>NW_005364372.1:3121554-3166717 GCF_000412655.1 Myotis brandtii | reverse complement strand
GTGATGGGGCATCACCTTCCCCTGATCGCTGGGTCGCCTCCCACCCTGAAGGCTCCCGGACTGTGAGAGGGGCAGGCCGGGCTGATGGACCCCCCCTCCAGTGCATGAATTTTCATGCACTGGGCCTCTAGTGCTATATAATAAAGAGTTAATATGCAAATGGTCATCATACCCTTACACCCTCACACCCTCACGCCAGAACTGCTCAGACACTCAACACTGGGGAGAGAGGCATGGGGACCAGCCAGGCACAAATGAACTCACAAGAGAGGAATGAAAACCAGCCAGGCACAAATGAGCTCACGAGAAAGGAATGGGAACCAGCCAGGTACAAATGAGCTCACAAGAGAGGAATGGGGACCAGCCAGGCTGTGACCCAGGAGAGGGACAAGCCGCCTGCACCTCAATCCCAGGTGCCAGTGGCTGGAGCTGCAGTCTGGGAGAGGGAAAAGCCGCCCGCCCTGTGGTCCCGGACACCAGTGCCTGCAGCTGCGGCCCAGGAGAGGGACAAGTCACCTGCCCCGTGGTCCCGGGTGCCTGCAGCTGTGGCCTGGGCGAAGCACCCACCCACGATCCCCTGCAGCTGCAGTCGGCCTGGGTGAAGCTGGCCTGGGTCCTGGGTGCCTACGGCTAGCCAAAGGGAGGGAAGCCCAGGGCCCAGGTGCCTGTGACTGGGTGGAGGAGGGAATCCTAGGTCCCAGGTGCAGGGTGAGGCAGAGGTGGTTAGGGGCAGTCAGGCAGGCAGGCAGAGGTGGTTAGGGGCAGTCAGGCAGGCAGGCAGAGGTGGTTAGGGGCAGTCAGGCAGGCAGGCAGACAGGCAGGCAGGCAGGCAGAGGGATTAGGGGTGATCAGGCACGCAGGCAGGCAAGTGGTTAGGAGCCAGCAGTCCCAGATTGTGAGAGGCAGTTGGACATCCCCTGAGGGGTCCCGGATTGGAGAGGGTGCAGGCCAGGTTGTGGCCCCCCCATGCACGAATTTTGTGCACCGGGCCGCTAGTACTTAAATAAACAGAGTTAAGAGTCCTTGTTGAACACTCAGCCTTCAGTGGAGAACACAGGTAGGGCATACACAAGCAGTGGGGCTAAACCACATCTGGAGTAAAGACAACTCTGTATCGTACCTTCAAATGCTATAAAACAGATCCCTTAAGTATGAATTTTTCTTTAAGTAACTTATAAAGTCTAACAACTATATACTGAATACAAGATATACACTTTAAATAAAAATGCAGATAGAATTAAAAAATGGAAGGAAATAATATTTTATGCAAACAGTGGCTACATTAATAAAGGATAAAATATACTTCAAAACAGAAAGAAATGGACATAAAAGGATAAAAGGGTTAATTCAACAAATAGATTGTGGTAGTTAGCTTCTGACCACAATGATTCCTACCTCCTGGTATTCAAATTCTTGAATAACATCCTCCCCTTGACTTTGGTATAAGTGATGGATATCACCTCTCTGATTAAGTTACAAAAGACTGACTAACATCTTAAGCTCCTTTCTATTGCCGCCTCTGATTGTGTGTTTTAAGAAAGCATGTTGATATGTTGTAAGGCCCACAAGACAAGGAACTGAGGGCAGCCTCAGACTAATAGTTGATGAGGACTTGACACCCTCTGTCCAACAACAGGATGAGGAACTGAATCCTGCCAATCATCACATAAGTGAGTTTGGAAGTAGGTCTTTGACCAGACAAGCCCTGAGATGACTGCCAATCTAGCCGACATCTGACTGCAAGAGAAGATCCACCTAAGCTGCACTTGCGTTTTTGACCCCCAGAAACAGAGAGATAATAAGTGTTGTCTCAAGCTATTAAGTTTTGGCATGATATGTTACAGACCAATGGACTAATTAATACAAAGACATAACAATCATAAATGTGGAAACTTCCAACAACTATGTCAAAACTTGAGGCAAAAATTACTAGTGATAGAATTTAAAAGAGAACTGGCAAATTTCATAATCATACTTGGAGATGTTTAATACCCAACTTACAGACCAAATAGAGAAAAAATTGGCAAAGGTATGGAAGAAATAATCAACCCTACTAACCAGGGATAATAATGCCTACTGAGACTTGCTTTCTATGTTAAAAAGAATCTGCTGACTGGCTATTGAGGGTCAGTGAAATGCAGTGTTGTGCCTAAATTCTTGCCAGAAAGACACAGTTTCACACCATTTCTGATTTCTGATACTCTCTTGAATACTTTTAAAAATGAGTGCTAAGTTATTTAATAATTATTTTGTTATGTATTAACTAACTGAGCAAACTTTTACAAAATTATTTCAGAGACAAAGAAATCAATGACAGAAAGCTATTAGGTTATATTAACAAATCTGAAAAGTAGATTAGCATAGAATGGTAAAAATGATAGGGCCATCAGAATGCCTCTTGCTAGATTTTATCCTATATTTATATTTAAAGTTCAACATTCCTGACCTCTTTCTCAACTCTTCCAGTAACCAGAAACACACTACATTAAACAAACACCTACATTTTTATAAATCCTATCCACTACACTCAGTTCTATCTTCTGGAACAACAGAGAACAAGTAAAAACTATTTTTATCATCATAGTCATTCAAATATTTTATAATTTCCATGCCTTCTGTAGAGTCTGATGTGACAGGAGAAATTTCCCAGCCCCTTAGAGAGCATATCAACAGGTCCAGGTCATTGATACTAGTGAGTCTTAATGTGTCCCTGTTTCTCTAAAGCAGCGGTTCTCAACCTGTGGGCTGCAACCCCTTTGGGGGTCGAACAACCCTTTCACAGGGGTCGCCTAAGACCATCGGAAAACACATATATAATTACATATTGTTTTTGTGATTAATCACTATGCTTTAATTATGTTCAATTTGTAACAATGAAAATACATCCTGCATATCAGATATTTACATTACGATTCATAACAGTAGCAAAATTACAGTTGTGAAGTAGCAACGAAAATAATTTTATGGTTGGGGGTCACCACAACATGAGGAACTGAATTAAAGGGTCGCAGCATTAGGAAGGTTGAGAACCACTGCTCTAAAGTAAAAACACAACTGCCAAGTACAACTGCTGTGTTCTGATCAGAACCAAGTACTGGAGGATAATTCCTCTGTAAGTACATGTTTTTATAAATGTGCCTTGTAGTGATGTGACCATTTTTGGCCACACTCTGAACCACCGATTCATACTGAATTTTCAATGAAAACCCAGAGTATTTTTCCTGGCTCCCCAATCTTGTACTTGTACAGATGATTTTTCCCCTGTATTAAATTTATTGGGGTGACACTGGTTAATAGGACCATATAGGTTACAAATGCACATTTCAATGTACATGATCTGTATATTGCACTGTGTGCCCACCACCCAAAGTCAAACCGTCTTCTGTCACCATATATTTGGCCCCCTTCACTCATTACCACCCCTCCACCTCCTTCCCTCTGGTAACCACCATACCTTTGTCTGTATCTATGAGTTTCTTACATATGAGTGAAGTCATATGGTTCTTACCTTTTCCTGACTGACTTATTTCGCTTAGAATAATATTCTCAAGGTCCATCTAAGCTTTCACAAATGGCAGCATTTCATCTTTTCTTATGGCTAAGTAGTATTCCATAGTATATATGTGCCATATCTATCAAAGGACACTAGTTGTCTCCACGTCTTGGTCACCATGAATAATGCTGCTATGAACATAGGGGTGCATATATCTCTGCCAATAAATGTTTTTGAGTTTTTCGGTAGATACCAATTTGGAAGGAGAAGCAAAAGTGTCACTTTTTTGCAGATGAGATGATTCTCTATATAGAAAACCCTAAAGACGCCTACAAAAAATGATTAGAAACAATGAACAAATACAGTAAAGTTGCAGGAAACAGCTGATTTTTGTTTAACCTAAGGGCAGGTTGATTTATTGATCACTAATTTCATCTTGCTGGGTTTGACCCTTCATTCTTTCCTGTAGAGATCATTTTGAACCCCTTTTCTGTCATCTGATGCATTAGCTATTCTTTCCAAAATTACGTCATATGCCCTCAAGCAGTGGGCCTATTCTGGCCTCATTCTTTTTGTTCTGAACATTTCTAAAACTTGTCACTTTTACCATCTTTGGCATTTTTAACAAGCCTCTGCTCATTTATGCCTCTTGCATTTCTGTCTCTATTTCAGATTCCTGCCACTCCAGGGTTTTTCATCATGTCCCTGCCCCACCTTTCAGCTTTTCATATTTCCCTCAAAATACCGAAGTCGTTCCTGGGCAGGCACACGACTCAATGGTTTTTGTCTTTTTATTTTCCCTCAGATGGGGAATTTATAGTTATAGTCAGAATTTTGGTTTCAAGAGATTTTCTATCCAATTCAGCTACCTTAAAACTAAACTATCTGGCCAGGCGCTTGTCTTCCATGATCTAGGGATTTGGTGACTATCTCACTGTGTCAAAGCTGTTTTCCCTGTTTTGAGTCGACACTAACTTATAAACTCACTGAACAAATACTTAATAAATATCTGTCAAACAAATACATAAAAAGGTAAAAGAATTGATGAAAAACCAAGATATGGTGTTATTTTTCCAAGATTTTATCTACTTCAACTTATTCAACTGCTTATATTTTATTACCAAAATCAAATCAGCATAGTGATTCCTCTCCTTACTACTCTCACTGATCCATTTAAAAATAAAATGAAAGAGGAAAAATATAAAGCACTTATGACAAAATGACAAAGTTGCTTTATTCATATATAAATAGCTATTTCAAACCAAAAAGAAAACAACTTGATTGAAAAGGTCACCCTGTATGAATAGGCAATTTTCGTACCCAAACAAAGTATTAGAAATGGCTAGCTAACATGTTAAAAGGTGTTCAGACTCAATAGCAAAATGTGAAATTGGTCATTAATTCTCACATTGGACTGACAAATATTTATTTAAAAATGATCATTAGTATTCATAGGAAAATGCCTGTGAATCTCAATACCTCCAGAGACTGCCATTATATTAAAATTTAATTTAATAATGATAATGTTTGGAAATTAAAGTTGTATTATGTTGACTATTCCCAGTTGAAGAAGCCAGGGGAATAAATCACAAGTTTTAAAATGACTTTTAAAATAAGAAATCTTTAAGCTTTAAAAAAATGAATTCTTCTGCCCTTTAGGAATGAAGGAAACATTGAAAAGCCAATAATATAGAAGGATTTATCCCTCCAGTGATAGGTTATAACTATAGCAAATAAAATGCCACAGGGGTTGAATAAGCATAAAGTTTCTGTGATTTCTAAGGAAACCCTTTCTGTTCAGCCAACACTATATTCTCTCAGCATGGATGACAACTGCTGGGAATAAACATAAAAACATCGGAAGTTCTTGCCCTAGCTGGTGTGGCTCTCAGTTGGTTGGGCATTGTTTTCTGCTCTGAAAGGTTGCTGGTTCGATTCCAGGTCAGGGCACATGTCCGGGTTGCAGGCTCAGTCCCCAGTAGGGGGTGTGCAGGAGGCAGCCAATCAATGTTTTGCTCTCATATCAAAGTTTTTGATAACTTAGGAATGGTTCTTCGTTCAGAACTCTATGTAGCCAATAGCAACAAAAACTTTTGGGTTTATTGATTGGACTGTTGCATTGTCTGAAAAGAAGTTGGTCAAACTTTATTTTGAGGGGCTTGGATTAGGAAGAGATATAACATAATGTTAAAAAAAGTTTGATTAAATTAACTTTTCTTCTTTTAATTAGTTTTCCTTCGCCCACACACCAGACCTTGACTTGGGGTTCTATGTATCGTCTCAGACTCTGGAACACTTTCTGAGCAGGGGGACAAAGTAATACTGATTTATAAGATAACATTAAGAATTAATAACAGCTAATATTTATGGAGTGTTTACTATGTGCAAGACACTATTCTAGCCACTGGAGACACCCCATAAATAATAAAGAATATTTTCTTTAAAACAGTTTACATCTGTGAGGGATTCATCAATAATAAAATCAACAAATAATTATATGATAAAATTTTAGATAGTGGAGTAAATTAAATCAAGGTATGGGAAGGATGTGATAAATGGGTGTTTTACACAGTGTCCAGCAGGCGACACACAATCAGAGAGACCTGAATGAGGTGAGTGTGTGAACCTGAGGAAGAACTGAAGAGAAAGCATAGCTGGCGAAGGGCAGAGATGAGCACTGCATGTTTCTAGAATGGCTAGAGCTTAGTGAGTTAGGAGGAAAGTGGTTGGAAATGAGGGTGCAGAGATAGCCAGGGACTAGATTAGGTAAGGCTTCTTGACCATGGGAATATTTTAAATTTAATTCTAGGTGAATAGATTAAAGGTTTTTGAGAATGGAAGTGGCATGATATCCTTTACATTTTAATAAGTTTTCCAATCTGCTGACTCCAAATATAAACCACTGAAGGATGGGGTGAAGATAGAAGCAATAGGAGTCTATTGCAATTAATTCTAAATGAAGGCGTGGACGAGAGGGGTAATGTTGGAGGTGGTGAGAAGAACAATTTGACAATTGCATGCAAGAGAGAAATCTGAATTAAAAAAAAAAGTAGAGCATTGAGCTGCAGGCTTATTTTGCAGTGCTGGATTGAGAAACTGAAACCAGGCCAAGGAACTGAAGAGGAGATGATTAGGAGGAGTCACTCCTGTAAAATCGCCTAAGGCAGAGGTTGGTCCTGGTGTCCCACCACTTCGCAGCATGGTAAACGTGTTCCCACAGGTGCCAGGAAATACTTGTCTTCTGAGTCTTTAGAGTGGCTGGTGGGGTGGGGTGTTGGGTGGATGCAGCCCTTCCTCCTTACCCTCATCACCTCCTCCTACCCACTGCTGGATACTTCTCGCTGTTAGATGAATCTGCAATCTGCAATTGCAAAGGCAGCCATGTGTTCAGTATCCTCCGGTACTTGCCAATGTGGTACTCTATCATTTGGGCATCTACTTCAGTCACAGGTGCAAACATACTCCATGGAAAACATGAAGGAAACCTTATCCCAGGTGCCTAAGGGTCACTGGAGCAGTACAAGGAGACAGAGTCAGGGGAAGGGAAATAAGTGGCCAGGTGGAAACTTCTGGAGGGTGCAGCTTTACTAATAGTGTCTTCATGTTTTTGTGGGTCTTGTGGCCTTTTAAGAGCCCTGTAAGCCAGTTGCAAGCAGTTTTGAGATTCCTGATGGTTATTAGAAAAGACTATATTAAAAAAAATTCACTTGAATGTGAAAAGCATTCACATTACTATAAGAAACTTTATCTTATTTTTATTACTATAAACTTTAAAAGTACAAAATTGCAAATTACAGAAAAGAAATAGCTGTTGGAATTTTTACATTTCAAATGTAATCACTTATGATGATTTATAGTAATGATATAAAATTATTATAAACTGCTGATCCAAATATAGTTTCTTGTCAAGAATTTGAAATATCATTTTAGCAAAGTTTTAATTGGGAATTATGTATCCATTTCATGGAAAAATAAACTTAATATAATCTTATTTTCCATAAAAAATTTTGTCAGATTATATTTGGAAATATTATACAAATTCAAAAGGTAATATTTTTCTAGTACTTTATATATTTTAAAAAATAATTATGCTGTATAATGAAACTGTAATGATTTTTTAAAAATAAAACCTCATAGATGTCCCTAATTTTCCCCAATGGGCCATACATTACCCATTATTTTCTCTATGTGCAACGAATTGAAGACGGGCAGGAAGCTCAGGAAATACTGCAATACTGCACCTCAGGAAGGAACAGTTAAGAGTATAAAGCCAGTACAGATGTTCATGTTTAAATAGACTGAGAAATGATCTTGCCCTCTTGCTTCTTGGGCTCTTCATGAAAGAATAGGAGGCAATTTCTCTTTCGTTTTTCAAGAGGGCAAATTGATCATGAGACTTCCTTTGCTCTAGTAGAGAGCAGGAGGTTTTGTTTTGGTAGAGGGAGAACTGGAGGGCTCTTGGAAGGGTTGAAAGAGAGGTTGGGGAAGACTGGATTTCCTAGGATTAGGGGACAGTGGAGGCGGTAATTTCTCTGTGAGTGATGAAATCTGGCCTCTGGGAGGTAGAAGAACATTTGATAGAGCTACCGTGTTTGATTGCTGGTACAGGGTCCTTGGAGATGTTAGAAAGTCCCGGTGGCCTAGAGAGTAATGGGTGCTGTAAGTAGTCAAGGAATGGAATTAAAATGGACCACATGGATTTAGACCACCTCTTCCCAACCAGGTTCTAAAAAGAATTGAACTTACTAGGAAATGAACATTTTTTCAGTTCTCCCAGAAATGGTTGATATGTAGTACAGGTAGAAGCATAAGAAAAATTAATTTATTATAGACAATGAACGCCTTCAATTCTTACGGAATCCTTGATTGAGAAGTGCTTATTTGGACAATGACCTTCTCAGGGTGGACCATGATGGATCAAGAACAAAATAATTTTCCAACCTTTTGGATTGTGTAAAATCTTTTGAACATTTATATAACAATTCTTGGGTGGAAAACATGCCTCCCCAGTCCTCCATCATAATTACTTTTAGTAGAAACTCTGAAAATGGTGATTTAAGTCAAAGTATTTAAATTAAAAAATAGAGTGATGTTTCTCATATATAGCTTTTAAGGAAATTGTTTATGCCATTTTTATGTAATACACAATTTATAAGACAGAAGAGAGCAAAGGGGTGAACAAATGTTGCTTTCATAGGAATCAATTATTCCATAAGATATAAATTGATCTTAGATTCTTACCATCATACTTTGTATTATATGGATAACATTCACACACAGAAGGAGACAGAAGAACCTGGCAAAACAGGTTTACTCTGTGGGGAAAAGTGGTATTCCAGCAAAATAGTAACTTTTTCACTTCATCTAGTACAGTTATCTTTATTGTTCTCTCTGGTCAATGATATTTAAAAAATATCACATGATCTCACTCATTTATGGAATATAATGAACAACATAAACTGATGAACAAAAACAAATCCAGAGACAAAGAAGCATCAATCAGACCGTCAAACCTCACAGGAAAGGTAGGGGAGGGTGGGGGTAAGAGGGAGAGATCAACCAAAGGACTTGTATGCATGCATATAAGCCTAACCAATGGACACAGACACCAGGGGTTGAGGGCATGAGTTGGCGGGGGGCAGTCGGGGGATAAGGACACATATGTAATACCTTAATCCATTGGTTGGCAAACTGCAGCTCACGAGCCACATGCGGCTCTTTGGCCCCTTGAGTGTGGCCACAAAGTTTCAATCGCACTGGACGTGCGCGCCCAAATGTGCTATTTTGTGGAAGAGCCACACTCAAGGGGCCACAGTTTGCCGACCACTGCCTTAATCAATAAAGAAAAAAATAAAATAAAGATTTGTAAGTTGAACTTGGTATAGTCAGAAATTCTTATTGTAACTTAATTTGTACATAGGAAATCTAATACTGTATTATGCTTTGACCTTCAAAGAGCTTTAAGGAACAAGAAAAGATAAAATAACAGATTTCCAAATACATGGTGGGGCAAAAGTAGGCTTACAGTAGTGACTACACAAAACACAGTTTATTCTGGTATTTTTTATTAATTATTGTATTCCATACAAACTGTAAACCTATTTTTGCCTCATCCTGTATGTAAGGATTGAACATTGAACTTATTCCATAGCACTTAAATACACTAACAGAATCTGGTATTCAGTATGGTACTGAAAATTGAATTTGGCATGGCATGATACCTTGTCCACTTTATATTTAAATACTGAGCATAATTTAGGTCTGTGTAGTTTCCTCTAAGTTCAATCTTTTCATCATTTATCTGAAAAATATTTACTGCTTGCCTGCAAGGCACTGTTTTATGAGCTGAGAGTAGAAGAGAAAAACCTGCTTTTTTATGGGTCAAAACTTTTAAAATATCATTAGTTTTAATGACACTGCAGAGACACGTTCACATCTTCCATAAAATAGGTCTTTTCTCTTCCTTATCCACCCACTCAGAGACAATCAATAACAAGACAAGCTAAAAAGCAAAATATATACATCTCTGAAATTAGATATCTCTTGGTATATATTTAAGCGAGTCTAATTTCAGTATTTTAGATGCCAAATCAAACCAAATTCATGTCAGCAAAGTATTGCTCCCCGTAACTCATCGTCTGGCTGCTTGGCCTGCTTGTGCTTGCACTGCCTCTTCTAACCGAATATTCCATAGTCGAATAGCTCTTACTCTCGGAAGACGTTTCTTTCTGGAGTTTAACCTACATTGCTCATTTAAAAATGATATCCTACATAGATCTACCTTCATCCACTTGACTGCAGCCATTTATCCTTCTCTTATTTTAGAATTGATTCCTTTCCCATATTTCTGAGCTATTATGTTCATTCTCGCTGACAAAGCAATACCAGATGCATTTTTAGCTCACCTTTTTTTCCCCTTACCGGCATGGAACTTCACAGCTTCTTTATACCACTCCCTAGGCTTCCCGCCACTTGTCCGGCTGCTGGAGGCTCCTTAGCTGCCACAAATTAAAAAAAAAAGTTTTCCAGGTGCAATCTGAACACAGTCATGTTGAAAGTGCTAATATTCCTCTCACTATGCCACTGCCTAAAATAGCGTTGGCACCCTCTGACACCGGGAGGAAGCAACTTTTATTTTGTCTTATTTCATTTTATATGCACTTGACAATCATGCCATGTGGCACAGGCTCATTAACACAGGAACCCCCTGGATGATTGAGCTTTAAATAATCATTCTCTGGATAAAGAATAAAGAAAGTAATGAAAAATGAATAATGTACCACTCATTGCTTCCCATGGGTGGTACTGATAATTCAGCAGTCTGAAACCCATTGCATAGGCAAGTGCGGTTAATACTGGTTGAGGAATTTTTTGGTGTGTGTGTGTGTGTGTGTGTGTGCACGCACGTGCGCACACACGCGCATACAATGCTTGCACATAATTTGATTTTAGTGAATCCTCACAATAATTCTGTTATATAAATTAAATGGGTGAACTCAGTTTCAGAAGTTAATTAGCTCAGGCTCTGACAGCTGTTATTGACAGCTTTTATAAATGCAGTGATCTTCACATGACATCCTAGTGTCCCTCTTGTTTTCAACTTCCTTTATGTTAAATAGCAATACACAACCAGAAAAGTGCACACAAGTGTACAGACATATGGGGTTTTGCAAACTGAACACACTCATGCAGCCAGCACCCAGACCAAGAGCCTCAGAGCTGCCCACACATTTGGGCCTGCTTTTGTATTTGCTATCAGTGGAATTGTATTTATACTCCTTTGTATTTGGCTTCCTTAACATTTTGTTTGTCAAATTCATCCGTATTGTAATTCTCTATCCTTATTCTAATTGCTGCATACCATTTCATAAGTTGTAAATATACCACAATTTATTTGTCCACCATACTGTTGATAGGCATTTGGATATTTCTAGTATGTGGATATTACAAGCAGAACTATTATGAGCATTCTAGTACATTCCATATGGTGAAATATATACACATTTCAGAAATAAACATACACACACACCCACCTCCTGGAAATAGGATTGCTGAAGCAGAGGCTGTACAAATATTCTTTGGGAGACATCACCACTATCATTTTTGAGTAATAATTATGAGCCAGACACTGTACTAAGCACTATACATATATAAAAAATTATAAATATGTATTATATTATATGTAATTATATACTAGTATTTATATGTAATATAAAGTTAATGAATAATATACACAATATATAATAGGATATGTGAATATGTTATCAATATAAATATTATACAAAAGCACTATATTATAGATACAAATTGTTATAAATATCTATATATATAAAAGCCTAATATGCAAAGTGTCCCCTCGGGAATTTGACTTAATGGGAGTTTGATCGCTCACTATGACATGCGCTGACCACCAGGGGGTGGTGCAAAACGAAGGAAGGCCTGGCTGCCAGCCAGCAGTCGGGGAAGGGAGGCCCCAGCTGGCAGCTGGCAGCCGCTAGGGACCCTACCCATGCATGAATTTCATGCACTGGGCCTCCAGTACATATATAATGTAAGAACTATATTATATGTGTCATCTATAATATAAGCACCATATTATATGTGTACATATATACATATATTATGTATAGCAACTATAACAGAGTTATACTTCTTAAAGGTTGTAGTATATACTTTTTTTGAGGGTGGAGTATCTATATAAATTCTTTGAAATTATTCTGCATTAGAGACTTGTCTCTTTTCCCTGTTTATCTATTCCTCCATTCATCATCCAATCTTTAGTTTAAAAAATGTTTTTATTGATTTCAGAGAGAGGAAGGGAGAGGGAGAGAGAGATAGAAACATCAATGGTGAGAGAGAATCATTGATCAGCTGCCTCCCATACTCCCTCTACTGGGGATCGAGCCTGCAACCTGAGCATATGCCCTGACTAGGAATTGAACCCCTGAGTCACACTGGACAGGCTCAATCATTCATTTATATCAGTATAAATGTATGGATATTTATTTTATACTTCAGGTTATAATACAATACTAATTTTTTTCTCAAATTGTTCTTATTTTGGCTCTTAAGAGCTCTTTCAATGGTTCCAGTCCCATTCCTAGAATCAGCAATTACCCAAGGCCCCTGGTTCTTTGGTTTGGAGTATGGTATTAGAAACCAAGTTCTGGATGCCTGGTGTGTTAGTTGCTACTGAGGTGTCATTGCTTGTAAGTCCTCTCAGCTGACAGAGCAAATAAACAAACCAGGTTTATTCAAAACTGTGTATATACACATCTATAATATTTCTATATGTAACTTTCAATATCCATGTTAACCTAAACATAACTTTATATTGATATTTAACTCTAATCCATTTCCATATGGATCATTTTTCCTTAAATTCCTTATCCATAAATTTCTATAACAGTGAAAAATACAACTGAAAAAGATTATTCCCACCATTCTAGTATATATAGTATGTACAGCAGTATCAGAATTGCTAACCAGTATTCCTGTGGGAATAAACTTTATTAACTAAAGTGCTTACTTGCATTTCCTTTTGCCATTATTCTTACAGAATTCACTTGTTTTGAAAGTTACCTAGGTGAGCACCTTTCCCCCCACTCAGTAGGTTGGGTCCTACATTTGTGATACAGTTAGATGTCTTGTCACAATTGCATTCGTTCCTGGGATCCATAGTCTCCTAAATGATTTTTATAATGCTCACAAACAATGTTAGCTCTTTGCTGTTATGCTCTATTTATTTTGACAAATCCAAAATGTTATGTATTTACCATCAGAGTAACATACTGAATAGCTTTACTGTTCCCAACAAACGCCCAGGTTCCACCTATTCAATTCTCCCCCCAAACCCTTAGGTACCACTGATCTATTCACTGACGCTATAGTTTTGCCTTTTCTAGAATGACATAGAAGTATAATTATATAATCATATAGCCTTTCAAAGTGGCATTTTCTCTTTCATTTAGCAATTTGCATTTAAAATTCACCCATGGCTTGGGTATTTTCATGACTTCACAGCACATTTCTTTTATCACTGAATTTCCACTGTATGAATGTACCAGCTTGCTTATTCATTCACTCATTAGAGGTTGCATCTATCGCTTGGCAATCATAAACAACACTGTTATAAACATTTATGTGTAGATTTTGTATAAACATAATATTTTAAGCCAGGTGGATTTTCAAATCAATTGAAATTGTCAGTCTAAGCTCATGGGATATTTATTTATCTCTTGAGATTTTAAAAATCAGAGTTGTAGAGTTAGCTGCAGCTCTGGTTACAGATAGATCTAGGAACTCAGCAATAACTTCAAGAAAATCTCTCCTTTTCCCATATTTGAGTGCTGTGTTCTTCTGCATTGGCTCTTTTCTCAGATTGGCTCTCTCCAAACAATGGCCGTGGAAAATTCATTTATTTTCAAGTTGTTTTGCAACATCGAGAGAAAGAGATACCTTTTCCAAACAGTGAAAGTTTAGGGTGGGACTCATCGTTCCCTGTGTCCATTAGGGGCCATTCACAGTTACTCTGATTGGCTAATGAAGCTAGGGGATGATGTCAGACTCATTACAACCACACAGACTGAGTTTAGAAGACTTGTCCTCTAATAGAAAATTAGAGTTACCAGAAACAGGGTAGATTATTGATGCTGGCCAGGCAAGAGTCTACCACAGTGGGGAAGTTTTACATCTAGTCACAATCTAAACATGCATGTTTGTTTGTTTGTTTGTTTTTTCTCTTTTCTTTTTAGGAAAGAGATTGGGGTTGTGCACATATAAAGAAATGATTTGAAAGAGGGAAAACAGTTACTATGATGGTTAATCTGTATGACAATAAACAACTGAGGTTTGGCAGATTTCTATTCTTAATTGGTTTAATTATCATTGTAAAATATGGTCTTAGATTTCTATCTGCTCATGATTAATTACTGATTCATAACCCTGTGTTTACTGACAATTTGCCTTCAGCAATTTCCCAGTAAATATGAAAGCTTGAGAAATGAGTATTAGCTAATTTGAAACACCTAGAGCCCAGATGAAGTAAAGAGAGCCAAGTTATATAATAAGGCCCTAATTTATTTAACATTAAAAGACTATATAAAATTTGGGCTATTGAATTTTTAAGAATATGGTTTAGACTGGGGTTTGAGAGTAAATATCCACATTTATGATGTATCATTATTACTCCAGTAGAAGAGATGAGGTCTAAGGGTTTTTTAGTTGAGATATGATTGACATATAACATTGTATTAGCTTAAGGTGTACAACGCAATGATATGTGTGCATATTGCAAAATGATTGCCACAGTAAGTGTAGTTAACATCCATCACCATGCATCATTGCAAATTGTTTTTCTTATGATGAGAACTTTTAGGATCTACTGTCTTAGCAACTTTCAGATATACAGTACAGTATTGTTAACTATAGTCACCATGATGCACATTATATTCTTTGTACTTATTTATCTTACAACTGGAATTTCGTACCTTTTGACCAACCTTCACCCATCCTCTTCTCAACCCCCAGCCTTTGCATCTATGAATTTGCTTTTTTTTAAGATTCCACATGTAAATGAGATCACATACAGTATGTATTCATTGTTCTCCGTCTGACTTATTTCACTATGCATACTTTTAAAAACAAGTCTTGCCTGTTCTTCCTTAGGAGGAAGCATAGATTGAGCACTATTCTCTCCTTCATAAGCAATCATAAATAAAAATTTTATAACTGTGGTAGAAAAAAAAGAGTAGTCAACTAATATCTAATCAAAGTAGTGTTACTAAAGATTAAGAGAGCAGATATGGATGAATCAGAAATAGTCTATCTAATGAATGAGCGAGTTCATTTTGGAAATGTCAATACAAATGTTCTTTGTGTGCCAGACTCCCTTGAGCGTAGGAAAAGTCAATAGAGAAGGAGGCACACATTTAAAAATAGCTCTCATAAAATGTGAATTAGTCAAGAGAAGGAATATCACATTATTTGTTCAGATGAAATTTTCATGGTAAACATTCCATCACTCATTCTATTCCCTTCACTCTCATTGAGCTCCTCCAGGATCCTTAGGAGGGAGAACACTCCGAACATGCTATTTTTGTAAGAGTCCAGGTTACAGAACAGTTTACAAATCAGAAGTAATCTGAAATGGAATACACACATTATTTTTTCCTCTGGCATTATTTCCACTCTTTGTCTATACTGATATTTTATATTTAAAAAGCTAAACCTATATAATAAAAGCCTAATATGCAAATCAACTGAACGGTGTAACAATGGGGTGGAATGACTGGTTGCTATGATGCACACTGACCACCAGGGAGCAGACACTCAATTCAGGAGCTGCCCCCAGCCCACAGGCCCCAGGCCAGCCAAGGCAGGTGCCAGCAGGAGCCCCTAGATCGCCCTGTTGGTCACCCCACAGATCAGCCCTGATCGCCGGTCAGGCTTAGGGATCCTACCCTTGCACATAATCCATGCACTGAGCCTCTAGTAATAATATATTTTGCCAGGTTCCAAGAATGGAGCAGTGATTCTTTTATCTCATTAAATATTCTTCCCTGGAGTCAGGCCTGACCCTTATGCTTGGGCAAATAACAACTCTACCCGGTTGTGACTATTAACAAAGTAGCTTCTTTCCCATTGTCTTCAAAACCATATTTCTAGGAGGCTATTACTGTGGGGTCTACAGGGGCCCTGGTCTAGCTTTCAGCTACTTTATGACTATGGTGCCTTTTAAGACTAAATCCAAGACACATCACAGGGGGCAGGTCCATTAAAACATAAACCAATTAGGAAAGCGTGTGGCTATTGAGAGGGTGTAGTTCACTCTTTCCAAAACCAGGTCTTGATATTAGGCATACTTCAGCTCACAGTCCTTGACTCTTCCTCATGAAATATGAGTCATTAATCTTTGATTTACTCTATTCGCGGATGCTTAAGAATGCAGCAGAATAGAAGGGATGGTTATTACAAGAAGACAAGGCCTTTCAATGAAATTTCACTGCAGCTTTAATTTAGTAAGACAAAGGGTCTGCAACCATTGTCAAAGATATTATGGGCTGATTCTTTCTTGAGGTTTCAGGTTTATAAGCATAATGAAAATCAGCCACAGATGCAAAGTTTAGAAAAGAAGAGCAGAAAACGTGATTTAGAATATAAGGTAAATACAAATAATTATAAATTAAAATATTGCTAGTCTGTTTATTTAAAACTGATATTTTTCCCCTTCTTTGGACCATTTCTTTATACTGTTCCATTAGAGAATAGAGCCCGGAGGAAAAGAAAAAAGAGAAGCAATGCAGGGGCCATGAGCAGTAAAAATAAATAAATAAATAAATAACATGCAGGATTGTGCCTGCTCTGTGTCAGCAGCTACTTAGACCTTAATTTAGTCCTAGAAATGTCTGAAGAGTAGGTATTGTGACCCCAGTATCCACAGGAGGAAATGGAATCTGAGAGGTAAGGAACTGCTTGAGGATGCTTAGGTCTAAGGGAGCATGAAGCATAGACCTCTTCGGAGTCTTCTACTAGTATTCCTTAAATAAACCCTTCAAGAGTTAGAATTTGTTCTGATAATTCAGTTCATAAAAGATGAGAGTTACAGTCAATCAGGGATTTGTTTCAATGACAATTCTGTTTGTCAATTTCAGTGGGATACTGACAAGAGATATGGTCTGTGTCAGAGCTATTATTCTATTTGCTTATGGCGGAGTCTGATTTCTTCGTGGCCTGTTCTAATTGGCTGCTGCCATGTCATATAGGTTATTAAGGATTTTGAATATCTCCTCTAGGAACCACGGAAGTCATGTAAGGTACTAAGTCCGGAGCAATTAACCTTGATGAATGTAGAAAAGAGCCATGTTATATGTAGAGAAGAAAGAGGAATAGAGACATTTTGTCTAAGATCTCTATTAGGAACATTCAAATGACAGAACTGACTGGAAGGTACAATCCAGGCTAAAAAATATTTACAGGCTTTTCATGCCAGCAAGACCAGAGGTATAATTTACTGCCTTTTCAATTGTTGTCATAGTGAACAGGCTATGTTTATTTTGGAGTCAAAGTATCCTGTGTTCAAATCTTAACAATGCCAATTACTAGACAATGAAACAATGATTCTTGTCTCAGATCCTCAGTTCTATTACGTATGAAATTAGGACAAGAATAGTATACTTGTAGCCTTGATATGAAAATTATATGAAATATTTTAATAGGTTCATCATAGTGTCTGGGATGTTACAGACACTCAATGAATCACACGTTTATTATAATATTAATAGTTGAAATTAGTTTTTTGAAAGAGAAATTTTGGCATGGGCATATAAACAAATTCCTCTTATAGGGGAAGAAATGTCAAATAATTGAAGGTGATACATTCTTGTGTTAGTAAAGTAAGAGAGATAGGAAATCAAAATAAAGGGGTTGTGCAACTCTGCCAGGTCCTTTCCAACGCTGGCTTGAAGAGCATTCATCTTTGGAGCCCCTCTGAAGGGGATTGCTACATCTTTAACAGAAAAGTGGCCATTATCCTGATCCAAACTATTGTATTCTCACATACTCTCAAGGGACGTTCTCAATAAAATTCATCATATAATTCAAAATTTTAGCCACTCTTCCTGAATTAAAGAACTGCACTTACCATGCTATTCAAGGTCCTCTAAAGTCTGAATCGAATGGGTATTTCCAAACATTGTCTACTGTTGCATTTCAGTCATTCTCTGATCTCAATAAACGGAAATGTTGGCTCTTCTCTATCTAAATCCCACCTTCCCCACTTTTACTCATTTTCTTGCTCAAGTTGTTGCTTTTCCTTAATATGACTTTCTCACAATCTCTGTGTCTTCCTGACATCTGTCACTTTCTTCATTAGATTCGATTTAAGCATTTTCAGCTTCTCCGTAAGACATTATTAGCACCTAGAGAAGAATCGTAGCTGCTTCACTTCTGTACTCCAAAATGCCTAACACAGTGCCTGGATGCAATACCATAAATAGATAAACAAAAATAGAAAAATAATTTATCTAGGTTTCCTTGGATATGCTGTATTCATTACCATTTTTACTTTACTTTCTAAGACTTTGGTGTTGCCTGTTTCCCTCAGGGTACACAATAAATGTGGCCTCTGTCTTTTTAAAGAGATTTTGTAATTTCTATGCCATAGAATCTTAAAGAAGCATTTTACTTGGCAACCATTACCTGAGTTACACAGACATTGAGGGATTTTCAAGTCTTTGATTACTTTGGCTGTTGCCTTCTCTGAAATTTGGGTTCCTCTTTTGTAATATTAAGTGTAAGACATTTTTCAGTATTGAAAGACCTCACAAACAATTTTGAAAATTTTAAGTTTTTTGAAGAATTTTTTTACAACTGTTAAAATTGCCTGTGCTATTTTCTCCTCTTCACATATTTTCAGTATTTTTGATAAAAATAATATGTTTGGATATATTATAGATGTATTTAAAGACCAATCCTGCCCAACCAGTGTGGCTCAGTGGTTGAGCATCAATCTATGAACCAGGAGATCAAGGTTCGATTCCAGGGCAGGGCACATGCCCAGGTTGAGGGTTTAATCCCTAGCGGATGGCAAGCAGGAGGCAGCCAACCAACAATTCTCTCTTATCACTGATCTCTCTCTCTCTCTCTCTCTCTCTCTCTCTCTCTCTCCCTTCCTCTCTGAAATCCATAAAAATATATTTAAAAAAATAAAGACCAATCCCTATGTATTTCAAGTGGATGAGTGGTTCATCACCCTCTAATTCAATTAAATTACACTTTCACATTTGATTGTCAATCTCAACATTTATAAAGAATATAAAAAACTACTCATACTAACACATACTTTACAGATATTTATTTTAGTAATCTCATCTTAAGGCAATTATATTTGTTATTTATGTGTTAAGTGTAAAACATCTAGAAATAAACTAACATCTTTGTTTCTATGCAAACAAAATGCACAAATATTTTTAAGAGTTCACTGACTTAATATTTTAAAGTGAAGAATTAATTTCAGATTTTAATTTTGTTGAACTCATTGACAATATAATTTAAATGCTAAATGTCTCAAAAATGTATATTAAGAAGTATAAACTTTTTATTATTTTTATTTTTTTTTACTTTTTATTTTTTATTTTTTATTGCTTAAAGGATTACAAAGAGTATTACATATGTCTCCTTTTTTCCCAGCCCTTGACAATCCCCTGGCCTCAGTGTCTTATGTCCATTGGTTATGCTTATATGCATGCATACAAGTCCTTCGGTTTTTTTCCAATGTTAATTCAGCGTTGTTTATATTTTAGAATATGCACTACAATGTTTTTAATCCTGAAGATCAATGGGGACTTCTGCTAAAATTTTGGAGTTGAGAAACCATGATAATTCACCTCCTCCCTTTTCCTGATCCATAAATCTCATCTAAGGAACACAAAGATGACTAACCTTTTATAGATAAACAAGAGAAATCCAGGTGGAGAGAATCACTCCCAGCTGGTAAAGAGAAATAACAAGAAGAAAATAAAACTTTCAGACACTCTAATTTATCTATCTGACTTCCTGCAGAATTTTGTGTTAATTACCCTAGAGACTTCCAGAAAAATCTAGTACACATTAAGTGTTTTATAACCCCCAGTATCAACATTTTTCTATATCTAATGCAAATACTTAGCTGACACAATCACTACTACTTCTTTTTCTACCTCAAGGCAAAGTGCTATACTCAGGAAGATAGTATATACATAGAGATTTTGTTTTGTTTTGTTTTAGCTACTCCCCTGCTTGTTATTCAATGGATGGTGGTCATTGCTCATAGTATACTCATACTAGCTTGGAAATACCAAATCAGGACTGGTGGAGTGGGGAACTGAGGAAGAAGGATAGACAGAAGGCAGGTAGTAAAAATCACAGAAGACAGTCCATGTAGGGAGGACAAGCCAGGTCCATAGAGGTCCCGAAGATTTCTGGCAGAGAGAAGAAAGAGGAAACCAGCAGGCTAGCCAGAAATAGCATACCCTAGACTAGAACAAACATGACGACACTGGATTTCTTAGAAAAATAAAATTGTAGCAATTCATACATAGACTCAAGCACATTTTGCCTCCGAAGGTTGTTGACCAGGGAGATCATGCACTTATTGGAATGCTGGTGTCATTGTCCAAAACTGTTCTGGAATTTTGGGGGATAAGACTTCAGAGCTTTTGCCATGATCATCTAGCAGATGTCCATCCAGGAATGGAATGCTTACAATAGTGTATGATTCTCTATAAACTACCTCAGAATCATCTAAAATACCTAAGAGAGTAGAAATTTCTCAGGGTGGGGCCCCGGGGTTTGCATTTTTGTAGATGTTTCAGGTTCTCAATAAACCACTTCATTAAAAGATGATTTGGTAAATATTTAGAATGTTGTGGGCTTAACCTGGTGGCCATGAACAGTTATACAAATAAATAGTCATAAGTATACACATATGACTATCAAGGGAAGAGATGAATTTTATTGTCTTATTTGTCATTTATACTACATTTTCCATACAAAAATTTCCAAGTGTTTTCAGTAAAATTATAATGGTAACATTTGGATCTTAGTTCTTTAAAAACTTTGAAGGCCCTTGAAAATACGTATAATGTGATTTTGCAATTTTTTTAAAAAGTGCTATTTAAAAATAGTCACACCTTGCAATAAATTATTTAAAATCTTTTAAACCCTGTCTGCATATTTTATAATGTAATGTAAAATATATTTACAATATAAAGTATATTTATACTATAAAATATGTTTATAATATAAAAATATCGTATTTCTCCAGGCGACTTTGATGTATCCCCATGTGAAAGGGATAGGGGAATGTTTTATTGAGCATTATTACCTGTTTTCATTTTTCATTCAAATGAGCAAGAGATATTTTTTCTCAATTGAGAACACCATCATACAGAGAATGGACAAGGAAACTGGAAGGTAAACATTTATACACTCCCCCCCCCACCCACATGTTGCTAATAATCTTAAAACACTCATCAAGGACAAAGTTTCCACCCAGCCCTTTGGAATTGCTATTTAGTGTATGTAATTTTCTTTTCATTTTAAGAAAGACTTCATTTATTAAAGACAATGGCAGAACCTGCCTCCTCCTACTAAACTAAAGATGTTGTCAGTTGAGTAGTGGCCATAGGCAGTGTTTTCTGTTTTGTTTTTCTTATGTGAAATGACAGTGGCATAAACTCAGAAAATAAAACTTCCAAAATTTACCTCTTCAGCACTGCCATCCCAGCTGACTGCTAATTCTGTTTTTAAAAATATATTTTATTGATTTTTTTTTTACAGAGAGGAAGGGAGAGGGATAGAGAGTTAGAAACATCAATCAGCTGCCTCCTGCATACCCCCTACTGGGGATGTGCCCGCAACCAAGGTACATGCCCTTGACCGGAATCGAACCTGAGACCCTTGAGTCCACAGGCTGATGCTCTATCCACTGAGCCAAACCGGTTAGGGCTGATGGCTAATTCTTGTGTCTAAGTTCAACTGGTTCCATCTTGGCCTAAATAACAATATGGAATTTAATGGCGTCCAGGTGTGGAGAGAGTTGCTTCTCTCCTGGGAGTTGGAGACCTGCTTGGCAAGTCTGAAAATTAGTTTCTGAATTCTACATATTTGCATTTTCTTCTTTTTGTTCAGCACAATAGTTCTGCTGTGCTAAGGAAACTTTGCTAACATCTAATTTAAGAAATGGTGAATGGTAGTCACAGACTTGGCAAGGTAAATGGAAATCTCAATAGGACAGCAGCCCGATCTCAGAAAGAAGGTTTGCTGAAGACTCCACCTTCCCCCACTTGGACTTGGAAGCCTGGGCTTGGACCCTTCAAGAAAAGTCTCACACCAGGAGGGGGCTGACTATGACATCACATAGATGTCATCAAGAGCTGGCTAACTTGGCTGCATTGGCTGGGGGGTGGGGGTGCAGGGGGGAACATATTACTGAGGAGTGTAGGTTGGTTGTCAATTCAGTCTTTGGCATTCTGACTGTGTTGACTGATTTTCAATTTTCTCTAGACATACTTCACAACACTGAGTTTCTCTGCAGCAGTTTCTAGTTAAGGCAATAATTTCTCATAAGTTATTTTTGTTTTGTTTTAGTGAGCTGGATAATTAAATTATGAATTATGATAGAAAGCATCTAAGTAATGCATGAAATGCTTTTTTTTAAGTTGTTACAAAATAGAAAGCCTCTCCTCTACCTAATGCCCCTCAAAGGAAAAAAAAAATGTAAGCCACAAATGACACAAAAGGTACCACTGCTGTCTGGGAGGCTGCAGCTCGAAGTCAGAAAGCCTGTTTCTAAATAAGGGCAGTGGCTAGTGTCATGGAGACGGTTAGTATTTCATAGGGAAGGCAGGGAATAAGGAATAAGAGCTACCGTTTCTGGCTGAATTTCAGATTCCCTAAGACCTTAGTAAAGGGGATCCTGTTTTCTCAGATGGGGCAGTGAGGTATGGAAATCATCACCTCATGGGTTCTAGAGAATGGGAAGTAAGGATAATTACTGAGCAAAGACCCTTTGCAATCTAGCTGGTTTCTGATAATCTCAATGTATAGCCTTAAGGGGATTGAGGGAAGAATGACTGACTTAGTTTAGGTCACTAAAGGGTCTAGGCTCCATCCCCCGTGTTACTGCCTGAACCTACATCCTAGGACTATTATGTGTCTAACGGATTTGTTTTGTGTGTGTGTGTTTGAGGGTCAGTTAAGGCTCTTATTCTTTCTGTAGTCAGGGATGGAGATGGTAAGGAAGGCTCTCTGTCTTGCTGAGGTGTATTTCTTTATACCAGGTTTCCCCCCCCCCCTTTTTATTTTTTATCCTCACCTGAGAATATGTGTATTGATTTTTAGAAAGAAAGGAAGGGAGAGAGAGAGAGAGATGGATTATCAGCAACACCTGAATAGACCAGGATCCTGAATCAGTAGAAAAGGCCCTTCTCTCCTCCCAGGTCAATAGACTGTAACTGCCTTCCCCTACTACAGTATCTGACTTTGCTTGACCTTGAATTACTCTCTCATAGGCACTTGGTGGGAAAACAACATTGTAGAAATGTTGAATAACCACCAAAGGGCTGAGCAGCTGCATCTGGGCCTTGGACCAAAACTCTCAAGTTTGGAAAAAATTACCATCACAAACTTCTTGTCAAGAGGTTCATTGAGATCACAGTGTTGTTGCTGTTTGGCTGCTTTAACCTACTGCATACCTGGAAACTGGGAGGTTGTATGTGTATGTGTGTTTTTTTTGTAATATGTTATGAAAATAAAGACAAAAACTGTATATAAAATATGATATATAAACTATTTGCAAATATTAAGGAACTTGTATCCAAAATATGCAGAGAACTTAAAACTCAACCATAAGAAAGCAAATAACTCAAAGATATTGACAAACACTTCACCAAAGAAGACAGATGCCAAATAAATATATATAAACTCAGAAGAATATATAACAGAAGACAGAATCATATTTCCTTATACTAAATCACATCTTTATAAATATATAGGTTTCTGCAATTATGGAGGCTAAGAGGTCCCAAGATCTGAAGTCAGCAAGCTGAAGACTCAGGGAAGCCAAAGATTAGGTCAAGCCTGAATCTAAAGGCCTGAGAACTAGGATAACTCCTGGAGTAAGTTTGTCTGAAAGCTGGCAGACTCAAGACCCAAGCAAAGCCCAGGCATTAAAGGGACAGGGCTCCTGTTGACTGCATTCTAGATTCCAGCTGGAAGCCTGCCCATAGGCTGTTGGGAACATGTACTTTGTCTGATATTGTAGTAATGGCTACATAACATTATGCATTTGTCAAAACTTACAGAAATGTATGGCACAAAAAGTGTGCCTGGTGTAAAAATTGTTTTAAATAAAAATCATTTAGGAGATAAGGGGATTCCAAGATGGAATACAGACTGGGATTTTAAAAAATCTAATTATAATATAAGCCATAACCCCCCTGAAGGGGTAGGAGACATCATGCTGACCTAGGTAATTAGTGAAGACTGTGAGACTTCATTGTATATTTTCAATATAAAGGTATATAAGCACTGTTCTCTAGCTACTAAAGTTGTTCCCATGGGAATGAATACAGGTTAACGAATATAAAACAATTCAGTCTTATTCCTGTTTATTTTTTTTTTCCCGTAGTACTTACAAAATCTTCTAAAATACTGGATTACTTTTTTATTTATCATGTTAATTGCCCACTGTTTCCCCTATTCAGACATGAGCTCTACAGAGTCAGGGCATTTTGGGCCTAAATGATAGAGGAAGCACTCGAAAAGTTTGCTTGAATCATTTTTGAATTGAACTGAACAGTCTTTAAGCATCAGTGTAATGTCCTCTGGAGACACTAGAGCAAGAAATGATTAATGTGAAGATTCAGGTTCACCTAGAAATGAATCCAATCTCTAATACATACTATGTGCTCTATGTGCTCCATGACCCGGGGAAAGTGACCTAACACTCAGCTAGGGAACTGCCATAACCTAACGTTAAAAAGCAGGTTCACACATCCCTTCATCCTCCCACCCACACACTGACATTTCATTTTCTTTGGGAAATGAGACTGTGCTTTTATTTATTTTATATATATATTGATTTCAGAGAGGGAGGGAGAGGGAGAGAGAGATAGAAACATTGGTGATGAGAGAAAATTATCCATCAGCTGCCTCCTGCACATCCCCCACTGGGGATTGAGCCCGCAACCCAGGCATGTGCCCCGCCTGGGAATTAAACTGTGACCTCCTGGTTCATAGGTTGATGCTAAACCACTGAGCCAAACTGGCCAGGCTACTTTTATTTCTTTACCAGTATTTTTTTTAGATCCATTAAAGCCAGTATTGAGGCAGACAGGAAAAAAATTCTATCATAGATTTTAAAGATATATCTCTAAAGATTTTAAAAAATCTATTTTATTTACAATAAAATGTACATGGACAGCCTAGAGTCTTTGAAAATGAAGGAAATAATATTTTGGTTGCCTTTACCTACATCAGAGTTCAGCCACAGCAGTGTTCCTGCAAGAGCAGTGTAACGAGGAGATCAGTCAGCAAGGCTATTTGTCGGGTAAGCTTCCAAATTGAAATTTTTGGTTTTCTGATTCAGCATACATAGAGGACACCCACAGTACTGTGGAAATAAAGGGTTGTTCTCAAAATTGAGCCAATCTGAAAGAGATTATCACAGATTAGAATGGGGGAGGTCAAATACCCAATTCTATGAAGTAACGTTAGGAGAAAATGATTATCTACTGACACTAAATTCTGAAGATTGAATGCCATAGATTTTATCAAATGTACTTAAATACCTTATTCCCCTTGAAATAATAAAAAATTATGTCTGAAAGGGAACTTTAACTATTATTAAGTAGCATTAAAGATTCTTTTAAGTACCTTTTAAGATCTAAGACATGTAAACATATTAAATACTAAGAGTAACAAAATTTGCTAAATTTTAAAAAATACAAATAAATATTATCTATTGCCTAGGCCTGAATGATAAGATAACCACAGCCAAACACTATGGAGAATAAACAAGTCTATGAATATAGGATTGAATAATAAATTCTCTAAAATGCTACTTAATAGAAAGAGAATTTCAGTAAAACATTAACCAACAATTAAATTGTTCTGTTTTCTTGCCAAGGTGAGTCACTGTTGCTAGCTATCATTCAAAGCACCAAAATGGTCTTTTCATCATATGGCACCAACTGTTTTTCTTCTAGCGTTTTAAGGCCCTTGTCCTCTCTGACCAGCTCAACCACAGCAGCACCTCACTACAAGATAATTTCAATGGTCACTTAATATAGATAATATATCTGAAAGATTTTGGCTTCAGTTAAGATGACTCATGATGTTATCATCTCTTGAGGTGGTTGTTTTGTTTTGTTTTGTTTTGTTTTGTTTTGTTTTGTTTTGTTGTTAACCAACATTATCCCCAGAGGAGCCACGCTACACTTTAAATGCCTCAAACACTTCCCTAGCGACCTGGATAACTATTCCTTGGATTCTGAAACAGAAACCGGAGGTACAAGAAGGAGTAATACATTCTTTCTGCCCTTAGGCTTCCAGAGTCTTGCAAAGGAAATAGGTGTGGAAATAAATAATAATACGTGTGATGTAAAACATCAGAATTGTGTACAACAAATTTTACAATGTTTACATTGGGTTTCACAAGTCGGAGAGTTTTGAAATTTTCAAAGAGAAACTTAAACACATTTTTGATTGATGACGAAGAGCTTTATAGCCACCAGTCTGAGAGTAGGCATTCCAGGGAATAAGTGCACTGACAAGGCATGGAAAGTGTTTTGATATTTCCTAGCATAAAACCAAGGATAAGGCCAATACTCAAAATTCCTATCTTTTGGCACACTAAAAAAAAAAAAAATTATGTGGTTGAAAATTAGTCACTGAAGGTATGTGAACTTGACGGGGAGAAGAAAGGATTAGGATCAGATAATAATTTCAGAAAGAACACTCTGGTGGCAGTGTGATGATGTACCTTAGGGAAGTGAGACCGATAGCACACAAATTAGAGTCTGCTGCAACAGTGTGGTGACAGATGAGGAATGTTTGAACTAAAGCAATGAAAGTGAGGATGGAGAAAAAGCAAAAGATTTGAAACCAATTTAAGAAGTTAAACTGACAGGACTTGGTGATTAATTAGCTCCTGGGGTGGATTACAAAGAAGAGAGAACTTCTAGAGGTACTCTTACGGACTCTGTGTATTGTACTGTGTAAGAAATTGCCTTCTACTGCTGGTAACCGATACCAGAAATATCGGTGGTTAAAATAAGTAGCAGTTTGTTTCTCTCATTGACGAGCCAACTGTGAAGGTCGGCTTTCTAGGCCTAGATGACAGCAACACAGTGTTAACAGAGACCCAGGCTTCTTCCATCTGCTGCTGCACCATCTGTTTTTCTTCTTCATTAGAATTTGCATTATTCAAGCTGGTTACTGGAGCTCAAGTATCATTTTCATATCAGACATGGGGCAAAAGGAACAAAATGAGCGCAGCCCAGCCTTTTCTCTCCCCTTAGAAATGCCCACAGAATTCCCAGCTAACAGCAGCCATGTAGGTCTCTTTGCCAGAGCTTAGTAACTTGGTCACAACTAGAGGCAATGATGGCTGGGAAGGGTTGTGTTTTATCTGAGCACTTTTCCACTGAATGCATTTAGAGTTGAGTTGCTACACAAGAAGGAGAAAGAGATATTAAATGGACAATTACTTTCTTTATAGGTATCTTGTAACTGCTAAAAACAAGTATACTGTGATGATTATGCTAAGTGAAATAAGCCAGTCAGGGAAAGACAAGTACCATATGATCTCACTAATATGTGGAATCTAATGAACAAAGTAAACTGACCAACAAAATAGAACCAGAGGCATGGATATGTGGAGCAGAGTGACAAATGTCAGTGGTGGGGGAAGGGGAGACTGGATAAAGGAAGGTGAAGAGATTAGTCAAAGAACATATATGCATAGTCATGGTGAAGTCGGGGCAGGGGAAGGGCTGGGTGGAGGTGGGTAAGGGGGGAACATCTGTAATAATGTCAACAATAAAACAAAAAAAGTATACTGAAAGAATATTAGGTGTGAGATAGCAAAGGGGGAGGAGTGTTTACTTTGGAATATATTGAATATTGTACACTGTTGGCTGTATGGAATATACAATCAATATTGGTCTGGTATACAAATGTCCTCTGGACAATCCAACGCTTGGTGTAAAAGAAAAAGTAGAGTTAGCTAGAGTGACTTGAGAGTCATCTGATGATAGGAAGATACTAAAGGTAAGCAAAGCATTCATTTTCCCATGAATAGTATTACAGCTAAAGACAGGCATGCATTGTGATAATGGGGTCAGCTATAACAACCACACTCGAGTACATTCCTACACCTCCTCACAAGGGTGGTTTTATTGGATTTGAAGTGTCATAAGGAACATACAGAATAGTCTGAAAGACAAACCAGGCTAAGTTAAGTAATAGCTTCTCCTCTTAGGAAAGTATCATTACCATGATCTTGGGTAAAAGAGGATGCCTCTGGCTCTTTTATATTATGTAGTCTTATTCCTCTAGATCAGTGGTTCTCAACCTGTGGGTCACGACCCCTTGGGGGTCAAACGACCCTTTCACAGGGGTCGCCTAAAACCATCGGAAAACACATATATAATTACATATTGTTTTTGTGATTAATCACTATTATTTAATTATGTTCAATTTGTAACAATGAAATTGGGGGTCACCACAACATGAGGAACTGTATTAAAGCGTCACGGCATTAGGAAGGTTGAGAACCACTGCTCTAGAAGAATGAGAAGTAGATACTCTATATACCTATTTTTTAAAAAATTTACTTTTAAAGCACCTATTATCAAGCTCTAGTTGCTAGACTAGAGAAAAGGAAAGTAAAAAATGATCTGTGTTACTCGATAAACATGACAGCTCATGCCCTTTTATCAATCATCGTGGAAATGAAAATAAGTAGCCTATTACCTTGACACCCACATTCTTGTCAGAAAGTTTTCCAGCATTAGGAAGGTTGAGAACCACTGCTCTAGATGAATGAGAAGTAGATACTCTATATACCTATTTTTAAAAAAATGTAATTTACTTTTAAAGCACCTATTATCAAGCTCTAGTTGCTAGACTGGAGAAAAGGAAAGTAAAAAGTGATCTGTGTTACTCAATAAACATGACTCAGCTCATGCCCTTTTATCAATCAGTGTGGAAATGAAAATAAGTAGCCTATTACCTTGATACCCACATTCTTGTCAGAAAGTTTTCCGACTCTATGGCATGTGATGACAAAGCAGAGTTCCATCTCTGGCACGTGTGGGAATTCCTGTGATTTTTTTTATATCCTACTATTTCAAAGAGTCAAAGCACTCTTTTTTTTCAAAATTGCATTTTGGAGATAGATGAATATATATTGTATATTTATGTTAAGATCAAGCCCACAATTATAGAGATTATTTTCCAATTGAGAATTCTAAGGCCCGAGAAGATACAGATTTGGTTAAATGTTTTCCTTATGGAATATTAAGCTTTGTATTATTTGAAAATTTTACAACAAAAATGCTTTCATGTATCACATGTTGATGTGTTTGATAAGCTACTGCAATAGAGTAAATACAGCTTTGTTCTCTTTATTAGGTCCTAATTTCCAAGTATATTTCTTGTTCTTTGCTTATTTTCACTGGTATAAGGAGTCTCAGTTATAAAGGCCACAACTTGTTTAGAATGGTTCCTGGGATAAAATAATTTAGTTTTTTTTTTAAAGGTTTGGATTTATCTTCAAGCTGAATTACTAAAGGGTCCAAATTCTCTCTTAGTGACTTAACAAACATTGGAACTGCAAGGAGTTTTAACAAAATTATTCTATTTCTCCGGAAATGATCCTCTCTATGTTAGGATTAAAATTCGAAACTGCTGAGTTATTGACACAAGAGCAATGCTAATTTTCAGACATCATTTAACGGGGCCTGTGAATAAGTTAATAAAAGGATATATGTAATTGAGTATGTGTTTTGTGTGTATGTCTAAATTCCATAACTTGAAAATTTAAAACAAAACACTTTTCCAATTATACAGATAAATATATTCCTTTACTTACTCCATTTACTGTTGACATCCTATATAATAAAAGGCTAATATGCAAATTGTCCCCTCAGGAGTTCCAGCAACCAGGAGTTCAACCACTCGCTATGATGTGGGCTGACCACCAGGGGGTGGTGCCGAATGGAGAAAGGGGAAGGAAGGCTCCGGCTGGTAGCTGGCAGCTGGGGAAGGAAGGCCCCAATTGGCCCTGATTGCCAGCCAGGCCTAGGGACCCTACCCGTGCATGAATTTCGTGCACCAGGCCTCTAGTTAGTAATATTTAACAATGCGACTATCCTTTAAAACATCAATGTAATCCCTTCCTACTGGTGAAAAGATTTCATCCAATCTTTTTAATAGTATAATCTCTTTGGTAGCATCATACTCCAAGCTTTAACAATACAGTATTTAAGGAATTAAATAGAATCCCTCTGTAAAATCCTGGATATAATTTGCAGTGGTAGTGTGGTTTAATCACTATATAACCTCCTCCTTAAGTAAATTATTTCTAATCCTCATGACCACATTTCTAAATCTTTAGTAATGTACCTTTTGGAAAGGGATCCTTTATTCTTTAATTTATAGCTTTTCAAAAGCTTTTTCTCAAATAGATAATCTAGATAAAATGGAAAAGGTTAACACAAAAGTATTTTATTGTTATCCATCAGCTATGAGCCCATGTGTTTATCTTTCACATGATTTTAGTTTAAAAAATTTTCACATTTTCAAATACGTAGTTACCTTTTGCAATTAAAAAAAATAACAAGCCTTGCTCAACTGGCATGGCTCAGTGGTTGAGTGTCGCCCTATGACCCAGGAAGTCATGGTTCAATTCCTGGTCAGTGCACATGCTTGGGTTGTGGGCTCAATTCCTAATGTGGAGTGTGCAGGAGGCAGCCAATCAATGATACCCTCTCATCATTGATATTTCTATCTCTCTCTCCCTCTCACTTACTCTCTGAAACCAATAAAAATATGTATAGTTTTTAAAGCCTTGTGATAATAAGTCTCAAAGTTCAGTACTATTTTAAACCTCAATCAAGTGGAGTTGCTAAGTTTAACTTTGCTGATTAATTATATGCTACCCTTTGTTTTCAAACCTTGTGATTAAGATTATCTATCAGATATTGCTTTCTTATTATCGTAAGAAAAGAGGAATGTTAAACATAAGATTTCTTAACTAATTAAGGATTTCACAGTGTCACTATGCTATAGTTTTCAGTCAACTCCCATGGTTTAACACTTTGTATGTGTGGATGAAGAAAATGCAAGAAAGACATAGTTAAACTTTCATTCCACCTCTAAAAGCATGTAATTCTTTTATTAAATAAGTAGTGGCCTGGTGCACGGAATTCATGCACATTAAAAGGGAGGAGACCCAGACCCGGCGTGCCCTACCCCCATAGGGCGAGACCCAGACCCGGCGTGCCCCACCCGCATCAAGCCCCACTGACGGGGGATGCAGCATCACGTCCCCAGCTGGCACCGGGCCAGGACACAGCGTCATGTCCCTGCCCACCCGCATGTGCCTTGCCACACACACAGCCCCGCCCACCTGCACCTGTCATGCACGCAGCCTCCTGCTGATCAGTCGTTACAGTCAAATACGTAGTTACCTTTTGCAATTAAAAAAAATAACAAGCCTTGCTCAACTGGCATGGCTCAGTGGTTGAGTGTCGCCCTATGACCCAGGAAGTCATGGTTCAATTCCTGGTCAGTGCACATGCTTGGGTTGTGGGCTCAATTCCTAATGTGGAGTGTGCAGGAGGCAGCCAATCAATGATACCCTCTCATCATTGATATTTCTATCTCTCTCTCCCTCTCACTTACTCTCTGAAACCAATAAAAATATGTATAGTTTTTAAAGCCTTGTGATAATAAGTCTCAAAGTTCAGTACTATTTTAAACCTCAATCAAGTGGAGTTGCTAAGTTTAACTTTGCTGATTAATTATATGCTACCCTTTGTTTTCAAACCTTGTGATTAAGATTATCTATCAGATATTGCTTTCTTATTATCGTAAGAAAAGAGGAATGTTAAACATAAGATTTCTTAACTAATTAAGGATTTCACAGTGTCACTATGCTATAGTTTTTCAGTCACTCCCATGGTTTAACACTTTGTATGTGTGGATGAAGAAAATGCAAGAAAGACATAGTTAAACTTTCATTCCACCTCTAAAAGCATGTAATTCTTTTATTAAATAAGTAGTGGCCTGGTGCACGGAATTCATGCACATTAAAAGGGAGGAGACCCAGACCCGGCGTGCCCTACCCCCATAGGGCGAGACCCAGACCCGGCGTGCCCCACCCGCATCAAGCCCCACTGACGGGGGATGCAGCATCACGTCCCCAGCTGGCACCGGGCCAGGACACAGCGTCATGTCCCTGCCCACCCGCATGTGCCTTGCCACACACACAGCCCCGCCCACCTGCACCTGTCATGCACGCAGCCTCCTGCTGATCAGTCGTTACAGTGTGAGGGTGTCACAACCATTAGCATATTAGCTCTTTATTATATAGGATTTTTATGCGAATTTGTTTTTTTATTTATACTGTCCCTTTGACCTAAAATTATAAAGCTAAAAACAGTTCAGGGAAGTTCACTGGTCACTGGGTTTGAGTACACTGGCATATATATCTGCAAACAAAATAAGTTTATCTGCTGTATATGTCTACAGTTCCGGAGTAAATACATACTTAGACTGAAGGGAAAATGTCTGTTTATCTTCTGCTGAATGTTATCTTAATGAATATTCCTTTGGTTTGCTAGGTTAGAAATATTAATGAGATTTATTGACCTATTTCCACATTATTTTTAACTCTATTAAGATTCATCACCCTTCAGGTAGTTTTAGCAATAGTTTCCATATTTCAAGCTTGCTCTGAAATGATTAAAAATGTAACAGCTAGATGCTTGATTTTGAATGTTCAGAGTCCTGTCTTGTACGAAAAAGACTCAATGAGAAATTAGCTTATTACATATAATAACAGATGAGGGGAAATCCATATGCAAAAATGCACGACTTTTGCACAACACATAGCTCCTGGAAGCACACATTTTCTAAAAGAGAAAGCAACACGAGAAACACTGCGCTGAGTACAGCACTTGGCTGTCACTGCAGCATGTTTTAATATTGCATCTACTGCTGTAATTGGAAGTGAGAACTATCAGGCTTCAGAATTTTCCTCCTGACAGATGCCTTTTTGACACCCATGTTCATTCTACCTGAACTACAAACTTTTGCTTCTGTTGTTACAATCCTTCCAAATAGCTTTCAAACATTTCATCTGTCATTGGGCCTTAAAAATGACACTTTAAAATATTTTGAGCAAAAAAAATAGCATCATGGTTTTTTGTTGTTGTTGTTTTGTTTTTTTAGAACATAAAGTATTATTTTTGGAGTCATTTAGGGTTGATGGTTCCAGGATATTTTTTGCATACTTTCAGAGACTTGCAGTTCTTTTCAATCAATTACTCCTCCAATTATGCAGCATCCTCAGTACAAGATCATGACACAGGAAAACAATTTGATCCTATTAAAATCCAAAGATCCAAAATAGGAAACTCTGTGTTGAGTAAATGAAAGATTAGGTGTCAAGCTGGTCTTCATGCATCGGGAGTACACATTTCAAGCCTTTTACAAATGAAATGATAGACATGAGAAGATGAAATCAGTTTCCTTTCTGAGTTGAGTCTTTTAGTCATTGTGCACTCAATCATTTTACATATTATTAAATGCATGCCTTTCAAAAGAGCAATGCCTTGAAAGAATACTATATGTTGTGCATACAGTGAGGCTATACAGGCATTTTCTGAAAGTCAATCAAAAGAGTGAATCCTAGGCTTCATAATATTAAAACATGTCCTGCTTTTCTTTCAGGGCAGAGAAAGGAAGAAGTAAAATCAACATACAACAAATAATTGAAGTTGGAGTTGATGAAAAAATTTAAAGTTGGAATTGATGTGTGGTTTTCAAGTTGGGATTTTAATTCCATTTAACATTGAACTTTCCCCCTTCCTATGTCCTCACTGATTATATGAAATGAAAGAATAACTATCATAGAAGGCCATTAATTAAATCTTTGAAGGCCTGGAATTATGAATATATAATTAATAATAAGGATGTTTACTATTAAAATATCATTGGGATGGATTAGTGAATATGTAAATGAAATGCAAAGTATAAATCTTTTTTTTTTAAAGAAAGGACTGATTTAATCTTTAATTATGTTTTTAAGAGGAATATTTGCTGTGAATGGTCCTAAATTGGTATAATGACTTTTTTTATTGGACACTGGTAACTAGTTTAGAATGTTTTTGCTATCTCAGTTAGACCTCAGAAGGTAGCAGGAATAGAGGTACAGATGTTTTATTTTTATTTTATTTTTTCCTTTGCTGATTAAAGTATTACATATGTGTCCTTACCACCCCTTACCCCCCACCTCCCTGCTCATACCCTCACCTCCCTGTGTCTGTGTACATTGGTTATGCTTATATGAATGCATACAAGTCCTTTGGTTGATCTCTCCACCTTATCCCCACCCTCCCCTACCTTCCCTCTGAGGTTTGACGGTCAGATCGATGCTTCTCTGTGTTTTATTTATAGCTCTCTGCAGGAACCCATTCCCTGGGATCTGTTGAATTGCTATAATCTTGAACCATCTCAAATATAATGCTGTATGTATAGGCCAATAATAGAAATTACAGAAGGACAAGATAGCAAGAGAATTGTACAGCTTTGATCTTCTTTTAAAAGGAAATTTGGTTGGATTGTAGTGTGATAGGAAGAACAACATTGAAATGACACTGGAGAGTATCATTGTTGCAATAGCAATGCTTTAAAAATCTTTTCTTGCCTTTTCCTCATGGAATGGTAATTACCACATGATTAGTGAAGACCCTTAAGAGTCTTTGAACCTACTTGTCTCTCTCTAGCACATAATTTCTTACAAGTCCAAGCAGCCATGATTACATGGGAGATGACTCTGAGACAGGTAGAAGAAAACAGAGACAGAAACGATGAGCAGTTATTGCAGGATGCCATGGAGTCAGACAATATTGACCCCACCTAAGACTGTAGGGATTGCCCAGTCCTGGAAGAGGCATGCCCATCTGCCTCAGGGACATTACCCGGACATTAGGCAGGTACACCAGCCAGAGAAGATGTGGCTCTTCAGTCTGCCTTCACAAATATTTCCCTTACTTCTCAACTGTTCAAACTAGGTGTGCCCTCTCTATGACTCACAAGCAAAACAAACCACCAAAACTAGAGAAAGAATAAATTTTCCTAAGACCTATTCTTTAACAGAAAGCCAGGTAACATCTAACAGGTACTTACATGACAGTAACAGAATTGCAGACTTTTCTTGTGAGGATTAAAAAATGAACGGGGAAAAAAGATGGAACCTGTCATTTTAAACTGACCTGATCCAATTGGCTGTTCAAATATTGGTAGCCGCTGGAGATCTGCGTTGCGTGGGTACTCTATGGCGTCGGGTTATCAGGTGGTCTGTGAAAATGTAAAGTAAGTTTAGACCAAATCTGTCACATGAACCACATTTACTAATAGGAAGATACAAACACAGTCATACATGCTCTTGCAAACTTGGGGGTGAATGCATTCTCTGTCTTCAGGTACACCAAAGAGGATCTTGCCTGAGAAATTCACTCAAAGTTGAATACAAACACATCTGACAGTAGAATCAGCCTAGTTTATAGTTGAGTTTGGCTGCACAGTCCTCCTTGTTACATAGACTCTGGGCCATGTAGACTTCGGATATCATGTGTTACTGACTCCAAAGGTTTCAGTACCTGGGCTGAACTAGATATTTACATATTGTTCACCAGAAATGTGTTGCCATGTGAACCACATATCTTGAGTGTCACTAAAATTCACCAAACTAATTTCCAACAACCTTTATGGTGATGTTCCTTCTGGTGTACATTTAATTATGTTATTTTAACCCCTTTCTGATAAAGCCATGTACTAAGTGGCTTCAGACATCTGTGCCTCAGGTGTGAACTAAAAGTTAATTAACCCAACACTTTTTGCCACTGCACTTTGAAATAAATTACCAATATGCTACTTGTGCAAATTTACATAGTCCAAAAAAAGGGAAACTTATTCTGAGTAATCAAATGACATACATCCATAGAAGGGAGAAAATTAATAATATAGAACCTGTGGTATCAGGGAGACTTAAAGGTAAAATAAATCTATCAAGGATAATAGTCTGAGATTAATAAATAGTGCCTCCAATGAAAAACAAAATTATCAAATTTAAATGTGCAATGGAAACCTTGAAAAACTGCTAAGACCCTATGGAAAATCAAGCCAATGAATTAGGAGGGCAGTTATAGGAACTCTCCCAGAACACAGCATAAATGGGGAAAGAGATAAATAAAAGCGGGGGGGTGGGGGCCGGTAGGAGAGAAAAGACATGAAGGATCCATGTGACATGAATTCCAGAATATGAGAACAGAGTAGTTTCTAATATTCAGGGTATCCCAATTGCCAATTGAATATTTATTCAACAATTATTCGTGCTTATAATTAACCTCAAGAAGTTTAATTTCAACGCAGAATTTGAATGACTGTCACTCTAGATTCATATTGTCCAATGTTAGCCACATCCCACAATTGGCTATTGAGCACTTGAAATACTATGTCAAGTTCAAACTGAGATGTGCTGTAAATATAAAATCCACACTGATTTTCAAGACTAAGCATTAAAGATATAAAATATGTGATTACTAATGCTAACAGTTATTACATGTTGAAATAATTATATGTTTGATACATAGAGTTAAATCTTACTAAAATTTATTCATCTGTTCCTTTTACTTTTTTTCAATGTATCTATTAGAAAATATTTTTATTGGACAGTGCTGCTCTAGACAATACTAATTTGCCTTGGAGACATTCTGTTGCTCTTACTTAGAATTATTTTCAAAGCCTTGGGGCACATTTTTGGAAAAACTTTAGAAGCAAATCTCATTTGAATGTAGACTGGATCTTGGAAAATAATCAAAAATCATTTCAAACTAAACCTGTTAAGTGAGGTGGTGATAAAACTGAATAACACACTAGGGGTCAAAAACAAAATTCAAAACTAAATCTGATTTGGGGTGACTCATAAATTGGATTGTAGTACATCTCTTCAGACCTTAATTTCCTTTTCTATAAAATGAGAAGTTTCTACTAACCTATTTTGAAGGCTCCTTCAGCTCTCTTAGTAATTTCATAAATAATTTCACATTAGCCTTAATGGTATAAGATTGTGGAATTGGTTTTGGAATCCACTAAAATACTGAAAGAATTATTTTAGCCACGTCTAGATCCATTGATGGCATCATTCTCCACTGAGAATAGAGACTTTAACCATCATAATACAAGCCCATTACAGCAAGCATTTCCTATTATTCTTTCTCTCCTCTTGTGTGTTTGATTTCACTAGACCTTCTCTTTGTAAAGGAAATAAATAAATGTGTAAAGGTTCATTTATACTCAAACACTATACTTATTCATCCCTATAATTACCCTTTAGGTTTCACAAAATAGTTTTATATTTTGATTCATAGAAGGTATTTGTTTGCATTTGATTTATTGAGTCTATATAGTTACACTCTTATTTGTCTTACATTTTGCTAATTATTTCTTTGGTGACTTTAAGTCTAAACATTTCAACAAGAACTGAAGGTAATAAAATCACTTTAATGGGTATTTAGAGAAAAGTCTTTCAAAGCTAGGTGAATGGATTTATAAATGTAATAAACCCTTTGGTCTTTTTCCATGTGGTTCTGGCAGAGCAGGCAATAGGAAAATAAATAAATTCTTTCACTGCAAATGTATCTGTTATGTCTCTGGACAGGAATGTGCTTTTTAATGAAATACTGAATGTGCATATGCTGTTCTAGTCAAATAACCTAAGGGTAAAAAATACATATTCGGTCATGACCTCAAATGCTCTGAAGTTTTCCCCCTCCATTTTAGGTGAAGTCTACTAAGTCACATTTTTTCAAGGACTCTAGGGAAAATGTTGTATTTTTCAGATTCTTTGTGTGTAGTTTATGTGTTTTGGGCTGGTGTAAGCTACTTTCATATGGCTGCGAATAGATAACATGAAATCAGTCCACACTGAACTATAATGATCAAAGCCATTTGTTAATGAATTAATTAATTTATTAACCATCACATATATATTTACTTCTGGATACAGTAATAGGTATTGTGCCTGTGATCTACAACTCTCTAATCCTGAAAAATCTATTTCAGTTCTATCTTTGTGTGATGATTAAATACCTTGGGAAAGCAATTCTTAGCATACAGTAGGGGAATCACAAAATATATGTTGAGAAGAATGAAAGATTGAACTACCATATGTTGCAATAATAAAAACAGCATATGTTTATTAAGGTCCTGTTCTGTGCCAGACACTGTGTAAGAACACGATATAATTTAATATTCATAACAACTCTGTAAGTTATGTATTACCCCAATTTGATAGATGAGGAAAGGAGGCTCAGAGAAGTTGGGTGATTGACTTGGCCACACAGCTAGTAAATTATGATGCTGGGATTTGGACCTAGATCCACAGAACTACAAGGATTATCCTATGAAACCATCTGACATTGTCATCCTGAAACTATGGTGTTCTAACCCTGTGGCTATGCGTCAAGACATATCCAGTTATGGTCCAGCTTGCTATTGATCAACTATAAGCATGAAGGGGTGAGGTTGCAATGTGATCACCAGAATTGGGCAGGCAGTGAAGAACTTAGCAGACCAAGTTCAGTACCTCAGTCAGACCACAGTATCCAGTGTTAATTGTCATAAAATGATGACGCTGATTTCACTATATAGCTCGCACCATTGAACATGCACAGGAAATTTACTGTATTTACTTTTCTATTGCTGCTGTAACAAAATACCACAAACGTGGTAGCTTAAAAACAACACCTATTTACCACCTTACAGTTCTTTACGTTACAAGTCCTATAATGAAAGTGCCAACAGAGCTTCATTTCTTTCTGGAGTCTCTTAGGGAGAATTCCTTTCTCTGACCCTTCAGTTTCCAGAGGCTATCAGCATTCCTTGGTGGTGGCCCTTTCTTTCTTTCTTTTTTAAAGATACAGTACAGTTTATGTTTTTAAATATTTTATTGTTTTTTTACAGAGAGGAAGGGAGAGGGATAGAGAGTTAGAAACATCGATGAGAGAGAAACATCGATCAGTTGCCTCCTGCACACCCCTTACTGGGGATGTGCCCACAACCAAGGTACATGCCCTTGACTGGAATCGAACCTAGGTCCCTTGAGTCCGCAGGCCGATGCTCTATCCACTGAGCCAAACCAGTCAGGGCAGTGGCCCTTTCTTTATCTTCAAAGCCAGCAGCAGTGGGTTGAGTCCTTCTCATATCATATCATTCTGACCTTGTTTTCCATTGTCACATGTCTTTCTCTACTTTCTTTTGTCTCCTTTCTCCACTTAAAAAAAATGTTTTTATTGATTTCTTAGGGAGAGAGGAAGGGAGAGGGAGAGAGAGAGCTAGAAACATCGATGAGAGAGTCACATCGATCAGCTGCCAGCTGCAGGCCCCCTACTGGGGATGAAGCCTGTAACCTGGGCATGTGCCCTGACCAGGAATCCATCCAACCAGTGACCTCTTGGTGATGGGATGATGCTCAACCAACTGAGCCACACCAGCCGGACTCCTTTCTCCAATTTTAAAGTCCCTTGGGATTACATTGGGCCCATCTGGATAATCCAGTGTAATTTCCCCATCTCGAGATCCTAAACTTATTGGGCCCATCTGGATAATCCAGTGTAATTTCCCCATCTCGATATCCTAAACTTAATCACATCCCCAAAGTCATTTCTGACATGTAAGGTAACATTTTCAGAGGTGTCAGGGACCAGAACTTGAATATCTTTGGGGGATCATTATTTTACCTAACATATATACTAGATCTAGTGTCAGTATCCTTCACTATCAGTATTCACTTTCAGTAATAGTATTCACTATCACCATTCAGTATCCTTCACTATGTCTTATGTTTCTTGAATTTACAAACTACTAGGTGCCCGGTGCATGAATTCGTGCACGGGTGGGTCTCTTGGCCTCGCCAGTGATCGGGGCCAATCGGGGCCACGGGAGGTTGGCTGGTGGCCCCCAATTGGGGTCATTGGGGCTGGCCGGCTGCGGGGAGGGATCACAGGAGGTTGGCCAGCTGCCGGAGGTTAGCTATGGGAGTGCACTGACCACCAGGGGGCAGCTCCTGCATTGGGAATCTGCCCCCTGGTGGTCAGTGAACATCATAGCGACTGGTTGTTTGGTCATTTGGTCACTCAGGCTTTTATATATGTAGATTGTAAGCCTGGTTAGCTGAGAGACCAATAGAGATTCTGAGATTTGAGGGAAGCATCCCGAGGATCAACAGCAGTTAATGAAAGAAGAAGACAGGATATGAGATATTGAACTGTGATGCAATCATAGCAAAGGTCTTGGCCAATCCCCTGAGAGCTGTGGAGCTGGGGTGGCCTTGAGAGTTGTCTTACCTGGAGGCACAGAGCTTGAGCCTTGATACCTCGCATCAAATAGCCATTGGATACAGGCTGCCTCTCCAACCCTCCCCAGATGCTGTGTGGCCATGGATTCCATCAAAGGGACTCAGCCGAGATCCCTCAGTGAGCCATGTTTCCCATCACCTGGGGAATGAGTGTCTCCATCCTGAAAGGATACAACACGGAATCCACAACAAACTTCCATGCCACTATTCACGGCAGGAAAGTCCAGGAGGAAATTCTTCCACTTAAATATATTCATTAAAGAGCAACAGGATTCATTCTCCAGAAATTAAATTAGTTTCTTGTTCTTTCTTGGCATCATCTATTCCCATGGGCACACCATTTGTGACTTTCCCTCTGGTTCTTTTTTCCTTGCTGCAAAGTGATACCTGAAACAAAATGATGTTTCTTACCAGTCCTAACATGTTTAATCAGATAAAGTAATTAGAAGGGATAGATAGACACTTTACCAAAACAACAAGAACACCAAATATCAGTTGCAATGCTACAATTACTCATCTGTATTTAAGTTATGAAAATGTGTTATCACCTCCCCATCCAGCACTGTGCTTTGAATAACAAAGGGAAGATATTTTAAATGCTATGTATTACCTCGGATTCCTTATTTAATTCCACCAAATGACTCCTTTCTCTAAGAAAAAAAAAAGTGGACAATAATTTTCTCTCATACAATTGACAGAGGGAAATGATCTCACCCTGCTTTGCCTAGCTGTATCTAATGAAGAGCTCCAGGAAAGAGCAGCATCGAATAGGAATAAAGAGGGTCAGGGAATTGACATCCATTGTGACTCATTACCAAAAAAGGGAAAAATTCTCCTTAGTAGTTTCATCACTTGGGAATCTGAGAAAAATTAGTCTGAAGGCCCTGTTTCTCAGAAGCATAACTGCATCAGCAGTTCTGGAGCCCCCAGGCAGTTTTAGGTCGCTTTTATATCTTCCACGCAAAGCGGGTAATCAGGTAGAAAATGCACTAAGCAAACTGTATGTCAGAAGAAATAAAAACAATCAAAGACTTCTCATGCTTGATGTTCACAAGGAGGTTAAACATTCTTGACATCTTAGGTAATCAATGATTCACTGATGATAAGACTTTTGGAGGGGGTGCTGAGAAGATACGAATTATTTTTAATCCCTTTGCTGTTTGCAAAGAAAAGGGAGACATTTTTTCACTTACTTTTATTCTCTGATGGATAAGTATTATGCTAAAAACCATAGCAACTAGACATTAAAGCACATAACTGTGTACCACAGGCCCTCCATGATCTGTGGGTTCTGCATCAGATTAACCACACGGCAGATTAAAAACGGTAATTTTGATACACACTTGGGAACGCACTGATGTGGAGGGCCGACTGTATACATTTTGCTCAGCCTTTGTAGAAGGGACTTGAGCATCCTTAGGATTTGGGTATCGGCAGGGATCCTGGAACCAATCCCCTGCAGATACAGAGGGATGACTCTATTAGTTTCCTAGGGCCGTGGTAACTAAGTATTTCAGAATTAGATGGTTTAAAACCACAGAGATGTATTTTCTCACAGTTCTGAAAGCTACAAATCCAAAATCAAGGTGTCAGGAGGGTTGGTTTCCTCTAAAAGCTCTGGAATAGACGCTGTCCCATGCCTCTCTCCCAACTTCTGGGGACCATCAACAGTCCTTGGCATTGCTTGGTGTGTAGATGCATCTGTCTTCACATGGTATTCCCCTGAGAATTATCCATGTGCTCCCAAATGAGTTTCTGTGTCCATATTTCCCTCATCTTGTAAGGGCACCAATCATATGGCTCAGGGTGCAGCCTAATACCCTCATTTTGCCTTAATAACATCTGCAAGGAACCTATTTCCATATATGACCCCATTCACAGGTACCAGGAGTTAGGGCAGCAGCATGTCTTTTTTTCGGGGCGACACAATTTAACCCACAACAAAAGGAAAAATTTGACTAGAAGAGTCAAATGTGTAGAGGAGAGGAGAGATTTCAGATCCAGCGAGAGAAAGTAAATGTTCTAGGTACAGCTTTGCTCCTTACACATGGTGAGGCGTGCAGACCAGCAGAGCGGGTGAAACCTGAGGACTTACTAGCAAGGCAGTAAGAATTTGAATTATCAAAATTCGTCAGTTATTCAAACACACATATTTGGTTTGAGAAGTAAGCTTTAAGGCCCACGGTCTAGAACAGGGGTGGGCAAACTTTTTGACTCGAGGGCCACAATGGATTCTTAAACTGGACCGGAGGGCCGGAACAAAAGCATGGATGGAGTGTTTGTGTGAACTAATATAAATTCAAAGTAAACATCATTACATAAAAGGGTACGGTCTTTTTTTTTTTTTAGTTTTATTCATTTCAAATGGGCTGGATCCGGCCCGAGGGCCGTAGTTTGCCCACAGCTGGTCTAGAACTTTATTAGATACATAATTCTATTAACCAATGCCACAAGCACACACTTAATGATTTTTCCTGTCTTTTTTAGTTGCAGAATGACAGGAAATAAAATGGTGCCTCTTACCAATGCTCATATGTTCAAGTAGATAAAATATTTAATTATAGGGAAACACTTTACTAAAATGACACAGCAAACACCACTTTAAATCCTGTATAAACATAAAAATGTGTAGTGGCGAATAATAGTTTATTTCTCACCTCCTCTTTTTAGCATATCTGAACTCCATCTGCAAAATATAGTTTATGGCATCTTACAATGCTGTCATTACCTGAACATTCATGAACTTGGTCAAAGCCATTCATATAGACACCATTTAAAAATAATTATTGGCACTGTCAGCACCACATATGTTGAATTTAATTGACATTTTTAAGGTCAAGAAAAGGAGTATACTCAATCACTTGTCACTGAAACAGAATGTGATTAATACTCAGCAAGTCACACACAGAGAACAAGAGGATATCAATTTGTATCAATGAACCAAATATTAATTATGGAAATAATCACAATTCCATAATTTTTTCTTTATGAAAACAAAATTTAAAAAAATTAGAGGCTAGATTAGTGGGATCTTAACCTTAACATTAGATTAAGCTGTTCTCAGATCACAGTTAATAAAACGTGATTCTAAAAAATCTCATTAGACCTTAAAATATTTTTTTTCTTCCTAGTTGCTTACTAGAGTCTTTGCCTCTATATAAATAGAAGTGATTTTACATGCCTGGGGATATATGTATGTTTAACTAATTCATCCATAATTGTTTTCTGTTGAGAATATTGAACACCAAGAATGGATGCCAAAGGGAAATAACAGTGTTAATGTGTTCAAACAGCCATGATTTAGCCACAGCTTGCAAATGTGTACACCTCCAAAGGATAAATGCACTTGTAGAGCAAAGCTTTTGTATTAATATTTCATTTCAAAAAGTTGAAGTTAAGGGCCTGGTTCACTATAGATTTAAATATATTACATATTTGACATATTGGAGAGACATTTAATTATTAATCAGAACTTTTCTTTTTAAGGTATAATTTGTTGGTAGAAATATAAATTAGGTAAAATATATATTTCTAACATCTGTATGGTGTTTATAAAAACAGATATAACACTGCAGCCATTTATGCCTTCCCTTACCTTCCCCAATGTGTTAATTATTGGCCAAAATGTATCCCTTATATAGAATTTCTCTCTCTCTCTTTTTTGTTGTTGTTGTTAACTCTCACCTGAGGATATTTTTCCATTGATTTTTTAGGGAGAGTGGAAGAGAGAGGAAAAGACAGAGAGAGACATCGATGAGAGAGCAACACATCGACTGGTTACCTCCTGCACGAGCCCCGACCAGGGCCCGGGCAGGTTGGAGCCTGCAACCTAGGTACGTGCCCTTGACTGGAATCGAACCCAGGACCCTTTGGTCTGCAGGCCGACACTCTATCCACTGAGCCAAACCAGCTAGGGCCCTTATATAGAATTTTTATTAGGGATTCTTCAGGACAGAAAATGTCTTACACCCACCTGAGAGTTTAGAACTGGGAAAACTTGAATTTTGCTCCTGGATGTAATGAACTTGGATATATTTTTTAACTTCTATGTGCACCAACGTCTTCACCTGCAAAATGGGAATAATAATAACTACCTTTTAGAATGGTAAGATATATATGTATATTGACAGAGCCTCTAGCTTTCAATAAACAGTAGCTATTTCTGTATTATTGTTCAAATTACAATACAAAAATTTTTATGTCCTAAAGTATATATACATTTATTTTTATTTATCAATCTATAATAATAAAAGCATAATATGCTAATTAGACCAGACGTCCTTCCGAACGTCCTTCCTTCTAGACAAAGCTGCAGTGGGCGGGGGCCTCAGCAGAGGTGGCAGAGGCCCCTGGCCATGGTAGCAGCGGGCGGGGGCCAAATTCCGTGCATCAGGCCTCTACTGTATTAATAAAATGTAAGAGCTATAAAGATAGAGACTATGCCAATTTTATTCTCTCACATGTCCTCAGCATCTACA
>NW_005364372.1:3118915-3121527 GCF_000412655.1 Myotis brandtii | reverse complement strand
ATATATATGATTAATCATTTTATAATGGGTAGATGAATTAGTATTTAGACCCAATGAAGTGAGTATTTAGTGGAAGCTGAACAGGTAACAATAGCAATTTCTGACACTGCCGGCATCACATGGCTCTTAAATAAACACCTTCCGCTTCTCTTTAGCTTTCCTGTTTATACAAAGATCTATTTGCTGTACTCCAGAACGTTCTTGTGATTTGGTTGAAGTCTGAGTGAGTGAGTTTTTCTTCAGTGTTAGAAGGTGTAGTGTGACCATTAAATAGCAGCATGGTCCTGGGAATGTCATATCCTCTGTGATTCTGAATATCTCTGTCTGCTAAATGACAGATTTGAACTACATCATTGGCGTTAAAATATTTTCTTAACAGAAGCAAGTTTTTCTCAAAAGTAATCTCTTATAGAACGCCACTATATCAAACTGATAAAATCAGAACTGGTGTATGAAATGTGTTGGCATGTCTATGTGTGTATGGGAATGGGGTTTGTGCCCAATTTGATGGACAGAAAATATAGTCCATTAAACATCCTTTGAGTCACGCTGCCTACCTCCTACCCCCACCCACCCTTGACCTTGCACACAAATCTACTAGCCTTTGCGACAACTCTAAGAGAATGCTAGAGACCCACTGATCACAGTTTGAAAATCGATATTATAAACACTGGTTTCTACTCATGGTTTAACATTTTATGAACATGTGATTTTAAAGTTCAGAAGACCCCGTATTCCTATTACTATGTAACATTAATTTTGATCTTGTTAGGTTTTATGTGTATATCAATACTAACTTTCAACAGGAAGCACAAAGAAAGCTGAGCTGTTGGAAAATGTGCTAATACATCACACACACATTCAAACGCACAACCTGTTCCAAAGCCATAGAGCATTTTCTTATGACGTTCTTTTGGAACTGCTTTGTGACCATTTCATGCACCAGTGCTGGTATCTTTGGGTGAAGTGGTTTCTACTTGGTCGTAAATTTCACTTTGCTTCGTTGTACACATGGAACAAACCCATCTCATTTGTTTTCCTAAAAAGGCAGAGTTTTTGTAGGGTGTGTGTGTGTCTTTTTTTTTTTTTTTTTGTACAGTAAAAAATATATGCCCGGCTGGCATGGTTCAGTGGTTGAGACTTGGTCACGATTTGATTCCTGATCAGGGCACATGCCCAGATTGTGGGCTGGATCCCCAGTATGGAGCATGCAGAAGGCAGCAGGTCAATGATTCTCTCTCATCACTTATGTTTTTTTCTCTCTCTCTCCCTTCATCTCTGAAATCAATAAAAAAATATATTTTAAAAATATAGAGTGGCCCTAGCCAGTATTGCTTAGTGGATAGAACGCTGGCCTGCAGACTGAAGGGTCCCAGGTTCAATTCTGGTCAAGGTCACATGCCTGGATTGCAGGCTCAATCCCAGTAGCGGGTGTGCAGGAGGTAGCTAATCAATGATTCTCTCTCATCATTGATGTTCCTATCTCTTTCTTCCTTTCCCTTTCTCTCTGAAATCAATAAAAATATATTTTAAAAAATAATAATAAATAACAATATAGAGTAAAGCATGGGAATTCTATTTAAGAAATATCAATACATATTCATGTATGGATTGAAGAATATAAAATATGATATAACTTCCCTAGAAATCATATAAATAAAATTTCTGTGGAAGACAACTATATTACTCAAAAAAATCCCCAAACTTCAATAAACAAACCAACGCCACAGAGGCAACTGATTGATGTATTTAATGCTATTGATAAAGTAGAACACTTTTAGAGAAACATAAAGAAGAGACTGGCATACTATTGTTATTTACTATTCATTATGTTATATTTATCAAGTGATGGCAGTAAAGAAAATAGAAATATGAAAAATAGGAATATGAAAATATTAGTAATGGTATTTCGAATATCATTAGAAATGGTATTCCTAATATCATTTGCATTTTTCTCTCTTCTTACTATAAAATGGGTCTCCTGTTACAATATAATTATGTTGTTTTGTTCATTGTTGTATCCCCAACAATCTTTTTAATAGCTGGTACATAGTAGGTGACAAATGTTTGCAAATGAATAAACTGATATGTGGTAATATGGGCCGAGAGACAGCCTCATGAATTTCATTGAGTATAAAAAGAGAATCCTTCTGAGGTCAAGGCAAAAAGCTCAAATATGAGTGGGATAAAAATAACCTGGGCTCAAATTCAAAGGACATTCAGGGCTGGAAGGCCATGAAGAGTTGCCTGTAAATGTCATGAAGGAAATTAAGTTTAGATTGTGGTAAAGATAGAGTACCTTATATATTATACTAGAGGCCCGGTGCACAAAAATTTGTGCACTCGGGAGGGTGGGGAGGGGGGTCCCCCAGCCCGGCCTGTGCCCTCTCGCAGTCTGGAACCCCTCGGGAGATAACGACCTGCTGGCTTAGGCCTGCTCCCGGGTGGCAGAGGGCAGGCCCAATCCCTAAGTGCAGCCCCTGGTCAGGCTCAGAGCAGGGCAGATTGGGGAGTTGGGGCGCCGCCCCGTCATGCACAGAGCAGGGCGGATAAGGAGGTTGTGATGCCACCCTCAGTCACGCTCAGGGTAGGGCCGATTGGGGGGTGGGGGC
>NW_005364372.1:3049689-3117799 GCF_000412655.1 Myotis brandtii | reverse complement strand
CGCTTCAGTGCATGGCTGCTGGCCGCCATCTTGGCTGACAGTTAATTTGCATAAGGATATGCTGATTAGCCAATGGGAAGGGTAGCGGTCATACGCTAATTACCATGTTTCTCTTTTATTAGTGTAGATATCGAGGATAACTTTCCCGCAAATGATTATTATAACAAAATAATCTATAAAACAATTTGAAGGCACATTAAAATGACCAAAAGCAGCCAGAAATTATGATAGATTCAACCCTCAAAAGAATTAAATTGCATTGAGTCAGATCCACATTTGTTTGACTTTTTTGTGAAGGCATTTCCCAATTCATATGGCACGAGGCAGTTATAATTCAAGCAGAAATCTGCTGTTTTATTAAATTGATGTGTCAGAGGCAAGTTTGGGGCTCAGAGAGGAGCTGTAAATGGAAGGGGGAAATCCTGAGAAGGAAGGAACCACAAGGAGACGAGGCCCCAAATCAGCATATAAATTCTACTAAAGTCCTTGGCTGACCTTTGAAAGCACAAGGAAAACTGCAAGAAGTTTAGTGGAAAACAACAGCTGGATATTTGAAAAAGCTGAGCAGCTATCTCAGCTCCTGTCAAATGCAAATGAGATAAAATATAGCATCTGACTTTTGTTTTATTCACTTTAGGATTTCCATAGAAATTACAGAAAGCCACAACTTCATACTAAAACAGGATTAAAAAGTTATCTTTAGACAAAGGACAAAACATGAAAAGACCCATGTTTTAAAAATATAAGACTAAAAGTGCTACATGTTCAAAGTAATTAGCCAGTGATATTTTTTTGCTTTCTAACACCAAGACAATAGTCTAACATCCAATAAAAATACTACTAGACTTGCAAAGACATAGGAACAGTTTAACCTGTAGTTAAAAGAAAAGCAATGTGTAAAAATGGACACTGACTTGATCCAGTTGTTTAAATTGGCAAACATTTTAAAGCAATTGCTATAAATATGTTTAAGGATATACAAACCATAATGATGGCCATAATGGGTTATTCTGTTGAAAGTCTCAGCAAAAATTGTAAACTATTTTAAAAAAACAACTGAAATATCTTAAATAAAAAATTCAATGATGGGCTTAAGAAGAGCCAATTGATGATGATAAATTAAAGGGTATGTAAATGTAAACAATAAAGGGAAAATATTGAACATAAATACATAAATGGTGCCTAATGTGATCTGTGAGAAATGCCACTTGCACATTTGAAGTTGCAGAGGAAAGAAAAAGATAAATGACTATGAACATTCAAAAATTATGACAGTAGCCCAGCTGGTGTGGCTCAGTGGTTGAGCACTGACCTATGAACCACAGTCACAGTTCCATTTCAGGTCAGGCCACTGGTTGCGGGCTTGATCCCTGGATGTGCAGGAGGCAGCCGATCAATGATTTTCTCTCATCATTGGTGTTTCTATCTCTCCCTCTCCCTTCCTTTCTGAAATCAATAAAAATATATTTAAAAAAATTATGACAGTAAATGAAAGATACAGGTAACTCAGCAAATCACAAGCCACATACACAGAAGTGAACTCCATGCAGACACAGCATTATCAAACAGCTGAAAGTCAAATACCAAGTGAAAATCTCAAAGCAGCCAGATACAACCTTCAGACGTTCTTATTTTATATAAGGATTCCCATGTAACGAATTTTTTTTTCTTACAACAAATAGATGGTACAATTTCAAACTTTCTTTTTATTGTTTGGACTGGCTATTTCTGTTATTTTTCTGCGTAAATATGAGGGTATTTTGTTCTTTTGAATGATCAAATTATTCTTAAGAAATGCAGTGAGGTTTCTGCCTATTATACTTTTTCTTGTGTTAATGATCACTCTCTATTTTGCAACTAGTTTCCCAAGATTATGTCATGTACATAATGTACACACATATATATATGTGTGTGTGTATGTGTGTAAGGTGTCCCAAAAATGTATACACACTTTGAATGATTATAAGTCAATGTTTATAAATATACAGTTTATTTTCAAAATTTAAAAGAATCTACAGAAATGAATACTTTTTTTTTGTCAACACCTGTTTTCAAACTGATGATCATTCTGGTCCAGGCATAATAACTCTAAGCAAAGAACGGCAAACATCAAGATTCATTTTGTTTGGTATTTGTGTGCTATCAATTTATCCACTGTTGCTGGTTTTGTACTATCAACTTCACCTTTTGTGTATCCCCATAAAAAGACTAGTGGGTAAATTTTCTTTGTGCAAAGCTCAGTGTGGCTTCACCCATTATTTCAAGTCAGTTAAAACTGAAAAGGAGTGAAAATTAAGTAAGGTATCAGATGTTAGCGTGTGTATACATGTTTTTGGGACACCCTATATATAGTATATTCGAGTAAGTCCCATATTAAACTTATTAACAAATTTGAAAAATTGTCCTTTACAAAAACCCCAAAGCTAACATTAAACTTGGTGGTGAAAGATTGAATTATTTTCTGCTAAGATCAAGTAAAATGCAATAATTGCAATAATGTCCACTTCCACAAATTCTATTCAATATTGTACTAGGAGTTATAGCCCTTGTAATAAGGCAATAAAAATAAACACAGCAAATAAAATCAGAAAGAAAAAAGTAAAATTCTACCTACTTATTAAATTAACATAATAAAATGCTCATTTATTTGTATGCAGTTCTATGAATTTTAATGCAGAAGTCAACTCTTTCTGACAGTCCTACTTGCCGTGAGTTAGCCAAATGGACTCTTTCTCCTCATATCACCCATCTGACCCAAGGGTTGGACACTATACCCTACTCCTTGGCCAACCTGTACCATTTCAACACATAGGAGCTGAGATTATAGCTGCTAATATCATGGTCAGCACAATAAACACCAAAGGGAAGGCGATAGTGACCCCTGAAGCCCCAGAAATCTATATTACCTGTCCTGCATGCAGGAGCTGATTAACGTGGGTTAATCCGTATTCTGTAGAATATATTAATCATGTGGAAAACATCTGTTTGAATGACCAACAAAATAGCATACAAAATTCTATTTTCTATTCGTATAACATCTTAGATGCCAAAAAATAAACGAAATCATGCACTTAATGCTTAAACTGTGTGGGAGACACCTGCCTTTGGAAAAGCAATATCTTCAATTTATGATCTAAACTATCAAATGACTCCCAGATTGCAGGGTCAGTTGGTTGGTGATTAGCCTGGGGGCCACCCCATCTGACTAATACCTTTGCCGTTTAATTTACTAATGCAGGGATAAAATTGTGGGTTGGAATTTGTCCTCAGCTCTTGATGATATGCCCCTTAATATTCTTTATTTTATGTACAATCTGATTATGCTCATCCCTTTGATGGTTGCTGGGTGGACACTCCCATGTCCAAGCATTTCCATAAAACAGGAATGAAATACCATGAGATGCATCATTTAGCAGGACTGGAAATCAGACTGAGAGAGAGAAACTTTAGCCCAGGGCTACAAGGCATGATCAGGAGTCGAAAACACGGAGCAACAAACAAACAAACAAACAAACAACAAAAAAACCCCTTGGCCTCTGACCCTATTTTTCTACCACAGAATTTAGGGTTGGAAAACAGTGTGCCCCAATTCCAGCTTCTGAGACACGTGGACTCAGTCTTGAGGCTACAACCACATGACATAAAGGAAACCTTGCTTCCTGTCCTATTTTGCCACTCGGGATTTATGAATGGAGAACAGCCCTTCCTCCAGCATATTAGAAGTAATGAGGTCTGATTCTATAGAAAGCAACTGTATGGCATAGGGACCAGCAGCCTCTGGTTCTGATTCACTACCTCTGCAATGTCTCCAGCATATTAGAAGTAATGAGGTCTGATTCTATAGAGACCAGCAGCCTCTGGTTCTGATTCACTAACTCTGCAATTTATCAGGATTGCTCATTTTATCCACTTAATTGGTACCTATTTCCATGGAGCTACGAGGGGTCTAGTACCTTTCTAGCAGGGTGGCCTATAAATAATGGTCTTCAAAGTATGGTCTCTGTCCTAGCAGCATAGGCATCCCCTAGAAAATTGTTAGAAACTCAAAGCTAATGGATACTGAGAATTTCCAACTATGATGTGCAGTTCTCCAAACACATTAACCACAAAAACTTTTCTTTGGTACATAAGCATCTCTTTAGGCTTATCTCTATATATAAAAGCCCAGGGACCAAACGGTGACAACTGGTTCGACAACTGGTCGACCAGTTGCTATGATGTGTATTGACCATCAGGGGGCAGATGTTCAATGCAGGAGCTGCCCCCTAGTGGTCAGTGCGCTCCCACTGTGGGAGCTCAGCTCAGCTGACTGGGATGAGCGGCTGCAGGGTGAGGCCAAGTCTCTGCACCAATCAAATACCTGAGACCATCCAGACTCTGGCCTGACCCCACCAGCTGATGCAGGCCCTCTAAGGTGTGTTCTAGAAAGAGCGCGGGGAGCTGGCATAGGCGGATGGCAAGAGGGGACGTGGACCCCCCGGGGAGGCTGTCCTGATGGCTGAGGATCTTGGAGCACGGCTGCCCTGAACATCCCCGATGGTGTCACCGAACTGGCATCACACATCAAGGACATTCACCAAGTGGCTTTGGGGTGCAAAGCTCTCCACCAGCTTCCTCAGGACACAGAACACGCCTTTACCCAAGACATTTCCCCAAAATATCAGCTCAGACTAATTTCTTCATTCAGCAGCTGCTCAGAGGGCAGGTCCACAGCCGCTGGGCTGACCAGGATGAGCAGCGCTCCCACAGTGGAGTGATCCCCACAGGCCACGCCCCCAACCAGTGCACGAATCTGTGCCCGGGCCTCTAGTGTTCAATAAAATACCCTTAGTAAAACAGAACTTCAGAGCATGAAATGCAGTTCAAAATTATGCCCAATGATATTTCCTTTCCTTTAGTTGAACAAAAGGCATAAAATTAAAAAGCACATGAAGAAACCAGGCTGTTTCTTTCAAAAATAAATACATTTAAAGTGAATGGATGAATTAAGAACTAAGCATATAGCTGCATCTTATTCATGGTTAAGTCATTGAAATCTAGAAAATGAGAAGCAGATCTACTGTGACTGTGTACGTTCCCACAGTTTCAATGCCTGTGAGACCCAGTCTGCTGGAGTTTGTCAGTGTTCCAGGTTTTAAATAAGATGTCTGTATATTTGCTCTACATGGTATTTCAGGAAGCTCTTAAACTGATTTTAACTCCTATGTCACAACAAAGTCACTTAATTTGAGCTGAGAACTGAATGAGTTTCCATCCAAAAATCAATTCTAAAACTAATGTGTCTTTGTACACTCACTGATGGGCATTTTTCCATATTTCATGAGTTAGGAACTCACAGTTCTACCTCCTTGTAAACTTGGTTTACCAGTTGAAGGATTAGAACCAAATGGAGCTGGACATTCAAATGGGAAATGAGTTTAAATGTTAGTCCTCTACCCAGAAAGAAAAAATGAAAACAACCGAACATTTCACTTTTCATATAGATAAGTTAGCAATTAATAATAACATCATCACAACTTATAGTTATTAATTGCTCATATATTTCAAAAAATCAAGTTCAGTAGGTTAAAGTAATTATTAAATCAAAATAAGCCCCTTTGTCTAAATTTATCTCTTGATATACTTACACATATATTAATAAATATATATATGTATAAAGCCTAAATGATCATTAATAGGACTTAGGTTTAGCACATAAATTTAGCACATGTTTACAATGAAATACTATTATGGTAACAGATCATCATATGCTCATATTGTTAAGTTCAACCTTGGTTAGAAATTTAACTAAAGCCACAGCTTTAAACCTGAGCCTGTGACAAAATAATTTAAAGGAATGGAAAAATTTTGACACAAGGATTTCAGAAGTTTCTCGGACACTTTCCTTGAAGGCACAAAGCATGCAGACAATAAACCAAGAGGATATTTAGAAGCCGTTGATTTGAGTGGTTAGGTACTGTATTAGTGCTCATGGGACAGGCTGTAGTTAGAATAACAGCTGGTTGAAGAAGCCCTGCATTCTGGTCTCAGTGTTGCCATGATTTTGGACAAGTCCCTGGATTTCTTTGAGCACCATTCTCCGCACTGGTAAAATTAAAAGGCCAGATCAAATAATCTCTAAGAACCCATTGCTATACAAAATTCTGTAACCTCTTGTATCATTGCCACTTAAATTTTCCTCCCTCCTCTCTTTGGGAGATCATGCTTTTAACAAGCTGAGAAAGATGTGAAAACATTTCTTCGGAACCAAATACCATACAGCAGTACGTTCGTAGTCCCAAGTCCTCTGAGTGATGGGGAGGCTCCATATTTATTAGAAGATCCTACTGCACTCTGGCTAGTGGGTCATTCCTGTGCACAGGCCCCGTTGCCAATCTTAAGTATTCTTGACTATCAAGCCTAGACTTACCCACTTATAACAGGAAGGACAGAGATGTGGGAAGAACAGGAGATGTAGAGAGGATAGTTTGGGCCTAGAAAATGACTTTAGCTTGGCTCTAGGGCTCTCTTTATTCTCTTTACAAATACTGTGTCTTCCTTTTGAAAATGTGGTTATATTAGGTGTATCGGTTAATAATGCAGATTTTGTAATCAAAGAAGACACGATAATTTCAAGAGAAACATCAAAAGTGCTTTATTCAAAGTAATGTCCATCGCTAGCTACACATTTTCCCCCATCTTTCAGGTAATTTGTGGATACCGTCCCAAGAGAAATTTTCTTGTTTTGAGGCAAATCATTCAGAGACCCAATTTTCCACTTCTTCATATGTTTTGAAGTGCTGCTCAGAAATTGCGAGTGCCATCGATCGGAACAAGTGGTAATTTGAAGGAGCAAGGTCTGGTGAATACAACGGGTGGGTTAATACTTCCCAGACAAGATCTTTTAATGTGTCTTTAACTGGTTTTGAAGTGTCTGATGGTGTGTCCTCATGAAGCAAAATTACTTTGCCGTGTCTTCTGGCACATTCTGGTTGTTTCACGATCAAAGCATGGTTCAAATTGATTATTTGTTTTCAGTAGCGATCAGTATTAACAGTTTCACCTGGTCTTAGAAGCTCATTAATACACCACACCTTCCTGATCCCACCAAACGCAGAGCATTGTCTTCTTTCCAAAGCAATTTGGCCTTGCTGTGGATGTTGATGGTTGACCTGGATCAACCCAGGATTTTGTGCATTTGGGATTCTCAAAATAATCCACTTTTATTCAACAGTCCATAATTCGATGCAAAAAAGACTTTCTTTTGTGCCATTGAAGCAACATTTTACTGATGACTTTTTGGTTTTCCATTTGTCTTTCGTTCAGTTGATGTGGCACCCATTTTTCTTCCTTTAAAATCTTTTCCATTGCTTGTAAATGATCAGAAATTGTTTGCTGAGCAACGTTTAATCTTACTGCAAGTTGTTTTTGAGTTTGACACGCATCTTCATCCAATAATGCTTGTAATTGTTGGTCTTCAAACTTTTTCGGTTGACCTGGATGTTCTTCGTCTTTCACATCAAAATCATCACTTTTAAAGCGTTTAAACCAGCATTCACAAGTATCTTGAGATGGAGTATGTTCACCATAAGCTTCCTGAAGGATTCAGTAGCACTTTTCTTCAAAATAATGACTTAAAACTTCCCGCAAATGCTCTTTTTTGGCATAAAATTCGACATATTTAAGTGTAAAAATATCTATGATGTTAACACCTTCAGAAAATTTGACATATGAAGTTTTGAAGCTTGTTGTCAATACAACAAAATAGCATACATATCAAATCGCATATATATCAACATATGTGTAACTCCATCTATTGAAAAAAATCCACATTATTAACCAGTACAGCTAGTAAACTATGAGTCATGTTTGGTGGGTGATTGAGAACTATTAGATAAGTAAGTGCTAATCAAATGGGTAGCAATTGTATTTTAAATAAAAAATACCAGATGACTGATGAAGTGTATTTTAAATGCAAATGCCAGAAAATTATATGCAATATTTTTGCATAACATTTACATATACTTTTATTGATGTCAGTGAGGAAGGGAGAGGGTGAGAGAGATAGAAACATCATTGATAAGACAGAATCATTGATTGGCTGCCTCCTGCATGCCTCACACTGAGGATCCAGCCAGCAACCTAGCCATGTGCCCTGATTGGGAATCAAACTGTCACCTCCTGGTTCATAGGTCAAAGCTCAGCTGCTGAGCCTCTACAGCTGGAATTCTCCATAATTTTTAAGGCATCTGACCTGTGACCTCACATGCAGAAGAGGTTCCTGGCAGAAAGGGGTGGATTTCTAACGACCACTGCTGATTTAAACAGTGTTGGGTAGATCAAGTTACCGGCAGATGAGTTATGCTCTTCTGGAAACCTTTGAAAGCAGGATTTCTAAGTCAGGAGTTACTAATAGTAAAATTAAAAATAAACTCAGAATTCAAAGCTCTTCTGAATAATAGCAACAAAGGCACTGAGTTCTTTATACAAAGGTAGTAAAGGGATTCTAACAAGCTCCATGCAATTAAGATACTGTTACTGTCTATGCAATATCATTCACTTTAAATGAAAGGTGACAACAACAAGAAGGGCCATTGTCTTGCAATAATACTTAATGCCTACACAAAAGCTGCCAGAAAAATAACTTGTGGACATAAACAGGCTTTTCAGAAGAATTCAGGTATAAAAACTATATTAAATTATCTTTCCAGTTTCTTTATATTTTTCTTCCCAGTAGCTCAACCCCATATCATCGATTAATTCTTCTGACTACTCTGATCACTTTTATTGAACTCAGAGATGTAGCTAAAAATATAAATACACAGGGCATGACCTAGGACAGTGATGGCGAACCTTTTGAGCTCGGCGTGTCAGCATTTTGAAAAACCCTAACTTAACTCTGGTGCCGTGTCACATATAGAATTTTTTTGATATTTGCAACCATAGTAAAACAAAGACTTACATTTTTGATATTTATTTTATATATTTAAATGCCATTTAACAAAGAAAAATCAACCAAAAAAATGAGTTCGAGTGTCACCTCTGACACCGGTGTCATAGGTTCGCCATCACTGACCTAGGACATACAGGTGGGGCTCATGAGTGGTCTCATTTAACTACACATTTCTGATGTGACTCTAGAGATTCTAAGGAGAATATCCGTCTATATTCATCAGCAGTCTGTTACATTGGTGGATTCTAGGATTGTGAGAGTTAGCCAATAAAAATGTAGAATACCCAGTATAGTTTGTATTTCAGATTAACAAGGAACAATGTTTCAGTATTTCAATTTCAATTGTATTTTACCTGACAACTTTATGTTGGCTCCTAATGCAACACATCTAGGATCCATACACTTGAGTAACCCTCATCCCTTATATCTGGCCTGGGCCTGTGGCTCACTAAAACTGAAAGAATGTGATAGAAGAGGTACATTGCCAGCTTTAGGCCCAAGCGTTGTTGAGAACTGGCAGCTTCTGCTTTTGGGGTTTGTGGGTGTTAAGTCATCATATAAGCAATCCAGCTGACTGATAAGACTTCATGAAAGTTAGCTCAGCTGAGACCAAGATCTTTGGGCCCAGACATATGACCTCAGTTGTACTGAGCCAGTCAGCCCCCAAGGATTTGAGCCATCTAGTGGAGGCACCAGACATGTGAGTCAAAAAGCCATCTTGGGCTTGGACCAGAGACTTTCCCCTACAGTGCCCTGTCTGATTCCTGAGCCACAAATTATGAGAAATTATAAAGAGATTGCTGTTTTTAAGTGCTAAGTTGTGGAGTGGTTGTTATACAACAACAGATGACCAATATGGACAGTCCCCAGCCCTGACTATACAGTGATCCTCCAGCTCCTCTAAGGAAGTTGTCTAACCTCTCCACTCTCCAGACCTTTTGAAAGTGAGAGAATATTTACCCACTTCATAGGCATCACAAGAGAGTTAACACATTCCCTGTGCAATGTGTTTGAGAATATAAAAATCTGTATAAATGCTAAATAGAAATATGGAAGGTTTTGTAAAACCAAGGTAAATATTTAAACTGAGCAAACTCAACATCAAAGAAGTAAGTTTGATCATCATGGTAGAATACTCACAGGAGTTGATTTTTTTAAAACACTTTCTCCTTTCTATTGATTTCTTTTAAAAATATTTGTATTTATTTCAGAAAGGAAGGAAGAGGGAGAGAGTGATAGAAACATCAATGATGAGAGAGAATTATTGATCGGCTGCCTCCTGCATGCCCCACACTGGGGCTTGAGCCCTCAACTGGGGCATGTGCTCTGACCAGGAATTGAACCATGACCTCTTGATTCATAGGTTGACACCCAACTACTGAGCAACACCAGCCAGGCTAATTTCTTCTTTTTAAATAGCTTCCCAAAGCTCAAATTTGAATGGGATTTTGCAGCTGACTCTGTAATTTTAACTTTTCTACAAATAATTTCTAATAGAAGATTTAAAGTTTTTGTCTCAAATATAAGAGTGAAAACCATTGGAACAATGACTCACACAGCACTTTTTCACCTCAGGAAGAGAGAAATAATTCTCCATAGATGTTACAAAAGATACAAATTGTCCATTGCAATCTTGATGAAAGTGATACAGATTAGCCTGAAAGTCAATTTATTAAATTAAATTATAGCGAAGCTGGATAAACCCAAAGATATACACGATGTCAATTAGGATGACATTTGGCTGTAAGGACCATAAAATTAAAATCAATTACAAGTGGCTTAACAGCACACATTTTCGTCCTCTCATGTAAGAAAAGTCCTGAGATGCACAGAGCAAGGTAGTGTGACAGCTCTGCCAAGTGTTGCTTCTTCTATCTGGCTTCTCACAGTTTATGTGTTACCTCATGACAGGAAATACTTGCTTGAGTTCCAGTCACCACATTCACATTCCAGCCAAGGGGAAGGGACAGAGAATGCTGTGCCCATTTCTTGGAAGTAAACCTAGAATTTTCACAAGAAACTTTGCATAATTTCTTTTGGGCAGAACTTAATCACATGATCATACGGTTGAGAAAAATAGCCTCAATTCCAATGGCCAGCTTTCCATTTTAAATAGAGATGACTACTAGTATTTCCAAGGAAGAAAAGGAAAATTCTTACTGGAGACAATTAGCATTCACAGCTTCACATGGATTATTCTTAACTGACTGATACTTAAGAACTGACTTTGCATATATTATAAAATTAGTATTTAGCCCTGGCCCATGTTGCTCTGTGGTTAGAGAGCCAACCTATGCACCTAAGGTTTGCAGGTTTGATTCCCTGTCAAGGGCACATAAAATTTTTTGTATGTGTACTTTCAAGTAAAATTGCTAAGGAATTATTGAGTAGCTCCTATTTCATACAGGGAAGTCTGTTAAGTGCTATGAGGGATATAAAGGTGAATAAGGTAGTTTTGGCATCAAGAAGCATACAATACATTATGAAAAGATCCTAATATAATGTTTGATTATGAAATGAAGCCCCAACAAATATTATATCAATAGTCTTCTAGCCCCACTCCTTTTTGATACCACTTCTAGCTCAGTAGTCCTTCCCGCTCATGCAAAAGTCCTTCTTCTCTGAGAGGCTAATGTCCTAAGCAGCACCACTGTTGCTCTCTAGTCTTCCTCATCATTGCTCTCTATCAATATCTCACTCTCTCCCTAGTCCATGAGGACTCTGAAACCTGTCTTACATTCTGTCTCCATATTCTTCTGTAGGTTGCCTTGGGTAAGCTCAACATCCATATGCTTGACCCATCTGAGACCTTGGCCTCAAAGCTTCTTAATCTTCAGAATTTCAGCTACTTTTACCTGTACTGAACCTTAGCCACTCTCACAATAGCAACATCTTCAACCTGCATATCATTATGATTTGAGCCATTTCTAATGTTTTAGACTTTAATGCCTAAGATGTACTTCTTGTCTGATAGCTTTGCAACATTAACAAAGCTTCCAATTTCTTCCCTTTTCCTTCATCCATTATTATTCACTTATTTCCATTTCAAACCTTGTGTCCATGGAGCATGGGTACCACTTCAATTACAACTAATGCTTTTAATTTTTTATTCACTGATAACTGTGCACTGTTGAAAAGTACTATTTTCTTTAATTGAGATAGCAAGATTTGGAATTCAAGTTTTCTTCAATTGTAAAACAACATTAAAGTTACAGTCTACAGTGTCTCTAAACCATGGTCTGTCATTCTATTAATCTAAATGAAGAATAAAATGTCAAATACCTATAGACAAATCAATTCATGTTAAAATACTTTCCTTTGGGACTGTGCCTTATTTCCAAAAGAGATGAACTGAAATCTACATTTCTTATATTTTATTACCTCATATTAGAACTGATTGTCAAACTGCAGCGGGAAGGCTGGGGAGGGTTGGGGGGCAGGAGGGAGGGGGGTAAGAGATCAACCGAAGGACTTGTATGCATGCATATGAGCATAACCAATGGACATAAGACACTGGGGGGTAGGGGAAGCCGGGGTATTGTCAAGGGCGGGGAAAAAAAGGACACATATGTAATACCCTTTGTAATGCTTTAAGCAATAAAAAAAAAAATAAAAAATAAAAAATAAAAAATAAAAAGCCCCCCCCCCCAAAAAAAGAACTTATTCCATTTGCTAGATGAATCTGCTTGAACTACAATTTGTGGAATGATTTTCTCTCAGTGAGTAAAACTCATACATGTGATTCCTCAACGTTAATTATACCAGGACGTAATGAATATGAGCTTTTCCCAAGGTCATTACTGAATCAGTCTCTCCTACCCTCCTTCTATCCTCTTCTTTTCTCTCCTCCCTTCTTTCCTCATGTATTCTTTCTCTTTTCTTTCTCCCTACCCTCCCCACCTCCTGTCCCCTACCCTCTCTTTCATCCATTACACACAAGCACACGCACATACACATATACATACACACAAACACTTACCATACAGACAGAATTTACCAAGTTTTCTTGATTGGTTAGTTTGTTGTGTGAACTTTTTCTATAAGTATGGGACATTATCTATGCATAGAACACCATAACCTGTAGTGAACATAATAGCTTTCCCACCCTCCTCTGAGAAATGTTCCTGCTAACAATATGGTTCGAGTGGGTAACTCCTTTTCAGACCCTGCAGCAGTTGTCACAGTTGAAGTTAAGTTTTTCAAATCCTTTCCCTGGTATTTTTAAACTTGAGAACATGTAGAGTGAGTTCAGTCCTTTTCTGTGGAGGCCTAGAGTTGTTGGTGACCATTCCAACAACATGGGGAAAGCTGAAGAGAGTAAAAGCGACTCATGTAGAGAAGCAGAAATAAGGGCAGCAGAGAAAATCCTTCTGGATTCTAGGCCTGGTTCTGATTGACCTTGAGGTTAGCTCTTGCCTGCAGTTCCTACCGTTTGGTTGCAAGACCAATGCTTTTTCTTATTTCTTTGACTTAGTTTGAGTTAACTTTCTGTCAATTGCAACCAGACTCCTGAGTTGGATTTATTCATATATACATATGAATATTGATATATTAATTAATATATATTGATATATCAATTTATTGATACATCAATTGATATATATATATCAATGATGAGAGAGAATCATTGATCGGATGCCTCCTGCATAACCCCCACTGGGGATCTCGCCCACAACCAAGGCATGTGCCCTGACCAGAAACTGAACTGTGACCTCCTGGTTCATCGGTCAATGCTCAACCACTGAACCACACCAGTTGGGCTATTCATTTTTTAAATGCACCTTTTATGTTTCTCATAAAGGAAAATAAGCACTCTATTTAATTAGCTATGAGTATTGAAATTGGGGCATATGAATTGATTATTTTTATTCTGTGGCAGAGGAAGAATTGTTCTCCTAGGATACCCTTTTATCTCCTTTCTTTTTCATTGCTCGCCTATATCCCAACATTGAAATTGTGTTCCTTTAGGTGTATGTTTGTAAAGAGGAATCCACTTACAAGTAGATGGTTTAAGGCAAATTCATTTCTCCATTGAGGGTACATTAAGAAAAGCAACCCTAGCCGGTTTGGTTCAGGGGATAGAGCGTTGGCCTGTGGACTGAAAGGTCCTGGATTCGATTCCAGTCAAGGGCACATGCCTGGGTTGCAAGCTTGATCTCCAGTAGGGGGCATGCAGCAGGGGATAGAGCGTTGGCCTGTGGACTGAAGGGTCCTGGGTTCGATTCCAGTCAAGGGCACATGCCTGGGTTGCAAGCTTGATCTACAGTAGGGGGCATGCAGGAGGCAGCCGATCAATGATTCTCTCTCATCATTGATTTTTCTATCTCTTTCTCCTTCTTCCTTCCTCTCTGAAATGAATAAAAATATATTTTTAAAAAAATAAAAGCAAGGATATATTTTTTCACTTTGCTCATGACATTGATCATTTTGTTAGAGTTTTAGTGTTCTGTTTTCCTAAAATTAGCTTCAGCAATTTTTGGTTTCAAACTCCACAATGAAATTAATGTCAATAACAGAACTTGGCACTGCTGACAATGTGCATTTCATGCCCATTTGGCTTCCTAGTATAAACCTCTTGTTTAGTGTTCATATTACTCTCTAAAACCCAGAAAAACCTCTGTGAAGACAGTACTAAATTATTTTGGAGTAGTTTATAGGATATAGGCATTTAAACAGCAACACATTTAAATTTCTAGAATTAAGCTGAATTATATTTTTTCTACTTTTACTTGCAAAACAGTTTCAGTATTTAAATGCAATTCAATAAATTGTTTTCGTTGCATGTGTGTGTGTGACTTTTTGTTTGTTTTTGCCAAGCACAAACTAGAAACTAGAAACCGTCTACCTACCCATAATGTTTTGCCTTTAAAATGTGTTTTATTCGATCATTGAAGTCCTTTAGTCATTAAGAACTGAGTTAACTAATGAGACACATACCATTAGGGAACTGCTTGCTAAACCTGAACAATATTTACATAGCAGAGACTGGATGGAATATCATGCCAAAAGTACTTGGAGAAGTATCTGAAGAGTCATCCTTATATAGCCAATGAGAATTTCAATTAATAAAAATAAAATAAAACTATAACTATTAATTCCTTCTTTGAAATATATACAACAGCATAGAAAATATTGTCAATAATACTGTAATAACTGTGCATGGTGCCAGATGGGTATTAGATTTATCTGGGTGATCACTCCATAAGGTATGTAAATGTGTAGTCACTCTGTTGTACACCTGAAACAAATATAAGATTGTATGTCAATTACAATTGAAAGATAAGAAAATATACAGTGAGGCCTTGACTTACGAGTGTCCCGACTAACGAGTTTTTTGAGATACCAGCTGTCTCTCGGCTGATTTTTTGCATTGAGTTGATAGAGTAATTTGAGTTAACGAGCTCCTTAATGAGCTCCTTAATGAGCTCGGTCTCAGAACGAATTAAACTCGTAAGTCAAAGCCCCACTGTATACATGTAGCAAAAGTGTGTGTTGAAAATTAAGTCATACTCCTCCAAACAAAGTAAGTGGAGATCCTGAAGGATAAAGTTCAAAACCAGGAGACTCAAAAGTCAATTATTTATGACAAAGCAGCCAAAAATATATGATGTTAGGAAAATGAATAGCCACATGAAAAGAATAAAACTGTACCCCTATCTTATACCATACACAATTGTATGTCAATTACAATTGAAAGATAAGAAAATATATACATGTAGCAAAAGTGTGTGCTGAAAATTAAGTCATACTCCTCCAACCAAAGTATGTGGAGATCCTGAAGGATAAAGTTCAAAACCAGGAGACTCAAAAGTCAATTACTTATGACAAAGCAGCCAAAAATATACGATGTTAGGAAAAATGAACAGCCACATGAAAAGAATAAAATGAACTCAAGGTGTATCAAAGACTTAAATGTAAGACCTAAAGCCATAAAACTCCTGGAAGAAATATAGAGGGAAAAGCTCCTTGACATTGATCTTGGCAATTATTATTTTTTTTATTTGAAACCAAAAGCAAAGGCACAAAAGCTAAAATAAATAAGTGGGACTACACAAACTAAAAAGCTTTTGTACAGCAAAAGGACCATCAATAAGATGAAAATGTAACCTACAGAGCAGGAGAAAATATTTCCAAATCACATATCTGATAAGGGGCTAATATGCAAAATACATAAAGAACTCAAACAACTCAATTAACAAAACAACAACAACAAAAACCAAACAATTCAACTAAATAAAAAAAGGCGAAATTTCTGAATAGGCTTTTTTCCCCCAAAGAAGATATGCAAATGACCAACAGGTTCATGAAAAGGGGCTCAGTATCACTAATTATAAAAGAAATGGAAGCCTAAAATACAATGAGATATCACCTCACACCTATTAGAATAGCTATCATCAGAAAGCTAAGATATAACAAGTGTGGGCAAGTATGTGGAAGAAAAGAAACCCTTGTACACTGTTGGTGGGGATGTAATTTGTGCAGCCACAATGAATATGGATGTTACTCAAATAATTAAAAATAGAACCAAATAATTATAAAATCCAGCAACCCCACCTCTGGGTACATATCCAGAGGAAATGAAGAAAAGATATTAAAGAGATATCTGCTCTCCCATGTTCACTGCAGCATTATTCACAATACCCAAGATATGGCAACAACATAGGTGTCCATGAACAGATGCATGGATAAAGAAAAATTACATCATATATACACAATTGTGTATACATAAAGAATTGTGGTTTATATACACAATCCAACCAAAAGAAAGAAGGAAATCCTGACATTTGCAGCAACATGGATGGATCTTGAAGGCATTATGCTGAAAGAAATAAGCCAGATAGAGACAAATGCTGCAAGGCATCACTTATGTGTAGAATTGAAACAAACAAACTCAACTTCATAGAAACAGAGAAGAAAAGAAGTTGCTGGGGGTTGGAGAGTAGATAAAACAGCGATTGGTAAGGGTACAGATTTGCAGCTATAAGGTGAATAAGATCTGAGATCTAGGAAAAAAGTTCTTTGTCTCCCCAACGATTTCTCAAATTCATATTCACCCAGTCCTCTCCTGCCAAGTATTCTAGAAACACTTAGAGTCTCAGTGAAGAACAGCTGATCATGAATATGCCGCCTTTGCACACGCTACTCCTGTTCCTAGAATGCCATTCTTCATTTTTCTGAGGAGCACTCCCCCATATTTATGTTATTGCTTTTGAAAATGATCTTTAAAAGGCTAGTTTCTAGGGACATTCAACACATGCAATTGTGAGGTCATCCTTTGGGAATCGTTGTTAAAATCCCCTTTATCACACCTTTTCTTTTAAGATTTAAAAAAAAAAAGAGCGATTTTGTTGGGTGAACTCTGTGACCAAAGCGAATTAGCATTGAATTCAATCAGGTTCGGGATTCAAATGATCATTGAATCCGAATGGAACTTGGCTGTTCAAACTAAATTCAGTGAGAGGGCATTGCATTAATGTGCAAGACTTCCAAAGGACTTGGATAAAAGGCAACTCTTCCCCAGAGGCATATTTTTGAAATTGTAAAAACACATGTTTTATATTAAAGCAGATACAATATATGACTTCTCATGCTTTAAAATAAATAAAGCATGTTAACATAAAAAAAATTCTATGTCGAAATTTTTCTCAAAAGGAAAAATGTGAAGGCTTCCTTTCTATTGTTTTAAGAGATCCACTAGTATGAACTGAAGATCTTATCCCACCACTATTAGATATCCTAGCTTTGGAGTTTTCCTCTAAGCCCTGCTACCTAGTCTAACGGACTTGATTATACAAGAAATATCTTCACTTCTATGGCATATAATATGCATGAAGAAGTGGGTCTTTTTCTTTCTTGAAAGTTATGTAGCAGAGCATTTTTAAAGGCCATTGCTATGGCCCTTACTGCATTGTGGAAACTGGGAGATTATTAACTGAGGGTGACAGGAGGTACAGCTCATTGCTCACTTGCTAGGAATTGTAGCCTTTGTTGTAATGACATGAGGGAAAATTGGGTACCAGGTTATTTATTGTATGACTCCCGATAATTAGATTTGGCTCTTCTTCCAAGCTTACATGAGTATGATGAAAATCATAGAATGCTTATGTAAGCCAAACTGTGTTGTGGGAAAGCAAGTCAGGGATAAAGTGGAAATTGGTGCTGACACATATTATGACCTCCACTTGTTCCACAATTTAAGGTTGCAGAGGCTTACAGAAATGCACGCCTGTTGTTAATGATTGTCAGCTGGTTTCTCCCAATCCTTGATTTTTCTGGATCTCTTTCAAAAAAAAATGGCTTGATGGAAATTTGACAAGCCTGACTCAATGATGTTTTAAAGAAAATATTTATTGATTTGAGAGAGAGAGAGAAATGTCAATTTGTTGTTTCACTTACTTATGCATTCACTGGTTAATTCTTGTATGTGCCCTGACTGGGGATTGAACCTACAACCTTGGCATATCCGGATGATGCTCTAACCAACTGAGCTACCTGGCCAGGACCAGTAGTGTGGCCTTAACTGGGAACAAATCTCTTAAATATTTTGGTTACATTTTAAAGTAAGTTATTGATTCCAGTTTGGGGGCATTATTGTTTACCTTTAAGAAAAATCCTCTTTTGTTATGACCATCTCTTAATATTGTTCCAATAAACCTCTTTTTCTCAAGAGAATAAAAATCACAAAGAACTTGCTGTCGTTCACCAAGTGGGAGTAAATGGAATCTTTGGGTCTGAATACACCCTTCAGGGCATGTATGAATTATAAACGGGAACGGTACAATGAACAATGTGTACTGTTCTTCTTTGGATACTCTTATGTGGAAGAGAAGGGACTTACTCAGAAACAGCAAATAGTGTTAGGATTAGTCACCCAGCAGTAGAACAGTGGGACTTACTCTTTCTCAGGGCCCGTCCATTTCCAGAAGGGGACAGCAATAATGAAACATGGTTTCGAATTTTCAAATGGGATAGAACTCATAAAAAGAGATTTCCTCTAAACAGCTATAACTTTAACCCTTTATATTAAGCAAGATGCCTGAGGACTTCTGGATCAGAATGATTTCAAGTATGTTTCAATCAGTGGCAACTTCGCCTAAATGGCTTTAAATCCTGTCATGTCCACCCATGGGCCATGAAAGATAAGAAATAAAACATTCCTATAAGCTGAGAAGCCCGATGAAGGTATTTCTTCATTGTATACCTCTTCCTCTCTCCCCACCAACCAATGACTCTCCAGAAGTATTAATCATTCCCTTGCTTTTTTTTTTATAAAATGCATCATTTTACCACTGATATATGCTTTCTTAGAAAATATGTGGTTTTATTTTAATTGTTTTTCAACTTTATTTTTATTTTTAATTGCTTTCAACTTTATATAAATGGAATCAAACTTTATTATTCCACCGATACTTCTTTGACACATTAGTATTTTTAACTTCATCCATTTTGAGGCATGAAATTGAAGTTCATAATATTTCCTTGTGTTCTCCATATGGCAAATACTGAGTAACAAAAATTATTCATTTTACTGCAGTCCAGTTTTTATTTATATTAGCTTAAATACAAAATTATATATTTTTTAAGAACCACAGGTTTTTATTTTTCATTTTAAGATCCTTTACATCTGAGTGCATAATATTTTACTTCCTCTAAAAATTTTACTCTTCACATTTAATTTTTTAAAGAACTTATATTAGTATTTTTTGAGTTGAAATTCCAGTTGTATTTAACTTTGTGTGCTTAGCAAGTTATCCAAGAACCATTCATTACACTTGGTTAGGAGACAGTTCTCCATAGGCCTCTTGTGTTTCTGCACATCTTCTGAAAGCTTTTGCTGCACACTATCTTTTCAGGAATTTTATATATATAATAGAGGCCGAAGGCACAGGCCGGGCTGGGGGACCCCCCTCCCCCCGCCCCCGAGTGCACAAATTTTTGTGCATCGGGCCTCTAGTATGTATATATATATGTCTTTTTTCTATATCTGATCATTCTAATATATTTCTAATTTCACTGTTTAGGACAGCCATATTTTCTTAAGTTGAGGTGCAGAGCTATGTTTTAGTTCACACTAGCATTGAAAATGTTACTTTTCAAGGTCCCAGTTGTGTGTGTGGGATGATGTTCTATCAACTTCCTATCTTAGGTAGATATTTGGCTTTGTTACCTCTTCCCTACTCTCAGACAGTATTAAAATTCTAAAATTCATCTTTCACAGAATGTCTCAGTGGGAAACCTGGCTTCAGTTCTGTACTTTCCTTTGGGTTTCTCCCTTCATTCTGTTTGGACTAAGTATACCAAGAGTTCTGACAAGCTCATTAATACATTTAAGAATGGTACTGTTAAATAATGTGTCTTGAGTACCAAATTACATAAGAGGAAGCCTAATCCTTTGGACATACAACAGAAATATAAATGCCCTATTTTGTCTGCTTCTATTTCTTTGTGAGTTTTAACTCTCTTATTCTATAATTTTCTGGGTGTACCACATAGTGAATCAGCATGTATTTACTTCTTCTGTATCAATTTTGTTCTTTTTCAATCTGAGTTCTATTAGTGATACTACAGATTGATTGAATATCAACTAAATATGTTTCAGATTTGTAAATAAATGAGAGGCTGTTATCTTTCCATGTAGAGTCCGAGGGGTAAAAGTGATACACCTTTCAATACACTCAGAAGCAAGCCACTTCATGAACTGAGAGAGGAAAATAACACAGCTGAGGAAGACTACCAGCTAAAAAAGAGAAAGGACATGAAACCCAGAATAAGCTTCAAATGAAACAAGCCTAAGAGAAAAAAGACAACCTGAAGTCCAACACCACCAAGAAGAAAACCTAAGGAGATCTAAGTAAGTACAGCACAGTGAAAGGCTAAAATGAAAAAAGTCATGAGAATCCAACAAATACTTAGAAGATAAATTGAAGAAAAGAGCAAATATTGCTGACATTTGACATGGTTTCAAGTAGGAAAAACTCCTTAATCTTCAAGGTAAGAATTGAGGTCAGAAGGAAAAGCATAAGACTTTGTAGATAAAGGCAAGAGTTCTGAAATTGCAGAATTGATCGTAGAAACTGGAGAAAGATAAGAGGGACTAAAGTAAATAAAAACATTAATCAAACAGAGTAGTTTAAAGGTCTAGAGAATATAAGTACATAAGTAACTTGCCTGGTGTTGGACAGTGAAGAGCCACTAATTGAAAAAATAATATCATTTATAAAGAACTATTTCTGATATACAGTATGTAGACGTGTATTAACACGTTAAGCACCCAGTCAGTCACTGGTGACTGACACTATACTTTCTGTCCGGAAGACAAAACAGGCTGGGCGCTTAACATGTTAATGTATTTTTTCTCTGAACTCTAAATTTGAGTGAAAGGATCAAAAGAGAAAGTGAGCCAATGAGCACTGATTAACAGGTCTTGCTGGCAACACATCCTGGGCCAGATGGCATTGTCAGCAGAAGGTATTTGCGGATACTTGTTGCTAAGCATTGCCAACAAGTTGGTCCTTTATGAGCAGCTACATGTACAAAAGGCTCTTCTCATAGGTCTGTGCTGAGATGCCAGTAACGATTTGTGGAAGTTGTTTTAGTACCTTAAATACCCTCCCATATACAGTATATAGCTTGGGATAAATCTATTTGTGGGCATGTGTGTCCTATCTCTGTTCAATAATGATTTTTGTTTTCCATTAACTTGGTTTATGTATTTCTTTATGGTATTGACTGTTTAGCATTCCCTGTATGCTTAGAAATACACATATATTCCCACTATAACTGAAAGAATAAAAATGGTTTTGTTCACAAAACTCACAGATACAGACAGCAGTATGGTGGTTACCAAAGGGGTAGAGGGATGGAGGGAGGAGGGAGAGGAAAAAGGGGATCAAATATATGGTGATGGAAGGATGCTTGACTTTGGGTGGTAAACACATAATGCAATATACAGATGACATATTATAGAATTGTATATTTGTATACAATATTGTATAATTGTATACTTAATAACCTACTTTGTATACAATATTGTATAATTGTATACTTAATAACCCACATGTTATTAACCAATGTCACCCCAATAAGTACAATAAACATTTTTTATAAGATTTGAACCAATGTCACCCCAATAAATTCAATAAACATTTTTTATAAGATTTGTTGTTGTTATTATACCTGTGAAGATTAGCTTTGTACACTTGCAATAATACTATCTACTTATTGGCAACAGATAAAATTATTTTATAACAGAAGTACGGTGCATGAAATTCATGCACTCGGGGCAGGGGAGGATCCCTCAGCCTGGCCTGTGCCCTCTCAGAGACCATGAGCCCGGCTTCTGGCTGAGTGGCGCTCCCCCTGTGGGAGCACACTGACCACCAGGGGGCAGTTCCTGCGTTGAGCATCTGCCCCCTGGTGGTTAGTGTGCGTCACAGTGACCAGTCATTCTGCTGTTTGGTCAATTTGCATATTAGCCTTTTATTATATAGGATGTTTAAATATACACATACAATCTCCTCTAGCTTTTACTATTGGGCACCTGATTACCAGTTCATACCAGCTTCTTTTGTCATTTCCCCTCCAGTATTTTACCCCACACAGCATGAGCACAGAAAGTCAATAATTTCAGAAATAAGAATTTGAATGGGCCCAAAGCATAAGTTCTCCAAATACCCTTACATCCTTTTCACACAACAATTGATGTTCTTCCTTCCCATAAATCTCTTTTCTATGCTCCCCTGATAAGCACTGAGTCGAATGTAGACACATTTAACTAAATCTGGAAATGGATTCTTTAAATAAAGAGTCATGGCTGTATATGGCTCTAATTCAGCATCAGTTAGTAATCAACTATTAGGTTTACTAAGTGTAAGGTATTTTTAAAAAAAATGTTTGAGAGACACAAATAATCACAAAAAGGTCTTGGTCCTCTTGCCCACAGACCTCAATTTAGTTGTAAAAAGAGACACATATACCCTAGGTGGAGGGAAGCTCAACCTTGGGTGTTTTATAGAAGCTATTAGAGGCCCGATGCATGAAATTCATGCAAGAGTAGGCCTTCCTTCCCCCGGCTGCCAGCACTGGCTTCCCTCTGGCACCCAGGTCCCGGGCTTCCCTCGCAGCTCTGGCTTCATCATGAAGGACGGAAGGACATCTGGAAGGATGTCGGTCTAATTAGCATATTATGCTTTTATTATTATAGATTTCTCCCTTTGCCTGGGACATTCCTTATATTCTTCCACTTGCCTCTTCATAGTTCTTTTTCCCCCCTTAAATCTTCATTCATTCCAGAAGGTCTTTCCTGATCCATAGATCACCGCATAATCTTTTGATTAGCCAATCGGCAGCACCCTGCATTTTCCTTTTACCATCACCCTCAAACACAGTTACTTTTCTCATAATTATTTGTCTTCTCTACTAGGACTATAAACAGTGAGGGCAGGAACCTTGTTTGTTTTATTCACTAATAGAGCTTTCAGATTTAAAAGAAACCCAATAAACAGGTACTGAACAAATAAATAAAAATGTATATCATAAATTTTTGAAGAAGGGTTAACATATTAAAAAGTGACATTGGAATTTCCAGAAGGAAAGAGATGACCAGGTTGTCAGAAAAGAAATCTTCATGCAGTAGAATAGGTTTTAGGTTTTTGTTAGTATTAAGGTGGAAAGTAGTGGTGATAAAAACACACGCACACAAATTTAGGACTGAAAGTGTGGATTGACACCTAAGAAAAAGTAAAAATTGCCATTCATCTCTGGCCTGTGGTTTATTTCCAGAATTAAACTCAACCTAGATCGCACCGTACATTCTGCATATAGCTAACAGTTCTAATTGATGGGCTCTGTGTGTGGAGCATCATACGAGTTGCATTGCTGGATTAAAATCAAACAGCTTTTTAAAAAAGTGAAGGGTTATGATTGAGACAACTTTAAGTTTTATTACTTTCAAATAGCTTGATTATGAGAGCAGTGTTTGTAAAAAGATCAAATGATTATAAAAAAAAAGTCATTTCTACAATTTTTAGATAGGCCTAATATACTTATAGATTTAATGATGGGAACTATTTTTTATGGGAATTTCAACCAATCTTATAAAGTTTTCTTCTTAAGAAAAGTTATAGGACCAAAATTTTTTAACATCCAAAGAATTACTCTTGGGTTTCTGAATATAATGTGCCTTATTTTTTAGCTTCCGATTCAGTAGATCATATTCTTTCCTTGGTATATTCTCTCCAGGGCAACTTGTCTTACTTTCATTCACCAAAGAACCATGAAAGAATGGATTGTGCTAAACAGATGGCAATGCCCATTACAAACTGTGCTAGGACCAGAATGCTTTCAAGAAATTCCATGTGTTTATAGTTATATTACCAGTAATGACTAAAATGTAATTTTAGAATTCTCTACTTTTATTCTATACTAGAGGCCCGGTGCATGAAATTCATGCACTCAGTCAAGCCTGCACCATCTTGCAATCCTGGAGACCTGTGATCAATCACCTCACAGAAAGAGGTCCTGCCCACCCACCACAGTGCCACCAGCCAGGTAGCCTGGGCCTCCCTCTGTGGGGTGATCGATCATGGGGCTCTGAGATTTATCGCCCCACAGAGGGAGGCCCTGCCCACCTGCTGCAGCCCACAGGTCGGTTGGTGGCCTGGGCCTCCCTCTTTGGGATGATTGCAGAGTTCCTCCCCCTCCCCCCTCCCACCAATTGACCAGCCCACCAACCAGTGACCTGGGCCTCCCTCTGTGGGGGCCACCAATTGCATCACACCCGCCTTGGCTGGCCTGGCACCGTGCGTGCCATAGTGTGGTCATCCGGACGGTCATTCTGCTGTTCGGGCGTTCAGTCAATTTGCACATTATGCTTTTATATTATAGAAGATATATAAAAGTTCTGACTGTTTTTTAAATTTCTATGTATATTTTACATTGTTCTCTAGTCCAGCACAACATGGCTTTTGTCCCTTACACTCTTCCAAAATAGTTTTTATTATGATCATTAACAAACAAATCCAAAGATAATTCCCCATTTTATTTTCTTTTATAGTCCAGTGCCATGGAACTTTACCTCATGTTCTTCTGTGACCTGAATTATCATTTCTAGTCCAATAGCTCCCATTACTCTATGTATAGACCAGATTTTTTTCTCCTGAGATGCTGGCTCATATTCCAAATGCCTAATGACACCTCAATTGGATGTCTTCTAGAAACGTAAGTCCCACAATTCAAAAACGAAATACATTCTACAACTTAGTTCCTTCATCTGTAAAATTTGGATAGTAAAAGTCCCTATATCATAGAAAGTTTAGTGAGAATTAGAAAACCTAGCACAGTGCCTAGCATAATGCAGTAATATTTGCTAATATTATTATTATTATTACTATTATTAATATCAATGCTATTTTCCTAGTTGCTTATTTGATCCCAACCTATACTTCATCTCTTGGATATCCCATTTAATCATCTAGGTCAATTTTATCCAATTCACTTTCTTTGTTTTTAAACCTCTAGCCTAAGTAGTCACTGACCAAGTCAAATTCTTAGTTATATTCTAGCTATTAGATATATAGTCACTCATAAAACAGTATCTCCAACAAAGCAGTCCCTCCCAAACCATTAAAGGATAGTGGATTATCCTGATAAGAGCGCTATTATGACTCAAAACTCATAACAAGATGCAATATCCATATAGACTTCTAAATTTCTTCTCTTTAAAAAATTAGCCGTATCACATTCTATTTGTAAGTTCAGCACCCTTTAATTCTTCTGGGTAGACTAAGGTTTTTTATTTCCTTAATCTGTCCCCACTTATTTCATTTTTTGCTTACTATATGAATAAAATGTTAATCTTATTAAATACTGGAAACCAATATTACTATGACGGAAAATGGGTCAAAGTTTTTTTGTTTGTTTTTTTTTTTTTTAGGATATTCAGAAATAATCAGGTAAATTTAAGCATTTATTACCAGAAAATACATTAAATGAGACAAGGATATAACCAAAAAAGTCATCCATTTTCAAGATGTCTCGTAACTGAGAATTCTTGTTTACAAAATATGGAACAGAATGTCTTACTCATATATTATCTTTACCCCCTAAAAATATAAGTTCTATTTTTAATGAACTACTCAGAGTATTTTCTGTTTTTAAACAAGGAAATTAAAAAGGCCAGACGATGGCTTGTTTCTTTCATTTTGTTATAGGATTCCCAATTTTACAATAGTTCTCCTCAGATAATCCTCAAATCTACATAATTTGGAGCTATTGCTTTTCAAAATCCTTGTGATGGCTTGTAATTAGGTCACACCACCTCAGTGCATGGGATCCACTAATATTCAGGTAACCAGGCAAGGCTCTTAAGGAACTCAGGGATGGAGATGCTATAAAATGGTTTTTCAAAGATATGGGACTGTAGCCTTATGTTATCTCCAGAGAATTAAAGATGGATTCCAGAGGGAGAGCTTAGTAATGTAAAACAACTGACAACCCATAGCGCTCCTTAAAACAGTCATATCCTTTTGGACAAATGCCAGAATGTTCTCTGAAGTGCTTTACATAAAGTCCCCAAACTCCTAGTTCTAAATAAACTCTGTTCACTACTTGTCATAGTTAGATCATTTCCCCGGAACAATGCTGTTTCCTACAGATTACTTAAGCATATGCTGGTATGTGGTTCTGTTACAAGCAAAACAAAATCCTGTGTTCCGTGAGTTCAAATACCCCAATATAAAGTTATTTTTCTAAAGAGTATGTTCACATTATGCACTTGTCTAGTAATAAATATACAGTTACACAGTTTCCTAAGCCATTGGAAAATTTTGTGGTTTCATACTCATAATAAATTGTGGGCTATGAGAGAGGGTTAAAAAAAATAGATGGGAACATTCTTTTGAAAGGAAAGTGAGTTGTTATGGTTCATACACTCTCTTAGGTAAATCATAAGAGACTGGTTAACTTTTTTGCCTTCCTCTTTTTAAACTTAGGCATGAAGATAACATTGAAATTCTGCCCATATCAGCTACTGCTGGAATTTATAGAACAGATTTGGACTTACCAATTTAAACTTCATAGTTGGCTGAGAACCCAGCTGTGTCTGCTCAGCCAGAGAGTGTAACGAAGGTTAGACACTGACATCATCTGACACCAAGCAAGAAGGGCTCTGGGGGAGGTGGGACTTTAACAAAGAGCTGTTCCTCTGTAGACAGTGAACACTAGGGAGGGGGCGAGTTTTCATTTTGGAAATAGACTCTTACTGACATGAAAAATTTTAGCTTTAATTGTAGCAATTTAGCAATGTTCGCTTTAATTGTAGAAACATTAGCCGTAGTCTCCAATTGGTGTGGTTTGGGAGCAGCCAGCAGAGCACCACAACCCACTTGTCCCGGAGGTGAGAAAAGCTGTCTGCCAAATGGCCAATTAAAGTGAATGTTAAAAGGCACCATGCCCAATACAAACGCATTTTCCGTGGTGGCTATTTTTAACTCTGTGCAGTATCTTTTGACCTATTTCCCCCGGCTTGGCTATCTTCAATGTTCCCATTCTCAAGGATAATGTATCTGTACACGATGCAAATATTCTTTGCACAGACATAAACACACACCCAAGCACACTCACAGTGCCCAGGGCGTGTTGGAGCTGCTGTAAAGGTTAGAAGTGAGGACATGGAGACTCTCTCAAGAGGGAAATAGACTGTCTGCCTTGAAGCCACCACAGAACCACATGAGGGAGTACGTATGCCTCATGGTGCCTCCAGTGAGCATTGCTCACCTTATAATCCATGAGCAGCAGCAGAAATAGAAGTGTTCCTCCATATTTTAGGGCCGAGGGAGTTGAGAAGACAGAAGAGACGGTTTGCAATCATTTGAACCCAGCACTGAGTATGGAGCTCACACTTCTTTTGGGGAGCTATGTTGGCACCCAGAATATGTTTCTTCCTGAGCCACTCCACAACCCCCATTTAATGCTGGCACTTGGGGATGATAAATGGAACTTTGCTAGACCAGTTTAGTGGGGCCAAGGAAGAGACTCCCCCAATTTCCAGTCTATAAAATTCCAGTGTACGTCACTCTGTGAGAAAAGAGGGGAGCAAGCTCATGTTCACTTTGAAATGATAGGGCAGCGTGTTTGAGAGCTACCAGCCTTCACTTACCTATAACTTGCTGTAGGTTCCTTGGATAGGAACATTGCTACTGTTATACTCACACTTTTAGAAAAAAGTTTTTAAAATCTTTCCAAAGCACTTTAATATCATTTATCTCATTTAAACTTTGCAGATCTTTGAAGCATTTAGGGCAGAAGTCAGTACAGTTGACCCGTGAACAATGCAGGGTTTAGGGCATTGACCACTACCCACTGAACAGTGAAAAATCCATATAGAACTTGAGTGTTAGAGAATGCTACGGTTAAACAATAAAGGGAAAATATATTTTTGACACCCCAAAACTTTACTACTAATAGCCCACTGTTGAACAGCAGCCTTACTGGTAACACAAACATATTTGTGTATGTTTTAAGTTTTCTATACGCATTCTTACAATAAAGTAAGCTAGAGAAAAGAAAATGTTAATAACTCATATAGAAGGGAAACTATTATTTGCAAAACCATAAATATTTATTTTTTAAAACAATCTGCTTTTGAAAGTGGACCCTAACAGTTCAAGCCTATGTTGTTCAAGGGTCAACTGTACTTTCATCATGGAGACAAATAAAGTGAGGCCCAAGGCAGTTAGTTACCTGATATAAGGTGATATGGAAACAGCAAGGTAACAGCCCAGGTGAAACTATAACTCCCCAGATATTAGATCATTTCCTTCCCACAGGTTTGTATCATTTGCCTTTGATATCTCAGGCGGGTCTGGCAGAGTCACAAATCAGGAAAGCTCTCCTGGATGATGGGTCCTACAATCCAAGGACTGGTTCATGCAGAAGCAAAGGTGTTCAGTCCAGGGCAGAGACATCAGCAGGCAAGTCCAGAGTTGAGTCTAAGAGAATGCCAAGATCAAACAACTAAAGGGAAATTTATTTTTGGGTCTAAGAGAATAATGTGAGGTTGAGAACAAATGAAGCCTCAATATGGTCAAGATCCTGGTAAATACAAGGAGAGAGTAGGCGGGGATACCCTAGACTAGGGGTGGGCAACCCCTGGCATGCGTGCCAAACATGGCATGCCAGTAACTTTTGCTGGCACGCAAAACCCTCTCTTATAATTTTCCATTTACAATTTTTTTTCTTAATATCGACTTTTTTATTTTTCAGATAAATTCAGTGTAGGTGCATCTTAGATAAATAAATAATTTTACATAACAAGTTATCTTAAAGACCATAGACATTAATGACTTAAATGCTAAATTACAAAGAACTGGCAAGACACTTGATGTTATGTTTGGTTACATAAAGGCTTTTGAAAAGAAACTGAAAGTCTTTAAGAGGGATGTGGATGGTGAGAGATTTAGATATTTCCCAAACCTCAAGAGGCACATCAAAGACCTCCCAAAATCGAACAGACTGTCAAACTACAGCGGGAAGGCTGGGGAGGGTTGGGGGGCGGGAGGAGGTGTGTAAGAGATCAACCGAAGGACTTGTGGGCACACAGAAGAATTTTGAGTCAGAGATTTTGCTGGTTTTGGCACGCACTCACAAAAAGGTTGCCCACCCCTGCCCTAGACTGTCACCTTCTTTATTGGTTCTCAACGTGGGGTGATTTTGATCCCTGGGGGACAGTTGGCAATATCTGGAGACATTTTTAGTGATCAACTGTGTGAGAGGATGGTCGCCATTGGCATTTATTAGGTAGAAGTTAGGGATATTGCTGGACATCCTACAATGCACTGGACAACATCCCACAAAAAATTATTCTGCCTGAATTTTCAATAGTGCGGAGGTTGAAAAACCCTGGTTTACTTAGGGTGGTCATGTGGCAAATAGCACAACAGTTTGACTAAAATGGGGGAAAATTAGGATGCTTGACATTTATTCCACCACCCTGGACATCCTCTGATGTCTTTCCTCAGAGGTAGGTCAGGATGTAGTAGGCTGGATGGAGAAGAGGACTTAAAGAGAGAAGCAGGGGTCATGTCTTTTCTCTACTCTGTATGAAATTAAGTTATATGGATACAAGTTTCTCCTTTCCGATTGGACCTGCTAAAAATAGTGTTTAAACTAATTTCTTATCAGGGGATAGAGTAGAGCTATTTGTGATATAATTATTAGCTCCTTTAGTATAAGGATTGTGTAAGTTATAAGGTTGTATATTTTAAATTACATTGTGTCAAATTCCAGAAACCATGTAAAGGAGGTATTAACTATTCATTTCTGCATATCCCTTTTTTGGTTGCTCAGTAAATGTATGCATATCCAGAGATTCAAATCAGCACTGGCAGTAGAGAAGGAGGCAATGTATAATTAAGTGGGGATCTACAAAAACCCCTGGCTTTGCTGTCTGGCTCAACTGAAAGCAATTTTGTCCCGTGTTTTCTCGCCCAATCTCATTTGCAAGGAAGCTTCTGCCAGCGGCGTCTTTCCTGTGCTGGGAAAGTGGCTTTCTGCTCTGAGCACATTCAAGGAGAGAGGTTTTGTATTTTCTCCTTTTGTACTGTTATGAGCTAAGCACACACAGCTGCAAAGAAATAAAAATAAATAAATAAATAGCACAATGGAACCAGGAAGTTTAGGTTCATTTAATATTTACTAGGAAAGACCAGCCCGAGGCTGTTTGAGGCAGGCAGGCAATCACTGCCCTCTTATGATTGAGGCCAATTTGCTAGTCAGATATAGCTATTTAAATTTTTAAAATGAAAATGAGTTAAAAATTAACTTTCTCAGTTCTGCTGGCCATATTTCGAATGCTAAACTAGTGCTAGTGCTACTGTAAAGGGTAGTGAAGATACAGAGCATTTCCGTTATCACAGGAAGTTCCATTGGACAGTGCTCCTCTGGTTGGGTGGATGCACGGGTTGGTAACAATATGAGGACGCTGCTAACGCCAGAGAGCTCTTTCCTGAGCATACAGGGTGTCCCGCAGGGTCACTTGAAGCTCCACCTAGTAGGCAACCACTGTAGAGGTCTCACTGCACTTTTATTTAAATTATCTAACAATTCCTTATTCAATATCTGCTACAGGTCAGGTATAATTCTTGGTATTGAGGAGGAAATGAACAAAACTAATAATGTTCTTGCTACAGGGAGGTTAAATTCTAGTGTGGAAGTCCAATAATATATACACAAATAATATGCCTACATATATACATACACACATACATAAATATACAGCCAGGAAATGACTACTGTTAAGAAGAAACATAGGGTTGGCTTAGCTCAAGTGGTTACTTTGTCATGGCAGACACTAAGAAGAAATATAGCCCTGGCCAGTGTGACTCAGTTGATTGAATGTCGCCCCATGCATGGGGGTGGGGGGTTGTTGGCAGACAGCCCATCTCTCATCAATGTTTCTCTCTCCCCATCTCCCTTCTCTCTCTAACAATAAAAAATAAAAGGAAGAAATATAAGGTAATGTGAGTGGATAAAGTGATGAGGTGGTAGGAGCTATTTCAAATGAGTTTTCAAGGAAGATTCTTTTAAGGAGGTGATACTTGAATAGAGACCTAAATGCAGTTAGGTGTGACCCATGATCATATCTGGAGCAATGCATTTCAGACAAGAAATAGAAAAAGCAGAGCATCTCATGTTCAAGGAAGCCCAAGGAGGCCAGCATGGCTGGCATAGAATGAGCAGGAGGAAGTGCAGTGAGAAATAAGGTCGGCTATGGGTAATGGCCCAATCATGTGTGGATTAAAACTCATGGTAAGGATTTTGTTCTTAGAGAGATTGGAAGCCTTTTTAAGGTTTGAGTAATGAAACAACATAACCCAATTGACATCATTTAAAATCTCCTCCAGCTCCTGTGTGGAGGCCAAGATTGCAAGAACAGAAGCAGTATGAACAGTTAATAAGCCATTATTGTAAACTGGATAGAAAATAATGGTGATTTAGATTAGAGTGTTTGTACTGAAGGAAATGAGAAGCTATTCAATTAAAAAAAAATGCATTGACGCCAAAAAAACTAACGGGATTGACTGATTACTTGAACGTAGGCTCTAAAATAAAAGGATGGGTCAAGAGTAATTCCAAGATTTTGTTTCAACAACTCAGCAAATAACAGTGTGATTATGTGAAGATTAGGGAGACTGGGAGAGGAGCTGATTTGGGATGAGCATGGTAATTAAGAGTTCACTGTGGGAAATATTTAATATGAAATACTCATTGAACATCCAAGAAGAAATTTCCTGTAAGTAATTGAATATAAAAGCCTGGTCAGGAAAGAGATTTGGAGCTTATGATAAAAATTTGAATGTTATCACTACGTATGTGGTATTCAAAACTGAATAGTTAAGGAAGGGAGTATATGTAGAAAAGAGATACCCAAGGACTGAATTTTGAAACATATCAATTTATGGAAATTAGGAAGGGAGGAAGAAATAGAGTTTAAGAAGTAACCATCAATGTACAAGAAAAGCGGCATAATGGAGTCTCTGAGAACAAGTAAAGAATTTATGTTAAAAAGAAGAATGATCAATTGTGTCAAATAATTATAATAAGCTGACTGAGATGAGAACTGAAAATTTTCTACTTGTGAAATAATCTTATTTTTCTCATTAATCTTTGCTTTTTATTGGGATAGAAATATTTTCAATATTAAATGTTACTTTAAAAAAATAATTCTCCAAGAGGCCATTTACATAATTTTGAAGATAAGACCTAGGACATACTAAGGTGGAGGCAGCTATCATCACTTCTTGAATTTTTTCATATAGTCCTTCAATTTCCACTTTGCTGTTGCTCTTAGAAGACAATCTAAGTATATACATTTGTTAAAAAACATTATAAAGATACAAAATATAGACTTAACTAATCCAATACATGAACATCCTCTCCTTTAGGATTAATTCATGTCCTTGTCATTAAAAAAAAAATCACAAATGTGACTACAGACCAATGAAGGCACCACACGGCCCTGCTTATATTCACGGTAAGTATTAAAATACCAAAATGAAACCTCAGAAAGAAATATCCTAGACGACTTCCCTGGAGACTGCTTGGGTTGATACTATACCCATTAGTGCCTATTACAATTGAGAATCGGCCAGAGGAGAAAGGGGTTACAGTGTGTTTTTTTGTTTGCTCATTAAGAACAGATTGTGCAAACATCTATGCTGTTCAGGGGTACATTTATTATGGAAACATTCACACCTTCTAGACTGCATTGCACAGCAAAGCCGTGGTCCTATCCCCTAGTTTTGAAATAGCATTGTCAGGACATGAACAAAATTACCATTCTTATCTGTGAAAGGACCTAAAGTCCACAGCCCCTAGTTCTCCTACACTAAACTAATGCCCAATAGAAAATAAACAGTAAAGAAGCCAAAGTGGGGATAACCTTGGTGAACACAATCAGAGTTTGCAAAAACGTCAGAAGTAAAACAATTGCAGGGAATGGGAGTCTCGAGGATCTCCTGGTTGAAGAATTTCAACTAAATGAGCTTTTCTTACATCTGGTTGGGATAAATAGTCTGGCGTTGACTTAAAGCAGGAACGGAATCATGAGCTCTTGGTTTGCTTTCGTTTTGAAATTGATATGGTCCACTCCCTACATGTGAGTACCTGTGATTGTAAACCATATATCCCCAGGGGCCCTGGAGCCAAGCAGTTTAAAGTTCAACTGGTAAATACTGCTAAATATTTTGAGGGCCCTTCCATCCAGCTGAGGTGAGAACTCACCATCTGCGTTGAAACCATATGGGCAGACAACCCTGCATGTAGCTAACTGACACGACATAATTATTTCAAAGAGGAGAGAAGCCTGAGGCAGCCAAATGTCAAAACAGCTGACTTCTCCGTGCAGCTGAATGCAGAGTCAGCATTGCTGCGATGGAGCTTTGAGCGTGAATAACTGCACGGGTCTGGGCCCAGCAGCTGGGCAGGAGACGGTGATGAAAGAGCTATCTATCTATCTATCATTAGTCAAAACCAATCCTCGGGAAAGTCACGGTTTCTTTCCTAAAATAACTTTGCTGACACCCACAAGGTACTAAGGACTGTGACACTGGATTGATGATTCTGAAACAGCGCCCAACTTTTTGTAAGCAGAGAATGGGATGACGAAAAAGAACTAGATTCCTGCCATTGCTTTCACCAAGTTAAACGAAGAAATCAAGTCATAAAATACAACGTCCCCTACTATGATTGTATGTACTGCTGTCGATCTCTCCCCTCTATACTTGTGTGCTCCTATGTCGAGTGCATATATGTTTACCAGAGTTCTGTTCTCTTGTTGCATCGAGCCCTTTAATATTATGAAGTGGCCTTCATTATCTCTTGTTATGGCCTTCACTTTAACAACCCAGTATATTTACTGAATCTTCTGCTGTACGTAATTTTCCCTTTAAGGTAAACTGTTATGAGAATTAGGGTACTTCCGTTGAGAACAGCAGACACAGACGCTGGCTGAATTAAGATGAAATGGAAAGTGTTAGAAGGCTGTCTTTGCACATGGGAGCTTCACGGGAGAGAAGAGACTAGATGAGAAGGATGGAGTGGGCAGTAAACAAGCATCCCTAAGTGGTCTCTGTGGCTCTCCAGTCTTCCTGGGCACCCTGTCCTTGTGTCAGCTGACGGCAGATTCAAGGTGCTGACAGTCAGATTTGTGATACAGTCTCGTGTTGCTTAATGACAGGAATACATCTGAGAAATGCATCACTAGGCAATTTCATTGCTGTGTGAACATCACAGAGGGCACTTACACAGCCTAGATGGTATAGCCTACCACACGCCTAGGATATGTTTTATAGCTTATTGCTCCCAGGCTGCAAGCCTGTACAGCGTGTTATAGTACAAAACTAAGCAAAATTTAATCAAGCACAAATCAAGGGAGGAGGTAAGTACGAGATATATGAGGCTGCTACCAGCATAACAAGGCATGCTGTTATAGCAAACTATTTTTTTATCCTTACCTGAGGACATGGTGTAATTTTCACATTGATTTTAGAGAGAGAGACAGAGAAACATCGATGTGAGAGAGAAACATAGATTATTGCTTCCTGTAGGCACCCCGACCCAGTATTGAACCAGCAACCTAGGTGTGTGCCCTGACGTTTGAACGTCAATTGAACCTGCAACGTTTGATGCATGGGACAATTTTAACCAACTGAGTCACCCAGCCAGGGTCAAACTAATTTTTTTTAGAAAGAGTACACTCTAAAACAGTGATAAAAGCATAGTATAGTAAACCTATAAACCAGGAATATAGTCATTTATTTTTATTGTCAAGTATTGTGTACTGTACCTAATTCTTTGTGCTATATGTTTATATAACTGGCAGCACAGTAGCTTTATTTACACCAGCTTTATCCCAAACACATAAGTAATGCTTTGCACTATGACAGTAGGATGTCTATGATGTCACCAGGTGATGGGAATTTTTCAATTTCATTATAATCTGTATATGAAGTGCATTGTTGACTGCTGGAAGCTACCCATTGTCTACACTATCATGAAAGTGCAGCAGAGAACACAGAAGGCTGATGGACCATAGGTTTTAGCAAGGGTTAAAAGCTATGCACTGATTGTTTTGTGGAGACAATGGTGGCTCAAGGCAATCCCCTAACCTGATAATCTTTTATTGTTTACCAAATCTTACCTTTGATATGCATGTTTGCTTTGCTAAAGGGCAAATGTATATTCTAGCAAATAAAAAGCTATGGGTCCGGAGATTTGAGGAGCCACTCCACTAGAGAGTAAGGCCTCTGCCTGGCTTCCCCATGCCTTCTAAATTTATATTTCTTGTCTAGTGTATCCATTTATATGCAGTCCCTTCTCCAGATCCTGAATCCTTGCTGCAAAAGGTTGTGGCAGTTGACATCATCATGTGGCAAATGAGTGTGATCAGGGAGAGAAACAAATAAAAAAGGTCTTCCAGCGTCCCCTCAAACAAGTCTAACCTGCAGCTGGAAGGAGCCTCAGCGGGTGCCCGGGGCTAGAGGCTGGGTGTGTGAGTGTCTGCGAAGGGGTATAAGGAGCTCCTTGCAGGGGTGGAAATGCTGTTTATCATGATTTTTTTGAGGTTACCCAGGTGTATAACTTTGTTAAAAATCAATTACATGTACCTTTAAAAATGGGTACATTATATTGTACATAAAAAATAAATTTAAAAAATTGATTTTAAAAAGATATCACCCTAGGGCCGTGGTTGGCAAACTGCGGCTCCCGAGCCACATGCGGCTCTTTGGCCCCTTGAGTGTGGCTCTTCCTAAGCCTTAGGAGTACCCTAATTAAGTTAATAACAATGTACCTACCTATATAGTTTAAGTTTAAAAAATTTGGCTCTCAAAAGAAATTTCAATCGTTGTACTGTTGATATTTGGCTCTGTTGACTAATGAGTTTGCTGACCACTGCCCTAGGGGATACTGTTAACACTAATGTAGTAATAACTATCTATGGTGCCAAGTGAGCACTTGATTATCGGGGGGTCACTTTGTAAGCTACACAAACATCTATCTGCTGTGCAGTACACCTGAAACCAATACAAAAAAAGTGTTGAATGCAAACTGTAATCGAAAAATAAAATTAAGAACATATCAGAAATATTACAGCTCACAGATACTAAACTATGCTGATAAGAAGTTTGATGGTGAAAATTAATGACCCAACTATGCCCTCCACAGCTCTAGAATGGCAGAGGGACACTGGCATGGCATTGTGAGGAAATCCAGAAAAAACAAAGGCGATGTAAAGCCCAAGGGCAAACGGCAAATGACAAAACATTGATTCACTAGCCCTTTTGACTCAGTGGATAGAGCTTCGGCCTGCAGACTAAAGGGTCCCAAGTTCTATTCCAGTCAAGGGCACATGCCTGGGTGTGGGCTCGAGATTCCCAGTGTGGGGCGTGCAGGAGGCAGCCAATCAATGGTTCTGTCTCATCATTGATGTTTCTATTTCTCTCTCCCTCTCCCTTCCTCTCTGAAATCAATAAAAATATATATTTTCTAAAAAGAGTATCTATGGAAACACTGTAAGAAAGCAAGTCCAGTCTCTTCCTTCCCCCTTCCAGATTCCCCCTCCTCTGCCTGCAGCCAAGAACATGGGCCCCACCTCCCCTTCACTCACAGTTGAAGAGCTTTCTTCCTGGGAGGATCAGGAGGTCAGCATTCCCATCTTGCCCCCAGCTACCTGCTGCTGAGGCTAATACCTGGGCAGGTGCAGTTAAGAAGTGAGGTCTCCTTTCACCTGCCCAGATCCTATTCATGGAACAGACTTTCTACCTTGGGTGTCAAAATACTAGGACCCTGGTCTCTCTTGTCTGGTTTGTGAGGCAGTGTAAGTGCCAGAAAAGGCAAACCAAGAGGACTCAGGCTGCTGCCCCACCCTCCAAGGGCTTAGCTTCAGATCCCTACTCAGAAGGGATTTCAAGATTTTGCCTGGGGTTGTGGGGGTAGGCAGACCATAAAATAATACCACCTAATCTTTTTGCAAAGAAACTGACTTCATTCGAAACATATTTTGGATAACTGAGAGTTTAAAGGCACTTTCAAGAACAGTGGAGGTTGTGAAAGACAATGGAGAGGAGATTCAAGTTACAGTCTCAATTGTATCAGTTGGAGGGAGGAGCTCTCCTGTGGCCAAAACCCCCCCAAAGGCTGATCTCCAAAAGTACATTTCAAAGAAGCCAAACTTTGATTGGTTACTTTGTAGAGCAATTTATGCCCCCGTGCATTGTTAAAAACAATAGACCATCCCTTGAGCAATTACTGAAGTTTACCAGCTGGGTGCAGTCAGGGAAAGAGAAAACCAGAGCTCTACCCAAGCTCCTGTCCCCTTGGGACATAGCCAAACTGTTTCTTCCAGAGAAAAGCACGGAAGACTTAAACCAAGGGGGAGGCGGGTAGAGTTCACTAAAATAATCCAGCCAATCACAAAACAAGTAAAGCAGCCAGAGTTGTTACAATCCATTGTCTAAAATGCCCAGTTTCCAACAGACACATAATGAGGCATGCAAAGAAATAAAATATAACCCACACAGCAGAAATACAAAAGCGGGCTGCACAAACTGCCCGTGAGAGCAACTAGATCCTGTTATTTGTCAGAAAGAGACTAAAAAGTGAGAGCAGTCAGTGGGTCAGCACTGCCTTCCCCAGAATGAGTGACTTGTGGAATGAGGAACAGGGCTGTCTGAGCTCAGCTGCCTAAGGAATGCTGTACCCAAACCCAGCATCTCCGGGGACACGGAGCTATTCTCTCCCCAATGGGAAGGCTGCAACTTTTCAAGCAGCTGTGGGATTCCCAGTACTTGGGCCTTTGCCAGTAATCTCTTAAACATCTTAAACATCGACTCGATCCTCAAGTCAGACAGCTTGTGCCTGGATCAAAGATAATAAGAGCATTCTTCAGCTCAGCTTGCCCATAAAAAGAGGAATGCCATACAGGAGTGAGGTCTTTCGCCTACAGCAGCGGTGTGGCCTCTAGGCCCCAGGCCAAGCACACCTCTCTGTAAGATGGGGGACCACATGCTCCCACAGCCCCCTTCTTTGGCTTGTAAAGGTTCCAAAAATACCCTGTCTTATTCCCACATGTCCACACAAGGAATGTCTTAGCTTCTCAATCACTCACCTTGCCATGCTCCTTAAGATTAGGGACTATGTCTTTTCCAAGTTCTTTCTCCCCCCTTTCCCAATGTTTAACATGGCACCTGGCATACGGTAGACATTTTAATAAAAACATTTAATATGTTAAACAATTAAGTTACCAAGGAAGGACTGGAGGTCTGGAGAAGCTAACTTAAATTATGTTTAGCGTATATGCAGGGAAGAAAACGAAAAGAAATGTGGCTCAGGAGGTAAACTGGACGGGAGAAAATCACAGAAGAACCACAACAAATACAAATACAGGGGGGCCTTGACTTATGAGTTTAATTCGTTCCGAGACCGAGCTCGTTAAGGAGCTCGTTAAGGAGCTCGTTAAGGAGCTCGTTAACTCAAATTACTCTGTCAACTCAATGCAAAAAATCAGCTGAGAGACAGCTGGTATCTCAAAAAACTCGTTAGTCGGGACACTCATAAGTCAAGGCCCCACTGTAGCGTATTTGGAGAAGAAAAGAGGAGGCCTGATGCGTGTAGCCTTTGGGTACATGTGGACCAGGCAGAAAGCTATGTGGAGGCTGAAGCAAGTCTGGGGCTGTGGACACTGACTGTGCGGCTTCCTCCTGAGTCTGTTTAGCCAGGTCCCGCAGGACTTCTCCCTCCGGAGGCTGTGCTGACGATGCGGCTTAAGTAGGACAGCTTATGGTGTGTGCTGGTCAGACTCTCCTGTTGTGACCTCAGCTCACTTTACATTTATTTGCAAAAATCATCAAGAACAAAATCATCCAGTTGCTGCCTGGGTTGTTCTGGGGAGATGAATGTTAATATTTATTGACTCCATTGCCTACAACATTTTTTTGCCCATGCAAATTCTCTTCCCTGTTTGTTTTAATTGACAGAATAAAGAGGGAGTAAAGAGGACACATTAAATAATGAGAAGCCAATGATTTTATCGTTAAACTTTCTAACCATCTGGAAAGAGTAGGTCAGTTTAGAGCAACCTATTACTGGATGCTCATCAATATACATGTATTGATAAATGCAGGGTCTAATAAACATCGTCCACATCAGAGCTCAGCATGGCTATTTGAGAACTGCCCCAGTGGTGCATATTAACAAATTATTACCGAGATGCTACGAAGTTAGAGCAAAAGGCATTCTAGCTAGACATAGGCCTGAGAGCCATCAGCCAGTGACAAGATCAGCAGAAAAACAATCACTGTAATTTATCCAGCAGCAAAGCTAGTGCTGCCCCTTTTCCACAAACACTTCCTTAGCCCTCTTAGGCAGACAAGTCTTTCAAGAAGAGATGACAACCCATTTTTTCACCCATCCTCATGCAGCCACCCTGTTAAGTGGCTACAATAACTTCACTATTAGGATTAATTATAATACTAGTACCCTGGAAATATGAGAAGTGTGGGAAATTTCTAAGAAAGAATCAAGTTTAAAAAATAAAGAGGTAGATGAATAAGAGTATTTAGATACAGTAGAAGAAGGTACGTTCCAAAGAACGTTTGCTCTGTAGTGGCTTGATCAAATTAGAGCCTCCGGGAATACTGACCACGAAGGAACCAAGGAAGGAGGCTATAGCTATAACTCTACAGGAAAAAAATCTCCAGGCAGAAGCATTTCAGAATGTGTTACTGACTGTTACATTCAGTGACCCCATTGAATGCTGCAGATATGTTTGAATACACTATATATATTAGAAAGAGAGAAAGACGCCTAAACAAAGGGAAATACAAGGATGAGAGTACCCAAGCACATGGCTAACCTTGAGACAAGCTGACTTCCCTGTAAGCTCTCCAGCTGATTGAACTCTTTGAACGCTATCTTTAAAAATATTAGTATTTAGCCTGGCCGGAATGGTTCAGTTACTTGGAGTGCAGTCCCATGCATCAAAAAGTTGCTGGTTCCATTTCTGGTCAAGGCACATACCTGGATTGTGGGTTCTATTCCAGGTAGCAGCGGTGCTATGGGAGGCAACCAATCCATGTTTCTCTCTCACATCCATGCTTCTCTCCCCTCCCCCCCACCTCCAACCCCCAGACCCTTCTCTCCTCTAAGCATGTCTTCAGGTGAGGATTTTAAAAAAGTATTAGTATTTAAAATTTTTATCAATTCTCATTATTTTTAAAACAAATACAAGTTTCAACATTGATCACATTTATCTTCTCCTACCCATTTCACCAGTCCTTATTCTTCTGCTTTGCAAGACAGAGAACACCCAGATCTAGAGCTGAGTTTCTTAGCGTTTCTTGGAGAAGTCTCAGGGAGCCCAAGTGCCACCCAATATTTTATGCAACATTTTATATTTGTTATTTATGTTATTTCAGTTGTTTGGGGAGACAGTCTGTCACCATGTTTTAATATTAAGAGGTTTTATGTAAGACAATAAAAAGGAAGGCTTGTTCCTTTGCTAATGCATGGTTGACTGCTTCCATCCACGTAGCGTTTCTGTTTGTGCATTCTTAATGATCCAATTTCCAACCATAGGATGGAAATATGGGCTTGCTTGTTGTAGGGGATGTCAATAGTAACACATGAGTTCTGAAGTCCAATATCATCTTAGGGATTTTATTTTTCCATAAGCTCTGTATCTACATAAAGCATTTTCCTATTCTATTTTCACCAGGCACTCTGTGGCTTTTCCAGGCTGAGTAACAAGTTAGAGAGAGAGAGAGAGAGAGAGAGAGAGAGAGAGAGAGAGAGAATGGGCACCTAGGTACAGAAGAACCCCTCTGACTCCAGGGTTAACTTGAATCTGCCTAAGGACCCTTTCTCTCTCTTCACCTGCTATGACACCTAAGAGTTTTACATATGGACCTGGGGAACTACCAGCAATTTGGTTCATATAAAATCACTGCAAAGCTTAGTGAGGATGAAAGGGCAGAGTAGCGGTTAAATCCACAATTCTTCCAAGAATTTCTTCTATGATTCCTGAAGCAAGACTAAAGATTCTCCTGAGTTGGCCTCATTCTGTCCTGATTTTATTTTTCAGTAGCCCCAGACTGTCAGCTTTTTGTGGTCATAACAGTGTTTCCTTGTCTCACTAGTGTATCTTCAAGTCCTTCAACATAAGAGGTGCTCAGCATAGATTTTTGGTGGTGCTGTCAGCGTTTTTGTTGGCGTTTTCAGTAACCTTCTTATCCACCTGACTTACTGCAAAGATTGCATGAAAGCTGCACATGAGATTACTTTGGCTGGCTCCATGAGATAAACAGATGTTTCTGCCACACAATTCACTCCACATTGACATAAAACCAGTGGGGAAAGAACAATGTTATCTTTCATTAAGTCATGGCAGACTGCCCCTGTATTCATCAATTTATGTTTTCCAAAAAATGTCTGTTGGCCAATGTGTAGGAGATGATTATAATAAATGTTAATAGCTTCTAGCAGTTTGTCTTTTCCATCACAGTCACTCCTTTGCACTCATTCCAATTTCAATCAAGATACACAGATGTGGAGTTTATTTGGATGAGATAGGCTGGGGATTTATAGTCAATATACCTCCCACCAATTAAGAGGAATTACCCAAATAATTCTCGTTCATGTTGATTAAAATGTAGGCAAAATGCAATTATACTTTTCTTTAAGGTCAATCAAATTAGCATGTTGCATTTTTATTCAGAAATTAATACTGGTGAACAAATGGCTCTGCTTCTTTCCATTGACCAACCGTGGCCTAAGTCACATTTCCCTGTCAATTTATTGGCAGAAGGCACCTAAAAATCATACAAGAAAAAAAAAGATATGTTTCTTAAAGTCCAAGTACAGCCTTAAGAGCTTAACATTTAGAAACAGTTGGCAGAAATGTAGACGAATGCCTTTAAAAATGACTTACGCTGAGCTTAGAAAGTTCAGAAAAATACACATTAGCAAGCCTTTGAGCAAGCTGAAAGAAAATAGATATGTTTGGGAGTAGTTAAAACATTCTATCCTTCTGGTGCCAGCACCTACTTCCTTTTCTAAAAGTCATTCCTCCATCTCTCCTAATCCACATGGGTCTAGTGGAGCTGCTTGCATCCATGATGCCAAAGATGAGCACGTGACCTGCCCTGGCCAATCAGAGTAACTCACTCCTTTGATTAGAGTGATAAACTCATGATTGGTTATTACCCAATCTCAAATAAATAAGACTCAAGACCAGAAAGCTTTGAACATCTTAGTGTAGGGAAGCTGATCTGCTAAGAACAGATGATACTTTTAGAATAATTGGCAGCCCTATTGCAGTAAATTAGGGCTTTTACGATGAAAATGTATTAAAACAAAGAAGATAGAGCTGAGGTTTAGAGACTAATTATTAGGATATTTATTGAATCCCCAAATGCAGCCATGCTCTAAAATAATATTCTAAGACTTTTTAAAAAAGGATTTGGTTTTTTAAGTTTTTAAAAATGTGTAAAAATAACATATATTCTCCTAAAATGATCAAATAGTACAGATACATTAGAGTCCATATAAACATTTCCACCTGCCCCTCTCTCCAAATTCTAGACTGCCAAATAGTCAATGAGAGGTCTCATAAAACAATGACTGACCATTATCTTTGAATTTAGAAATTTAGTAAAGGTCAGTGGTGACAGTGAGGTAAGCAGTATTAGTACATTAGTAGGGCCCAAAGTTTGATTGGAATGGATTTAACAATTGAGAAGAGAGAAATTGAGGCAGAAATTAAGTACTTAGTGTGGTTTGTTGTTTTTTTGTTTTTTTGTCTTGGTTTTTTTTAGAAGATTTGCTTTAAGGCAAGCAAACAAGTAGAGTGGTGGTTGGCCGAAGTGAAGTCAATAGCATTCACTCTCCAAAGGATTCCTAATGCATTTGAGTGAAACTGTACTACCCACCTGACCACAGGTGACTGCCTAGCTGAGGATCAGAGTGCAGTTCACCCCTCTAATTCCCTGGTCACACTCATTGCAATGATCTATTGGTATATCAATTTTTTTTGCAGTGTATTTTTAATTTAAATGTTCTTTTTAAAAATATATCTTTCTTTCTTTATTGTATTTTTTAAAATCCTATTGGTATATCAATTTGCCTCCACTGGATTGGGAGCTCACTGAAATTAGGACGTTTGCTTTACTTATCATCACACATCTAGTCTAGCACTTCACAAAGTATGGCATGTAATAGATGCTCAATGAATGGCTCTCTAAGTGAATACAACAATATTGATACATGAATAAAATATCATTTGTACAATCAAATGCACATACTAAGGAACTATAAAAGGTGTATGGAATGTAACAGGCATAAACATCATGTCTATTGCCCTGTTGACTCTTCCCTCCCCTGCCCCAGGAAAATGTTCTCAATTGTGCACATTCTTTCACTATTGACAGACCCTATATTTTAAAAATAACTGTCTTCAAGCAAATCTATACCACCTCAACATTCCCTATTTATGTTAACTTTAGAGTTGAGTCTTAAAAAAAGCAAGACTGCATTGAAAATGTTAGACCAATAGATTGGGGAAACTTACAAAACTGGGGCATGGAGAGAGCTATGCTGTTCTAGGAGGGATTACCTTTGGGAGCTCTTGATTCCTCCGTTTGGCCATTTTGTGTATATTCACATCTCATTGGTGCTAATAGAGAAAGAATTCCATACTTCTTTTTCCTTTCTATTTAAAAAGGTCTCCAGACTTTTTCATTCAAAATGTATACACCTTTGCTTTCCATTGCCACAGGAAAAGTGTGTGCGTATGTGTGTGTGTGTGTGTGTGTGTGTGTGTGTGTGTGTGTGTGTGTAGGGTCAGGGGGAGAGAGAAGAGAGAGAGAGAGAGAGAGAGAGAGAGAGAGAGAGATATCCATCACCAGGTCCTCTAGACTCTATCTCTACTGTAGTGAAGCTCAGGAAAATTTAAAAAGCCTATACGCTTTTGTTTTCATAAACGCAACTCTGAGAAAATTAATCAGGCTGATGAAAGAAGGCAGGCCAGTGAAGGAGGCTCACAGAGATTCTAGCCCAATTTGCCAAGAAAATGGAATAACAGTCATTCTCTGGCATATCTCAATTTTCCCGTGACTTCAAAAAATATACCTATTAATTGATACAGACCCTAGAAATATGAATAAAAACACTTTTAAAATGTGTGTTGTAAACATGCAGCCTCTGTGACCCTGTGATGCTTAGCAAAAATGTCATTCAAAATGTTATAATTATAGACATGCAGAATTATAGAATCATTAAATTATCGAAACTAGCAATCTCGAGAAATGGAACGCATTGCTCTCTACTAGGCTAGGTCAGAATGAGTCAGATGAGATATTATTTAAAGAGCAATATGGTGCAGAACCATAGACCCTGTCTATTCTTGGGCCAACCACCAGAGGCTAAATCATTCACTAAAAACTGGGCACATTATCCCTTTACCATAGTGATTCTCAACCATGGGCCAACTCTCCTCCCCACCTCCACCCAATTGGGGGACATCTGGAAGTGTCTGGGGTTTCAGAGCTGGGTGAAAAAGGTACAGGGATTAAAAAAACAGACAACCAACCAACAACTCATAGATACAGACAACAGTATGGTGCTACCAAAGGGAAAAGGGGCTGGGGGAGGTAGAAGAGGGTAAGGGGAAATAAATGGTGATGTAAGGAGACTTGACTTAGGGTGGTGAACACACAGTACAATGTACAGATGATGTATTATAGAATTGTACACTTGAAGCCTATGTAATTTTACTAACCAATGTCACCCCAATAAATTCAATTTAAAAAAAAAGAGATATGGGAGAAGCTGGAATCAGTTGGAAGGCAAAGAGAGGTGGGTGGGACCTGCTTCAGTTTAGTGTATTCTTGTATATTGTGTAAGACAGTGGTCCAGTTTTATTTTTGACATGAAAAAAATGTTTTGATTATCACAACTGAAGAGAGTGCTATTGTCATGTAGTAGCTAGAGACCAAAGATGCTGCTAAACATCCCACAACACAGGAAAGAAACCTACAACAAAAAAAGCGTCCTTCCATGAATGAGCAGATCGTGGTTTGATTCCCCAGTCAGGACATATGCCCGGGTTGCAGGCTTGATCCCAAGTAGGGGGCATGCAGGAGGCAGCTGATGGATGATTCTCTCTCATCATTGACATTTCTATCTCTCTCTACCTCTCTCTTCCTCTCTCTGAAATCAATAAATTGGTTCTATAATTCTGCATGTCTATAATTATAACATTTTGAATGACATTTTTGCTAAGCATCACAGGGTCACAGAGGCTGCATGTTTATTTTTAAGAAGTGATCTACCCCTAAATGTCAATAAACCCTTGGTTGAGAAACCCATCTGTATAGGAACTCTTAGTTAGCAGTAGTTGTAATATGTGATATTGGGCAATACAGTTATTAAGTCAGAAGATATTTAATTTTAACTGGAAAAACATCACATTTTAGTGGGATTATTCCATGCTGAAATATTAACTACTTGGTGAGAGTAAAAGTAACACTATAAATAATTTTTATGAATGATTAATCACTAATATTTTAGGAAGTTACCCAATCCCTACAGCTGGTATTTGCTATTCCACGCTCCAGTTTGCTAATGCAGTAACATAACTTCTGGTAAAACTCTAATTATGAAGCAACTTTACAATGAAATTGGATATGAAACATTTCACTTTTAGTATTTCCCCATGTCAAGTCCATTTCATTTTTGTATGAAATCTTAGTTGTAAAATAATTAACTGTGTTGTGATTCCTTAGGCACTCCCTTTTATGTGAAGCCATTAATATTTATAGATTTCATGGTTATTATGAAATATAATTGGTGGTGCTTCACCATTTAAAATGGACATACAGCCTGGCTGGCATGGCTCAGTGGTTGAGCTTTGACCCATGCACTTAAGAGGTCACGGTTCGATTCCCAGTCAGGGCACATGCCCGGGTTACGGGCTGGATCCCCAGGAAGGGGGCGTGTGCAGGAGGCAGCCGATCAATGATTCTCATCATTGATATTTCTCTCTCTCTCTTCCTCTCCCTTCTTCTCTGGAAATCAATAAAAAATATATTTAAAATGAACATACACCCAGAGTTCCTTTTGAAGGAAACCAAAGTGTGTACTTTTCAGTTTTAAGGCCTCTCCTCACCTGATTGTCACCTTCTTAATTAGCTTCCACCTCTCTTGGAGCTTTTCTGAATAAAACAGCACTAGTCACAGAGTTTACATATTATGATGGTTCTTTGGAACTGAAAAATTGGGGGCATCGGCTTACTTTTATAAGTGAAACATTAATAAACTAACCATACCTAGAAGGTGACCTATTATCTTTTGGGCGCCATCCTGCACCTGGATGATCTCATTCTGTCAATCCCATCCCTGGCCTTCCGCAGGATTTTAATGGGACACTCCAGGGTCATGCCCCTGTGACCCTTCTCTTCTCCCTCTGCTTCCAAACTTAGAGATGCTGTATCCAACTCTCCAGGTTCCCTTCTCTCTGATTCTCTTGTGAAGGAGAAGTTTCCTATGCTTAGGAGTTACCATCTCCTGCTTTCCAAGAAATACACTCACACTGCAGAGTACCTGTAGGGAGGCACTGTCATTAACCCAAAGAAATGTGTGACTCCCACATTGGTAATTTCCAAATCTAGTATTAGCCTAGCTTTGAGAAAGACAGAGGGAGCTTAAGATACTTATGATTTACAATGTCATTTAGTACCTACCAACTTTTACTACAAGTGTGTCTGACAAGAAATGTGTCCATAAGTCTGCTCTTTAATAGGAACATTTTAAGGCTTCTCACATTCAAATAGCTTAGTTTTTTTTAATTAAACTTCTCTTGTTAAAATTGATGTTCATGTTATATAATGTATTTTTAGGCTTAAGCCTCGTTCCACAATGTTTTTGCGTTATAACTAGCTGTCCCAAAATATTATTGTTTCTCACCACTAAACAAACAAACTGCTATAGACTGAATTGTGCTTCCCCTGAAATTCATATGTTGATGCTCTAACACCCCCACTATGATGGTGTTTGACTATGGGGTCTTGAGGATGTAATTAGGCTTGGATGAGGTCACAATGGGATTAATACTGTTACAAGAAGAGACACCGAAGTGCTCGCACACATCTTGATCGCAGACTTCCCAGCTTCCAGAATTATAGAGATAAATTCCTGTTTCTTAAGCCACCCAGTCTACGATGTTTTCTTATGGCAACCCCAAGCTGTATAGAATAACAAAAACAGAATGAACAGACCTCCTTTAGTGTCGTTATAGATATTAGGGATTAAGCACTATTTTTCCTTAAAAATTTACTGTAACAAAATTTACTGTACAACTGGTATCATAATGGCAGTATCAAAAATGAATTACAAAATATTTGTCATAAGAACACCACCCAAACAAAGGAGCTATTTTCTTTTAGAATATATGCTACCAAATTAGCATATATTCTTCATAGATTAGTCTAAAGCAGTGGTTCTCAACCTGTGGGTCGCGACTCCTTTGGCGGTCGAACGACCTTTTCACAGGGGTCGCCTAAGACCATCCTGCATATCGGATATTTACATTATGATTCATAACAGTAGCAACATTACAGTTATGAAGTAGCAACGAAAATAGTTTTATGGTTGGGTCACAACATGAGAACTGTATTTAAAGGGCCAGAAGGTTAAGAACCACTGGTCTAAAGCCTTTCTCCAAGGAGACTGAAAAGCATAGCTTTGAGAAGAGTTCTTGTAACTTACTGGGCAATCTTAATCAATATGTGTTACCTCTCTAGATATACATTTGTGAAACATTGCTATGCCACAAAGAATTGTAGTAAGCGCCTGGTAAACATCACTGTGTCCATGAGCCACAGCAGAGTGCTACAGCAATCTCTGAGACGAGTAGCTGATACACTTGTGTTTATGTATTTTTAATGGGTTGCACTCTGAATAAGAAAAAAAAATTATCAATCAAAGGCACCTTGTCCACTAAAATGCAAGTAATAGGAAGAAAAAAATGTAAAGCAACAAAAGTACTCATGGCTAAAAGGTGAAAGGCCCTTGCTATGTCCTATGAGAATTCCAAGTGCTTTGCAGGTAAATCTCACTTAATCATCAAAACAATTCTATGAATGTTGTATACTATTTGTATATATTATTTTGATCTCCTATTTTAAAAAGATGAAGCAAATGAGAAACAGAAGCTTGCATTATTCCCCAGGGCACTTGGAGTCGTAACAGCAGAAAAAGATTTGAACCCAACCAAGTCCGGCTCTTAACTCTTCATTCATTTTTATTAATTTTTTGAGAGAGGGGGGAAGAGAGAGAGAGAGAGAGAGAGAGAGAGAGAGAGAAGCATAGATTTGTTGCTTTGTTGCTCCACCTGTTATGCATTCATTGGTTGCTTCTTGTATGTATCCTGACCCCATCCTTGGTGAATTAGGATGACACTCTAACTGAGCTACCAAGCCAGGGCCCTGCCACTTCATTCTTAAGCAGGAGATGTGATTTCTCAGCTAAACCTTTACCAGCTGCAGCAAAGAAGGCGAGATGCCCTAAATATAGCATAAAGGCTGAAGAAAACAACATATTCCCAAGCTGAGGCACAGTGTGTGGTCCACTTTCCACTCATTACGTGGTCAGAGGTTCTAAAGGACCCCGAGCCTCACACACCCTCTGCCACAGGAACAGTGCACATGTAGACACAAAGGATCATTATATCCAAGAAGCAAGAATTTGTTGAGCTGAAGGATAAGTCATTGGAAAAAAAAATGACTCTAGATGTGGTCCATATTTCTTCTGCATATTCTAAATTCTCCCAATAATTAAAATGAGCTTAGCTGACTACACACACTCCAGAATTTGGAGATTTTTATTTTGAGTTGAATAAAAGTACACTTGAACGCAGTGTGCCAGACAGAGCCAGGCTGTATATGGAATAGCTACAAATCATTAGGCAATAAAAGTATTTCGGTGTCACAAGGGCAAGTATTAAACCATCAAATAATCTTGGGGCATGTTGCAGCCAATCTAAACACCTAATAAAATGAGCTCACAGGCCCTCTGGAAAGCAAGGCTGGCTAATCCTGGCTGATTCTCACTAACTGACTTCCTTGTGAATTTTGGAGAAAGGCACTCAGGTTTTTCCCTAGGGGTTGAGGTCCATCTCTAGGTGTCCCTATCTCCCAGTCACGCTAGTGTGCCACAGGATGTTCCTTTTTAAATTTTCATTTATTGTTATTGATTCAGAGAGGAAGGGAGAGGGAGAGAGAGAGATGGAAACATCAATGATGAGAGAGAATCATTGATTGGCTGCCTCCTGCACGCCCCACACTGGAGATCGAGCCCACAACCCGGGCATGTGACCTGACCAGGAATTGAACCACCACCTCCTGATTCATAGGTCGATGCTCAACCACCGAGCTGGGCAGGATGTTCTTTTAAAGCTGTTTGGATCATTTCTCTGAAGGCTTAAGTTTTTTGCACTTGGTAATTCTTCCAAATCTACTTTAAAATGCTAAATGTAATTTTCATTTAAATAGCAACATAACCTTTAGAAATATCATTGAGAAAGTGAAAATGTAAAATTCAAAGGATGTACACAAGATGAAACAAAAGAAGAGAAAAAGAGAGATAATGATGCCCTGGCCAGTATGGCTCAGTGGATAGAGCGCTGGCCTGCAGATTGAAGGGTCCGGGTTTGATTCTGATCAAGAGCACATGCCCAGGTTGTGGGCTCGATCCCCAGTAGGGGGTGTGCAGGAGACAGCCAATCAATGATTCTCTCTCATCATTGATGTTTCTATGTCTCTCTCCCTCTCCCTTCCTCCCTGAAATCAATAAAAATACTTTTTTTTTTAAAAAAAGAGATGAGAATTGGTGAAAGGGAAAATACACAAGGGAGGAACTGCAGCCACCGGATATGGGAAGCTTGCAAACAGATTTCCACTCACTCTTGCCTTTCTCTGGAGGCTGTGGAAGGTAGCTCCCAATGCTGAGTCAGTCTGGGGCTGAGCATCGGTGTCTCTGAACCAGAACAGGCTCACTGCCATGGTAGAGTACATGCTAAGCACGAGGAACAGCAGCAGCCTTCTTTTCCTATTCAGAATATTATTTGTATTCTCAGTCTCCATTATTGCCCCCTGGAGAGCTGCGCGCATCAAGCCTGCTAGCTCCTTGTTTCTTCCTGCCTTCTGAATTCAGATGTGTATTCCTCCCGACTGCAGTTTATCAGGCTGTTTCCCCCCCGACATCATTCATGTAAACACTCGGAGCAGGCAACATACTGCGCTTAACACATGCTGCTGCAGAAACTCAAAAGGGTACCTTGTCATTGTGTTGGCCAAACCGCTCAACTATTGCCAGCGATGTTTGCTGCCTGATCAGAAACACATTGCCTTTGTTCTCATCAGCCTCTGAAGGCTGATACCAAATCAACGCCATCCACTCACTGAAGACAAATGAGACCACTTAGCCTGCAAATTCTTTGTCGTTGGTGTAGGCATTCTAATATATCTTACTGTTTCCATGTGAGACTATTGTTAATTTTTCAGCGTTATCTGGATAGTGAGCCAGACTTGACACATTTATTTGCAGGTATATTAGGCTTCTTAGATACTCGGTTATCTCTTCATGCTTGGAAAGGTTTATTAACTAAGAGATAATGAGTGAGCACATCTACTTTTTACGGTAATGTTTCTCAGATTGATATCTGTAGACTGCCTGCATCAGAATCACTGCTGAGGTTATTAAAAATAATTATTTTCCAACGGAAGAATTTTTAAATAAATTGTGGTGTATTTACAAAGTGGAAACCTACCCAACAATAAAAAAAAAACAACAACAACAACTGATACACTTACTAACATGGATGAATTTCACAGATGTACTGGCAGAGAGTTTGTATACAAAAAAATTGCATAGTATGTAGTACTTTACTTGGATCTCTAGATTAGGCAAAACTTAGTGATGGCTATAAAATCAGGTCAGTGGTTGCTTCTGGGAGGGACTACTGACTGGACAGGGAATGAGAAGCTTTCTTACGTGATAGAGATGCTCTGTATCTTGGTATGTGTTCATAAAAACAAGTTGAATGGAAGAAGTAAGATCTTAGTATTTCACTGTATGCAAACTATACCTCAATTTTTTAAATGCTGCTTCTTCTGTCCTACCACCCAAGCATGTGCATTTATCAAAATAAACTTCCAATTCTAGATTTTAGATTTACAGAAAAGTTATGAAGGTAACACGGAGTCCCTTTATTTCTCATTACGTACCCAGTCTCCCACACTGTCAACATCTTACATTACTATAGCACATTTGTCCAAAGTAATGAACCAATATTGACATGTTCTTATTAACTACACCACATGCTTTATTTGGATTTCATTAGTTATTTTCCCTTAATGTCCTTTTTTTGTTTGTTTCAAGATCCCATCCAGGATACCACATTTAATCATCTTGTCTCCTTTGGCTCCTCTTGGCTGTGTCAGTTTCTCAGACTTTCCTGATATTTGATGACCTTGACAATTTTGAGGAGCACTAGTCAGATCACTGTTCTTGCTATGGCCCATTTTCTCTCTTGCATCATGATTTTTCTCTATAATGGCTTGCTTTTAAGACAGATGTATACTGTCTTAAAAGAAAATTTCCCTTGATTCTATATCCCTTCAAAATATCTGCTCAATTTCGCTACTCTCCTTTCAGCAATATTTCTCAAAAAGAGCTTTTGAGGACACAATTTCTCCTTCCTTTTCCTCACATGCCCACTCCATTCATTTTGTGCCCTTGAAATGTTGCTCTTGTCAAGGGCACAAAAGACCTCTGTATTATACAATTTTTAAAAAGGTCATTTATCAGTTATCCAATTTGACCAATCAGAATCATTTGGTAGGACAGATCATTGCTACTTAAAAAATTTGTTTTGCACTTCACCTCAGAGCATCAACTTTGCTTTCCCCATACCTGACTAGATGCCCCTTCTCAGTCTCCTTTGATAATTCCTTTACATACCCCACATCTCTAAACATTGGAATATTGCAGGGCTCAGTCCTCTAACCCAGCTCATCACCTTTGAGCCTTGCAGATTTAAATATTCTTGCTACTCAGAGAGTTCCTAAATTTGTATTTCTGGCCTGCACCTCTCTCTGGAAATCCAGACTTATATGCCTTCGTATCTTGATATTTTGAATTAGATATCTAATGGACATCTGTAAAAGAAAAGTCACTTCAGACCAGTTAAACGGGCAAGGGAGACTTTACTCAAGACTATTACAGTAGGGAAGAGAGATGAACTCAACTCCGTTGAAACAAAAGGAAAAAGAGTTGTTCAGCACTGGGGTGAGGTTGGTCGCTGTGATTTGGCCATCAGTTGTGGTACCTGGCGCTTACTGAATTTAGGCTCCTACCATCCCACAGATGGAGAGAGAGGGGTGCTTTCATTCTGGATGATTACATTTCAAAGAGATCTCTCCCAGGTCCTTGAGAAAGCCATTTCTGACCTGTAGAAGATTTACATCTCCAAGGGGCAGAGGAAGTTTTCTCTTGTAACGTTTTTAAAGTAAACGCTCTTTGAAAAGGGATGTCAGGGGCCTATAGTCAGGAAAACAACACCTGTCTAAAGTTTAGTTAATCTGAGGGGAATTTTAAAGCCATCTTGGTCGTATCTCAAACTTAACATGACCCAGTGGCAAATTATTTGGGCCAAAACCTTAGTGTCAGCATCAATCTCTCTCTTCTCTCTTCTCTCTCTCTTCCTTTCCCCCCCACCCCCCACATCAATGTCTCAGTAGCAGGTATCCACTTCTTATGATCTTCGCCATGCCACCTTAGCACAAGCCAGCCACCACTCTCTCTCTCTCTCTCTCTCTGTCTGTCTGTCTTCCTTTCCCCGCCCCCCCTCCCCCCACATCAATGTCTCAGTAGCAGGTATCCACTTATCATCTTCACCATGCCACTTTAGCACAAGCCAGCCACCGAAATTGGCCAATGGGTTATTACATAACTTTCCTAATTGTTTTCCCTAGTTTCACCCTTTTCCTTCCCACAGTCTATCAGTTAGACTGCCAAATTTTCCTTTCACTCACAGTAAAATCCATGCTTAGCCTATAAACCAAATATACTCTTCCTTCTGCTCTCTCCTTTACGTCACTCAACCTTTACCTCTGTCTCCACCTCTAAGCATTCTTTACACCAGTCACATTAGCCTCTTTGTTGTTACTCATACATTCCAACCATTTTCCTGCCCCAGGGTTTTTATACTCGCTTTCTTCTTAGTCTGACATACTCTTACTACAGAGAGAGATCAACATGGCTTTCTTCCCTCTCCCCTCCAATGTCAAATGTTATCCCCCATTTGAGTCCTCCCCTAAGCTTACATATCACAATATCAGATCCCTGCTTTAGTTTTCTCCCTATTATTTTGTTTGTTCGATGGTTTATTTTCTCTCCAAGTAGAATGTATATTCTATAAGAGTAGAAACTTTGTATATTTTTGTTCACTACTGAAGTGTGCCAGACACAGGGTAGGCAATAAATATTTGTGTAACACGATGAATGAATTCCCAGCCCTACCCCAAAGTTGGGAAATGGCTATTGACCTTTATGAAGGCTCCTCTCTATCTTCAATGAATTCAGTGCCAGGCTCTCTATTATCCTTTCAACTCTTGCCTCTGTTACCATCAATAATTGAAACATCAACACATTTGCTTATCTTAGCCACACAGGCTTCATTAACCTCAGTGTCTCAAACTATTTAATGAAAAATCTATACTTGAATAAATGTTTTCAAATTTCGGGGTAGATGCCCAGAAGAGAGGTTGCTGGGTCCTGTGGCAATTCTATTCTCCATTGTTTGAGGAATGTCCATACTGTTTTCCAAAGTGGCTATACACGTTTACATTCCTACCAACCATGAATGAGGGCTCCTTCTACTCTCCAACGTCTCCAACACATGTTATTACCTGTCTTGTTGACAATAGCCATCCTAACTGGTGTGAGGTGGTATCTCATTATAGTTTTTATTTGCATTTCCCAGACATACAGATGATGTATCATAGAATTGTCACATAGAATGTTAAATGTCTTTCTCCATTCACCACACCCCAGAATTACCACTAGAATAATGACTAATTATTTCAAATTTGGGGTGATGGTGGCAGTAGCGATATTCTATTTAAAATATTTTATATTCTATGACAATCACATTAAAACATTCCAGAGTCTAAGACTGAGTGCTGATAAGTCTCAGACCTCACTTCCTTTGTCCTGAGTTCACAGCCCAATTGGATGATTAATGGAATCCTACTCCACTTGCATTAAAGCTTTGAATGCTCTATTGAATCTTCATTGAATCCAACCTCATCCATCAGTCATGTTGTCTGGAAGAGTCTCAGGAAATCACTCCTAAGAGTTCTAGATTGCTCCATTTGACCTTTGAGACAGGTTGATCTTCAAATTGTACTATGCAACCAAATGTTCCATTCTTTCTTAGATGTCATAAAAACAAAAGAGCCTATAAATACACCATCTTTTAAAAATGGTAATACAGGGGTGAGCATAAGTAGGTTTGCAGTTGTGAGTACACAAAACACAGAGTTTATTCCTATATTATTATTTGTTAATTATTGTATTTGTTATTATTGTAGCAGTTGTTACCATGCTTTTGCTTACCCCTGTGTTTTATTGATTTTCTGAAATTACATTTTAAAAATTGAAACAAAGGCCTAAATTTCATGGTTTATTCTAGTGTATTTCATTTTGCAGTTATTAGAGGGCTCTGTATCATTGTCAAAACACATTATGGTCCTTTCCTAATTCTTGTACTCTCATAAGGTTCAGATCTGGTAGCAAAGGTGGCAAAAACATCTCATTATTTCTATTTTAAAAAACGTTTTAATATACTTTTTTTTAACTTAGATACTCGATTGGCTGTCTACACTGCTTCCTCTGCAAGAATTGTCTTTTAAATGCACTTTTAAAAATAGTTTTTGTTATAAGTAAAGGAGAAAATGAAATTTTTACCAAAAAAACTCCCACCTTCATATCTCTCATCAGAAATAGATGGTTTGGGGTCAAAAGAGAAGTAGAACAAAGCTGAGCTCTGATTTCTTTCAAAACTCAGACTCTATGGAATTAAAAACAAAACAAAACACCAAAATGCTTATTCCTTAACAGTTATTGAATTATAAACCTGGACCTTGTTGACTAAGTCATGTGTAGTAGGCCAGAAGAAGGGCATCCTAAAAGATGTCCACATCCTAATTCCTGGAAGCTGCAAGTGTTACCTTTTATGGGAGGAAATTCTTCACAGATTAAATTAAGAATCTTGGGATAGGGAGATTATATTGAATTCAGTGATGGCTAACCTTTTGAGCTCGGCTAGTCAGCATTTTGAAAAACCCTAACTTAACTCTGGTGCCATGTCACATATAGAAATTTTTTGATATTTGCAACTATAGTAAAACAAAGACTTATAGTTTTTGATATTTATTTTATATATTTAAATTCCATTTAACAAAGAAAAATCAACCAAAAAAATGAGTTCGCGTGTCACCTCTGACACGCATGTCATAGGTTTGCCATCACTGAATTATATAAATGCGATCCTATGTATCAATATGACCAGGACACACAGCAACATTGCACACATGTCCAAGTGAAGATGGAGGCAAAAATTCACATATGCAGCCACAAGCCAAGGAATGTTGGCAGCCACCAGAAGCTGAGAGAGATAAGGAACAGATTCTCTCCTAGAGGCTCCAGGAGTGTGGCTCTGCTAATTTAATTTTGACCCCGTGAAACTGATCTCAGACTTGAGGCTTCAGAACTCTGAGAGACTACCTGTCTGTCATTTTAAGCCACCAATTTGTCTTATTTGTTACCGTAGCCATAGGAAAACAATATGTTGTGTGAACACTTTATCTAGAGAAAGAAACAGGCTCATGGAGTTGATATTACTTACATAAAGTTACATTGATAGTGAGAAATTTAGGGCTGGACACCAAGTTTCCTGACTGACAATTTAGGAATGTTTCATTCATTATATGATCACTTCCTCTTCATGCTCATTTGGACACAAATAACGGTAGCCATGATTCCATTGAAACTTCTAGAATTAATATTCTTGTTACACCCATGGTCCTTCACCTGCTCTCTATTTCCACATACATGGCTTTATGTTGAATAAGGATGTAGTATTTATCTAACAACTACCAAAGAGCTAGAGCTGTGTCTGATGCCAAAGATTCAATATATTTCCCATTCTCTCCTTTCAAAATCAGCTCAGGAACCAGGAACAACAAGCATATCCATGCTAGTTAGGGCTGGAAGATTCTTTAAATTATCAACCAACCTGGCTTATCTTTGGGGAAGAATAATTGGGGTGGGTACCCTTGCTTCTTGCTTGGGGGCTTAGCACTGAGTCCTGGAAATAACTTTCACTTTCTGAGCATCATTATCATTGAAATAGCTGTCTTTAATGTTATTGCAATGGACCTATGGAAGTGGCCAGAAAGAGTCACCTTTTAAGAGGCTGCAATAGTTGAGTTGTACTGTCCTCACTCTATTCTTGGATGGCCTGGCAAACTTCTTACTTCACCTCCCTTCCTCCTCTCAACTTTGCCATATTTCATACTCTGAGTATCACTCATGGGCTCGAGGCAGGGATGTGTTAGTAATTTTAGTGTTGAACAGATATATAAAAGCCCAGCCCCTTTCTTTTCTTTTCCCCTCCTTCCAATGTACACACATATCTTTAAATTCAAACATATGGCCCTAGCTGGTTTAGCTCAGTGGATTAAGCATCGGCTTGTGAACTGAAGGGTCCCAGGTTCAATTCCTGGTCAAGGGCACGTACCTGGATTGTAGGCTTGATTCCCAGCCCTGGTGGGACACTTGCTGGAGAAAAGCAATCAATGTGTCTCTCTCACATCGATGTTTCTCTCAGAGCCTCTCCCTTCCACTCTCTTAAAAAAAAATCAATGGAAAAATATCATCAGAACAAAAATATTTTAAAAATTCAAAAATTCAAACATATGTGTTTAAATATACTGAAATTAATATTACTATATCCAGTTTGTTATATGAGATTCTTCATAAAGTATAATGATTGGAAGAGGAGCCTTAAAAATCAGTGTAAATCCTTAATATTACTAATGAATTAAATGAAATCCAAAGAAGTTAATTTGCCCAAGGTCACACTCCTAAATTGTGGTCACATCCCTAAAGAGGCATTGTTAGGAGTCATAGTCCTTGAAAGTCACATTTATAAAACATTTGCTAAACGCACAACCCTGTCAAGCTTTCACGAGTGCATTTGTGTTAATTTTTACTATAATATAAAAAAGAGAAAATTGGAAACTTGTCCAATTCTCACAAGTATAAATAGTTGAGCTGTGTTTTAATTTTGTAACTTTTATTTTTCCTTTATTATAGAAATAGTAGATTATCATTGCAAAAAATATAAAAAATAAAGATACTTAAAAATAGATAAGGAAAAAGGATATTGCAGTCCTATCATACTAAATTGATCATTATTTCTAATTCTGAGTATATCATTCAGATGTTATCTACATATTCAAATACACTTCTCCGTGTGAAACATGGCATTACATTTTACATATTTGCAGACATATTTTCCTCAATTAACAACAGATGATGAACATTTTTCTGACAATGACTGTTTATTATCTAAAGGCTAGCCATTTATTACATAGCTGTATCATTATTTATTTAACTCTTGTATGGTTGAGCATTTGGATTATTTTCTTTAAAGTAAAATGCTGGTTGTAATAAGGCAGACTATGGGAACATTCTTCTGTTGAGGCCTTTGGGCATTTTCCCATTCCCCCTTCTAAGGACAAAGTGCTTGTAAAAGAAATACTGCTAAGTAGTAGGGAGGGAACGCTGAGATTTTCCCACTGTGGATAAGGCCCTCAGCAATTCGTGAGTGTCCTCATTGTTCCAACTTCTCCCAACATAAAATATTAATATTTTAATCTTTAAAAATTGAGTAGAGGAAAAATGAATTTATTACTAGCTCCATATCTCTTGCCTCCAGAGATTCTTCCAGAACCTTGTATTTCCATAATGTAATGCTCTTAGTGATTTATTATAAATTAATCTTTTAGGGTCCAAATGAATAAGAAAGTTTTTTCCTGGCTTTAGTAATCCATTTGCTAACTGAAAAAAAGGGCTTATATTTTGTATTGATTAAAAAACCATTTTAAAAATCTGTGATCCGTAAATCCCTATTCTCTGAAACTCACATGTACCCTATGCTCTTGAAACTTTCTGTTTTTAAAAGCAGGGATTTGTGTATGATGGCTTTTTCAGTGGCGAAAATAACAGTTTCATGGAGATAATTTAGTTGAAATGGTATTCTGAGTTTCTAGTTGGAGGTCATACTGAGTGGATTAAATTCTTTCTATTTTTACTTTACCTTCAGTCAAGAACAAGGAGAAAAAGCTATTAATCTCATATTAGCTTTAATACTATGTTATCTAAACATAGCTGCATCCCTTTCTCTTTAAAATATTTGTTTATAGCAGCAAAAAGAGGCTATAAAATGCTAACGGTTGAGCTATAAAATACAAACAACAAAATAATTAGTTGTTTTCTACTTTAGACTTCATAGTAGAGACCAAATGAAATGTTAAATCTATTTTAAGAAAAAATTCAAGTATGACAAAATACTATCTCCTTAGCCACCTCCATTTTTCACTTTCTACATCAGCAAAAGCTTATAAAAGGATAATAAGGAGACCCTTTTTAGGCTTATAGTAATTAATATTCTTACTACTAAAATAAATGAAGCCATTTCTTTCAGTCAGTATATTAATAATAGAGTGAACAAGAGTGTCATATAAAATAAAGTTACTTAAATTAGAAATTTGTATTCACCAGAAATTCTTATTGAAAGCAAAAATGCCTCATTTTATTAACTTTATGTCTCTGGAAAGAATTTTATGCCATTGCTTTTTTCCCCCCAGGTTGAAATTTTTATTTTAAAAATGGAAAACACAGATACAATGTATTATACCATAATAAAAGTATTGTTGGATAGGCCATCGATTTTTTTTTTTAAATTATAATGCCTGTAAAAGAAAAAAAACAATACTGAAAGTAAAAGTTCTACCCTCCAAAACAATGACCAAATGGTGAACATTATTCCAAGCCTCTCCCTGTGCACCCATATGAATGCAAACTCTAACTAGGCTATGAAACAGAGGGACATGGTAGCCTGAGAGGGTAAACGACAGGGATGCCATGCTTCGGATTCCACCAAAAGCTGACCCTGAAATAAGAACTCAGGTGCAGGTGATTTATTTGGGGATTGATCCCAGAAACACGAGTAAGGTAGGAGAGAAAGTGATCGAGGGAAGGAAACACCCAGTGAAGAGTGCTTTGGTGAGTGGGCTACTTCTGTGGACAACAGAAGCTCAGTCCTGTAGAGAACTTTTAAAGGATTAAAGGACTCTGTGGAACACATATGAGAAATGCCCCATTAATGTATGTGGGAGATGGGATATTTGGCCTTGAACTATGATTCCTCGCTGGTTGAGGACTGCCCCAGGGGGCAGACTTTAGGGTTGCCAGTGGCCTCCACACAAGCTCTCGGGCAGAGAAGCAGAAGATGCAGGCATTGGATATGGCAAGAGATTCTGTGCCCAGAAACAGTCCACAGCATCTGCAGGAGAACTCAGGAGGATGGGATTGTGAGTTAGCAACATCTGCTACAGGGGATTTGATCTAGTCAGGAAGGCCAGGGAAGGATTCCCCAAGGGAGAAATGTTGAAAAGTAGTGATAAGGACATTCATTTTTATACTCAAAAGCAATGGAAACCATTATTTTAAACAATGGGTTGAAATAAAGAGATATGTATCTTGAAAACATTAGTCAGGCTGCAGATTGGAAATTCAATTTGAAAGGAACCAGAGCCAATGATGCTATGCCCCTTAAAAGATCACTGCAGTTGTCCAAGCTGAAGGCAGACCACTGGAAGGAAATGGATGATCTAAACAGCACCATCAATCAGCTTTATGTAAGTGATATATGTATAGGATACACCATCAAACAAAAGCATAATATACATTAGTTTCAAGTGAGTATGGAGTATTCAATAAAATAAACCACATCCTGAGACATAAAACAAACTTTAGCAAAATGAAAAGGATAGAAATCATACAAAGTACATTGTCAAATGATAATGGAATGAAATGGGATGGAAATTGGTAATAGAAAGATAAATTGAAAAGCCCCAGAACATTGGAGTTTAAGCAACCCATTTCTAACTAACATTTGGCTCAAAAAAAGGCACCTCAGGAGAAATTTTTTTAAATATATTTTTATTGATTTCAGAGAGGAAGAGAGAGGGAGAGATAGAAACATCAATGATGAGAGATAATCATTGATCGGCTACTTCCTGCATGCCCCATACTGGGGATCAAGCCTGTAACCCAGGCATGTGCCCTGACCAGAATCAAACCCTGACCTCCTGGGTTCATAGGTTGATGCTCAACCACTGAGCCATGCTGGCCGGGCAGGAGAAATTTTAAAAATCTTTTGAATTTAAGTGTTAAAAAAAAGCAACTTATCAAAAATTTGGGGATGCAATTATAGTGCTTAGAATGAAATTTATAACATTAAATGTATGTATTATAAAAAATCTAAACATTTTTGAAAATCTACTATCTGCCTATAGAACTAGTCAGGAAGAGCAAATTGAAAATAAAGCAAGCACCTGACCAGTGGCTCAGTTGGTTGGAGCATCGAAAGAAAGAATGAAAATGAAAGGAAAGGGAAAGGGAAAGGGAAAGGGAAAGGGAAAGGGAAAGGGAAAGAGAAAGGGAAAGGAAAAGAAAGGAAATAAGTATTAAAAGTAGAGAAAAAATCAATGAAATTGGAAACAGGAAAACAATGGAGAAGAGCGATGAATTTAAAAACTGTGGAGTTTTTTTTGTGTGTTTTTTAAATACCAGTAAAAGTATAAAACCTCTTGCTAGGATAACAAAGAAAAAACAGATGACACAATTTAACAATATCAGAAATAAAAGACGTGGTCATTATTACTGATCCAACAGAAATTAAAATAACAATAAAGGAATGATATCAACAAATTTATCTCCAAAAATTTGATAACTTAGATGAAATGGACCAATTCCTTGAAAGACACACACTACCAAAACTCACACAGAATGAACAACCTTAATAGGCTTACATCTATTCAAGATTTAATTAATAATTATTAACCTTAAAAAAGAAAGCAAAGGTCTATATCATTTCCTTGGTGAATTCTATCAAACATTTAAGGTAAGATAGTACCAAATTTACATAATCTCTTCCAGAAAATAGAAGGAGAGGAAATACTTCTGAACTCATTTTATGAGGTCAGAATTATTTCACTATCAAAACCAGATAAAAGACATCACAAAAAAGGAAACAATAGACTAATATTTCTCATGTAGGTAGATGCAAATTTTCTCAACAAAATATTACCAAATTCAGTCCATTTACGTATAAAAAGATATACTTTTAGGGAAAAAAATATAAATGGCCAACAAACTCAGCCTTGCCGGTAATTAGAGAGATGCCCATGAAAACAAGATATTGTTGGCACCAACTGGGTTAGCAAAATGTTTTAATTGCCTGGTATTAATGAGGATGGAATGAAGTAGATATGAGGACATATAAATTGGCACCAATCTCTGGAGACTAATTGACAGTATCCGACCAAAGTGAACATATGTGTTCTTTAGTGCAGTGATTCTCAACCATGGCTGATTTTTATCTCCCTGGGAACCTTCTGGAGACATTCTGGTTTTTACAACTGTGTGGGTGGCACTGTCACACTTATCTTCTGTTCAACAGGACCCTGAGATGAAGTAGCGGGGCTTAGACTCGGAAGCTGAAAGCTAATCTGTATCAGACACAGCACCACCCCAGGCCGAAGGAGCTCTGCTTCCTGGAGGTAGAATGAGACAACAGGGTGAGTCTAAACCCCTGTGTTTGTGCATCCCTCCGTGAAGTAGAACACAGGATTCTTTGGGAATGGAAGCCCTCTTTTTTTTTTTTCAATACAATTCTAAACCGAGTCAACAAAATTATTCCAAGCCTGACACTTTTAATGCTGTATAGTTGTTGTATTCCGGGGGTGGAGGGTGGGGTGTGTGGCTACATTGGAAGGTGCTCAAATGCGGAGGCCAGAGCAAGAGAAAGGCAGTGTAGTTGGATGCTCCCAAATGGGTAAGTTGGTATGAGAGCTAAGCCAGCGACCCAAGCAGCTAGCAGACTATAAATGGAAGACTGAAGCAGAGAAAGCTAGCGGGGCAAAGTCAAGTCAGATTTCCTAAAGGAGATATGAGAAGAGATAGAAACCCAAAAGAGAGCAGACGCCAAAGTCAATTCCTTTATGACGTTGTGACATAAAACTAGTTTATTACAAAATTCTTTAGAAAAGTGACTCATCCTCATAAAACTATCCAATGTTAGCCAACTGGAATAAAATCATACATCTATTTGACCAGCCATCTCTGTGGGTTTAGCTGATGATGATCAAACCCCAGTGGGCTTCTTTCATTCTGACATGTACTCTATGTGCTGGATATTAACCTGAGGCTCAGCCTCAATCTCCAGACTTTGGACCTACAAAATCCGACTGGATCATTGTCAACAGACATTTGTTTTTTCTGGCTAGACTTGTGGTCCAACATGTTTTCCGTTGGCCAGGAAATAGCAAAAGTACAGCCTTTCCTGAAGAATTTGGCCATTTAGCTGTGAATTCTTTGCCAGAATTTAAACATGTTAAATATAGGGACAAAGGAGATGCAAAATGTGACAAAAAGAAAGAAAAAAGAAATAGCACAAATTTTTGAAACTAAAAAGGGACAATAAATTCTTTTAGAGTATTAAGTGAAGAATTTTAAAAGGAATCAGAAAGTAAATATTTTATGGGCAATTTGCTTTATTCTATTAAAAACAATATCAGAGCACTTATATATGAAATCTAATAAACAAATAAAATAGAAACAGACTCAGAGATACAGAGAACAGATTGACAGCTGTTGGGGAGCATGGTTGGGGAACTGGGTAAAATAGGTGAAGAAATTAAGCAAAAAATCTTATATAATAAAAGCCTAATATGCTGTCTGGTCAACCAGTCGGTCATTCAACCAATTAAAGCGTAATATGCTAATGATATGCTAAGGCCTCTCAATCGCTTGCTATGACGTGCACTGACCACCAGGGGGCAACTGGTCAACCAGTCTCTATGATGTTCACTGACTATCACGGGCAAATGCTCCGACCAAGTTAGCTTGCTGCTGGGGTCGGGCCAATCGGGACTGAGCGAGATGGGCTGGACGCACCCTGGAGCCCTCCCCTTTCCAGCTGGCCAACCTCCAGCATCCCTCCCAGGACCCAATTGTGGGGTCCCCTGGCCTGGCCTGGCCTGTGCCCTCTCACAATCCAGAATCCCCTTGAGGATGTCAGAGAGCCAGTTTTGACCCGATCCCACAGGCCAGGCCGAGGGACCCCACTGTTGCACAAATTTGTGCACCGGGCCTCTAGTAAATAAACAACTTAAAACAGACAACAGACATCAGTATGGTGATTACCAGAGGGAATGGGGGTGGGGGCAGGTAGAAGAAGGTAATGGGGGTGATAAATAGTGATGAAAGTAGAATAGATTATGGGTGGTGAATACATAATGTAATATACAGATGATGTGATAGAATTATATACTTGAAACCTACTTAATTAACCAATGTAACCACAACAAACTCAATAAAAAATAAATTAAAAAAAACAATATTAGAGCATATATTCCCAAATAACCATCACTGAAATATATCGCTAGTGTTTGTCTGACTTGTTGGATCAGTTTTCTTCGTTCTCTTTGATGAGCAAGATGGTCATTATAGGCTACTTCAAAATGGAATAAAAAGTCAGTTGAATAAGACTGATTAAATATTACTGCCAATTGATACTAGATTAGATGAGAAAAGTCAAAAGTAGAATTTAAAACATTTCCCAAGCATGTACCATATCTATTCCTTCATCTCATCTCTACCTAGAAGAGGTAGAGAAATGTAAGTAAAATTGTTTCAAAATCTGTATAAAGAAGGCACATTTCCAGAAAAAAATGTGGATGGCAGTCAGGTCTGGCAGTACCACAAGGAGAAGGATCGAGGAGGTCCTGGATGAGGTGATAGGCTTTGGTCTAGACACTGTTAAACTCCATTTGGCAGTACAGTATTTGACTTGGGACTTAGTGAAAATCCTGCAGGGGGTGGTTCTGTAAATAATATCCAGTTAAACCATCTGGCTCTTCAGCTATGCAAAATAGAAAACAATTTGCCTGGCTCCCCTCTTTCCATCACTCTCTCTCTGATTATTTTCATTGCTAGATTCTATTTTTAGTATTTTTATTATTCAGATAAACATCTGCGCATGCTGAATCCTCCACTACCAATTGACATTGATAGGGGAACTTTACAAAGCATAAAGTATTGACAGTTATAGATAAATTAGTTTTTGAAAAATACAAACATAGACATTAGACCAGATGATTTTTTCATGCTGTATTTTACTGTCATAGTGGGTTATTTTTTTTAAAATGTGTTTTTAATTGATTTCAGAGAGATGAAGGGAGAGGAAGAGATAGAAACTTCGATAGGCTGCCTCCTGCATGCCCCCTACTGGGGATCGAACCCTCAACCCGGGCATGTGTCCTGACTGGAATAGAACCAGCAACCTTCTGGTGCATGTGGCTCAATCAACTGAGCCACACTGGTCCAGCTGTGTTATTTTTTGACATGAGGTTATATATTGATGCAATTTACTTAGTACTCCAGTGGTTGGGTTTGAAGGTTTTATAAGTTATCAAACCATTATATAACCAAGTTAAGTAATAAATCTCATAAAATGGAAAACAGCCAGTCATGAAGTGACAACAATACAGAGCAAGAAAATGAATTCAGGTACAAATTCATATTTAATGGATATAAGCCTCAAGGCTGTGGAATTGAATGCTAAATATAGTTCATCCAATTTACTAGTAATCTTCTTTAAAGCAATCAATATTTTCTCAGAAAATTAAACTATCACAAACATTATTTTTTGAATGCACATTTTCCTTTGTTAAGTGTGTCTAGAAAAATATACACATAAGGTTATTCAATATATAACACAAAAAGAAATGTGTAGTTTATGGAATAAGACTTTTTCATTTTAGTCTCATTCCTCATTTGTCCTGTAAGTTGTCACTTGACTCATAAACATAAAACTGTGTAGCATTAGTAACATTCAAAAAATTATACATCCAAGCAACAAGAGATCACTTAAAATAATCAACTTGAAAAAAATTAGAAATAATTTAAATTACTCAGTGTTACTGAGGCAATGTAAAAATATGCGTATCTATACCCTGATGGTAAGACAGTAGGAAATTTTTGGAATGTTATATGACAATAAATATTAAATATTTTAGAATAGACTTGCCTTTTGAACCAGAAATTCCATGTATAACAATTTATTCTAAAGAAATTAGAATAGTGTACAAACACTTTACATACACATATACATACACATACACACATATATCAGCCACAAGAAGGTATATGTTTTTATATTGTGTGTGTCTGTGTGTGCTAGGGCAGCATTATTTATTCATTTTCAAAATTGGGAACAATCTATGCAAATCTATGTAATCTATGTAATTAATCAATGCTATATGCAAAGAATGCATTGTGATAAAGCCAGAAAAAATGATTAAAATTTTTATTAACATGACAATTTATTGATAATTATAGTATTAAGAGAAGGACATATACTAGTATGATTTTTTGCATGTTATAAGTCTTTTCTGTTTCTAAGAGTGTGTGTACACATGTATGTAAAATGTGAGAGGGAATAAAAGAAACAAGACAGGTAAAATGTTGTTTTAGCCAGTTTGGCTCAGTGGATAGAGCATCAGCCTGTGGACCAAAGGGTCCCGGGTTTGATTCCAGTCAAGGGCACATACCTTGGTTGCAGGCTCCTCCCTGGCCTGGGCCTTAGAGCTCATGCAGGAGGCAACCAATCGATGTGTTTCTCTCACATCATTGTTTCTTTCTGTCTTTCCCTCTCTCTTCCACTCTCTCTAAAAATCAATGGAAAAATATCCTTGGGTGAGGATTAATTTAAAAAAATAAAGAAATAAAAAGACAGGTAAAATGTTAAAGCTGAGTGATATTACACTAATCTTTCAACTTTTGTGTTTGAAAAATGTCATAGAATTGTTTTAAACACAAAAGATTTCACACCCCTTTTTAATAGTAATATATTTGGTGGAATTATGGCATTTCTTTCCTCCTACTTATCAGTAAATATTTAGAAAGCAAAAATAAATAAAAATTAAATCTATGGAAATAAACAGGTTTTGCTTGCTGTTTCTTCAACCCTGCACTCCATCCAAGTGTTGTTGACAATTCCACCTCCTCCCATACTTACTTGCCCTCCAGAGCCACTTCCTGCCTAGGGCTAAATGTATAGTAGGCAATACCTTGGAAAACCTTTGGTTCAGCATAGGTCCCTTTGCTGCTGCTGAAGCCATAACACTGACTGGCATTCTCCCATGGCTCTGATTCGTGACGTTACCCAGAACCAATACTTAAGTACCAGCAGTTTTCTTGGATGTAGTTCTTTGTCTCCCATTGTTCTGGCTTGCATTTATGTGTACACTAGAGGCCTAGTGCACGAATTTGTGCACGGATGGGGTCCCACAGCCTGGCTGGTTATCAAGGTCTATTGGGGTGGGGGTGGGGGACAGATGGCCAGGGGAGGACCCCAGGAGGTTGGCTGGCTGGCCCCCTGATCGGGGTCTATCAGAGGTCTGCCGGCCAGCAGTGGGGAGGGACTGCAGGAAGCTGGCCTGCCGGGGTAAGGAACTGTGGGAGGAGGGCTGGCCAGGAAGAGGGACCAGGGTCCGTGGGAGGTTGGCCTGCTGGCCCTCCCCCCGCATCAGGGCCCAGGGGGAAGGACTGCAGGAAGTTGGCTGGCTGCGGTGGGGGGGAGGGGAGCTGTGGGAGGTTGGCCGGTGCAGGGAGGAACCCCGGGAGGTTGGCCAGGTGGGCGGGGGGAGGGGCGTGGGAGGTTGGCTGTGGGTGCGTATTGACCACCAGGGGGCAGCTCCTGTGTTGAGCTTCTGCCCCCTGGTGGTCAGTGCACATCATAACGACTGGTTAACTGGTCATTCCAGTCATTCTGGTCGTTCTGGTTGTTTGGCTGTAATGGCTGCTTGGGCTTTTATATATATAGACTAGAGGCCCGGTGCACAAAAATTTGTGCACTCAGGGGGGTCCCTCAGCCCGGCCTGTGCCCTCTCGCAGTCTGGGACCCCTCAGGGAATGACCACCTCCTGGCGTAGGCCCACTCCCCATGGGATTGGGCCTAAGCTGGCAGTCAGACATTCCTCTGGCAGCCTGGCAGCCCTCGGGGGATGTCCACTTGCCAGCGGGGAGCAGGCCTAAGCTGCAGTTGGACATCCTTAGCGCTGCTGAGGAGGTGGGAGAGGCTCCCACCACCACCGCTGTACTGGCAGCCATCAGCCTGGCTTGTGGCTGAGCAGAGCTCCCCCTGTG
>NW_005364372.1:3030781-3049521 GCF_000412655.1 Myotis brandtii | reverse complement strand
CTGTTAGGGTCAATTTGCATATTACCCTTTTATTATATAGGAGTGCCTGGCCAGCCTGGGTGTGGGGCTGATGGATCTTTGAAGGCTGGCCACAGCCCCCAGCCACCCAAGCTCCCAGTGGATGCTGGCTGGAAGCAGGTATCTGGGATTTATTTGTCTTCTATAATTGAAACTTTGTTGCCATGAGCGGAGGCCACAGCTGGCTCAGGGCAGGCAGGAAGCTTGGCTTCCTCCATTGCCTAGGCAACCAAGCCTCCTGCTTGCTCCAGCTCCATGGCTGCTGGCCGCCATCTTGGTTGGGTTAATTTGCATATAGTTGCTCTGATTGGCTGGTGGGCGTGGCTTGGGGCATAGCAAAGGTACGGTCAATCAGCATCTTTGTCTTTTATTAGTCTAAATGGGCATACACATCTGCCTACTCCTTCTGATTTTAGTCCAACCCTGTCCTATCAAATCTTTCCTCACACCTGGTCTGGCCTTCTATTGCCCCTTTTCTCTGTAGATTCATGACATCAATCGACTTTTCTCTTATTAATTATCTTCATTCATTAGGTTTACATGGAATATTGTTGCCTATTTTTTATATATCCTGCCCAAAACAACCACCTTCATGGGCTGCACAGCTCTGGTGTTGCTTAAGTAGAAATAAGACAAATCTTAGCAAAGGAGATAAAATCAAGTTGTGTCAGTAGTGAATGATCTAGCTAGAATTTTTTGACATTTCTATATTCTCAGAGATGAGGCACATGGCTGGAGGAAAAGCTTGATTCTGGAGCTAGACAACCTGGACTCAAATACTGGATCTGCAACTCAATAGCTACAGAACCTTAGACAAATTAAGTGCCTGAGTGTTACCATCTATAAAATGGGAGTAAAATGGGCTGTGGGATTAAATAATCAAACATACATAAAGGACTTAGAACAATGCTTGACAACAATGCGTAAAGTCATATCTGTTTTTATTACTAATATCTAAAGTTTATTATTAGGTCCATTGAATATGTGTGAGAAACTTAGAATGGATATTAAATAACAAAAGAACAACATAAAGCACAAAAGGTAAGCCTTGAATGAATGTGTGAATACGTTCACTCCTTTAGTAAGTATTGATTGAGCTTCTGTGACAAGACAGCCTCTGAGTCAGACACTGGGCACAGGACCCAGAACAGGATAATGAAGCCTTTGCCCTTAGGGCTTTTATACTGAAATAGAGCTTAAATTTGAATTGATGAATGAATGTATCAATGACTTTACCGATGCCAAAGAATATGATTGTAACCTTTGTTCTGAAGCGGCTTTCTCTTTGCCAGATAAGTAAAGCCATCTCTGGGTACATTCAACTATTTTAGAAATTCTGTCTCAGTTCTTTATGACCTTGAAAAGTGATTTATGACTATGTATTTATTAATCAAGTAAAAGACTGCTTACTCATTTTATAAGATTAGATCCTATTGAAATTATCTAAACGATTGAATAGAATACAATATGCTTCACATCAACATAGCAAATAAAATATTAGGCCTGATAAGATATTCAGCTTTTTTTGCTTTTCCTTTGTAATTTTTCTAATAATTGCCCCTGGCTTTCCAGAGTAGCCATATCAACTTAGAGTCCAGAAGCAGTTTATGAGAGTTCTCATTGCTCTTCTACCTTATTAATACTTCACGTATCTAGGCTTTTATTTATTTTTTAAATAATTTGGTTGGTATAATAGTATCTCATTTTAATTTAGTGTCACATTTCTCTTATTCTACTTTGAATTCTCTTCATATTTAGGAATTCATGAATATGATAAATATGAGCTTTTGTCTTTCAGAAATTATATAAAATTTCAGTATTTTTCCTTACTAGTAGACTTCATTATATATATATTTTTAAGATCAGGTTGTTCATTTTGATTGATTTTATTTTCCATATTACTTTCAATACCCTCTTTTATTCAATCCAACTTACTGGACATACTTATTTAATTTTCTATTCTGTATATCTGATCATTCAAAATTGGCATTTTATTTGCCTGTAATTTTGCAGAGATATTTTTGTTTGTAGTATTTTATTATTATTATTATTATTACTTATTCTTATTATTTACAAAAGTAGAATCTTAAGTATTCTAGGTATATAGTCATATCATTAGCAAGTATAGATCTTTTTTCAAAATTTATACCAGTTACTTAACATTTCTTGCCTAATTGTATAACTTGAAAGCAATATTGAATATTGTGAAAAATAGTAACATTCCTGTCTTATTCTTTAATTTTCTATTACAGATACTGATAACTAACAAACTTGATACATACACACGCCAAAGTACAGCACAAACACAAAAACACACAAAATGCAAACAAGAAAATGTACATTTATTATCTAATGGTCATTTTCAATGCATTACATATGCAAGGCATTATTTGAATAGCTCTAAAGAAAGTAAAATCCACAAAAATTACAGTGGATTATAATGATATTATGTATTTCTCTTACTCAAACTCCCATGAAAAAAACACAAATGTTTGAAAGAATATAAGATGAGTGGACAGTGTGAGAAGGAAGGGACTACAATACAGCTTTGGAAACTGGGAAGCTGATGGATGGCTGGTGTATAAGTTTCTTATGACTGATTTAAACAATTACAACAAACTTGGTGACTTAGTACAACACACACTTACTCCCTTACAGTTTTGAAGGTAAGAAATCCAAAATGATTTCACTAGTCTGAACTAAGTTGCTGGCAGTGACTTGCTCCCTTGGGAGGCTCTGTCGTAGAGGCTCTTTTTCCCTGTTCTTTTCCAGATTCTAAAGCCACATTCTTTGCATTCCTTGGCTCATGACCTCCCATCCCCATCTTCAAAGCAAACAGCAAAGCATCTTCAAATCTCTGCTCCCTTATCAAGTACCTTCTTCTTGTGGTCAAATCTCCTTCAGCCTCCCTACTTATAGGAGCACTTGTGATTATATTTAGGGACCACCTGTATGATCAAGGATAGTCTCCCCATCTCAAGCTACTTCACTTAATCACATCTATAATGCCCCTGTTTCCCGTGTAAAGTTCATTCCCAGGTTCCATGGATTAGGTCTTGGATATCTTATGGGGTTATTATCCAACTTAACAAACATGGTAAAGAGCTTAGTACATCAAAGCTGACAACTACATTGTCCGTAAGGAAAGCAACAGAATCAGGATGTTTTGTCATAGAACTGCAGTGTGACATGGCAAATGAACACATCAGCCATGTACCTCTGCAACAGGGGGTAATAGGTAGGGTGGAAATCAGGAGAACTGGTTGACCATGGACAAAGTCATTAGATTCCTTAGATCACCTTCCCAGTCATTTGTAGTCAGGTCACTGTCCCTCGTCTAAGGTGGACTCAGGGACACCACACATTACTAGGCAATGGCACCACAGGGAAAGTTAGAGTATTCATTAATTACCATAGCAACCCAGCCATCTTTTCCCAATAGGCTATAAGAATGTATATAGGAAGGGTGATACATCCCTGGCAGGAGGACGAATAAATATTCTCTGAAGAAATATACAAGAAGAATAAGAGAACAGATAATGACAAATGTGGAGCTCCCAATCAAACCAAACCAAGTAACACGTCAGTAAATCCCACCAGTGGATAAGACCCGTATGCATACTACATACTTTCAAGTCAATTTTTAACATCCATTTCCTAAATCTGAATTAAAAGTCATGTGTAAACAGGCATTTGAAGAAAGCCTCTAACATAAATGATAAAGACTAAAGCAAACAAAATGAAAAAGGGATCTCAGCAAAGAGGCAGATTTTTTTAAAAGGTACCTTAGCTCTTATGAGAGATTATTATACTCATAAAATGAGAATATGAGGTAGTGTTTTAAACTGCTGTGCATAGAAAAAAATTCTTGGAACAAAAATTATGACAGTAAAAATGGAACATTCAATAAAAGGGTTAAAGGCAAAGTAGAAAAAAACTGATCAGAAAGCAGGAATAAAGGAAGAGAAAAAACTAGAAAATTATTCTAGGACTTAAAACACTGAACATTTAGAATTATAGAAAGAAATCTTAGAGAAGATGGAGGGGAGAAAAATAACAGAAAATGTTTAAAATATTTCCCAAGCTGAAGCATATGAATTTCCACATTGAGAGGGATCATCAAGTTCTCAGCACAACTGTTACATAAGACCTACAAAAAAAAGGAAAGCACTGTGAAATTTCAGAATGCATTGGGGACCAAAAGGAACTTCTAGAGGTTTCCCAAGAGAAGTAACAAGAGCTTACATTCAGGAATATGAATTATATCAGATTTGTCAATGGAAATGCTGGAAGCTGGAACACACTGGAGAAATGCTTTGAAAATTCTCAGGGAAACTGATTCCCAACTAAGAATAATATACCCAGCTGAGGTATTAAATGAAGTAGAATAGCTTATGTTAAGACATGCACATTTTCAGTAATTTTACTACCCATGCATTGTATCTCAGGAAGCTACAAAAGATATCATCAACTAAGATGAAGAGGTTAAACAAGAAAGAAGAAAAAAAACAAGGGCTCCAAGCAAAAAATGATCTACAAAAAAAGATTACAAAAAAAAAAAAAAGATAAGAAACACCTCCGCCAAATATGGCAATGAGACATTTAGGACAGTTTTACTCAACTGAGGGTGATTTTATCTCTCTGGGGACATTGGATAATGGCTGGAGACAATAGGTTGTCACAAGTGGGGCAGTGGGAGAGTGCTACTGTCATCTAGTGGATAGAGGCCAGAGATGCTGCTAAACATTGTCCACGTACCGGACAACCCCCTCCAACAAATAATTCCCCAGCCCAAAAGGCCAGTCACGCCGAGGAAATTGAGAAACCCGGTTCTAGGTTAATAGCTGCACAGCAGCATGAAACAGGAACCAGTGCGAGTTAAATAAAGATTTTGAATTCATTCTGTGGTCTAGTCAGAACCGCTGACATATTAGAGCTAAGCCTCAGAAAGTCTCTTTTAACAGACATAAAATGATGACATAATGTGAGCAGGTGACAATAGAGGCAGGCGGAAAGTACTTGGGGAAGTATGTCAGCTGTTCTTTTCCTTATTTGAAAATATCAGGCTTACTACCCTAAGCCTTTTTTCCTTGACTCTGATTGCTGCATTAGTTTTTAATTTGGGGCCTAGTATAAAAGACTCTTTATGATCTTTCCACAAACTAACATTGCCACCAGATCTGCTGTCCGTTTCCTCCACGGTACAGTTTGTGAGTCTTTAAAAACACATCGATTTAATCCTTCATTCAATGTACATACTATTCTTCCCTCTGGGATTTTGGTATCGACCTTGTCTTCCCAAGGAATTAATCACCATTATCCAAAATAAGCTCCAATGTCCATAAAGCAGGAGTCAATTAAAAATAAGTAAAATAGCCCCTAAATATCAGTCCATTCTTACTTAGTTCTGAATAATATAGCTTCATCAGGTGAATGATGAGTGTATGTATTAGCTAAGCTGATGCCAGCTACTGTAATCAACAACCCCAAAACGTACAATAGCTCAAGCTTGATAGTTTTTTGCACATAAAATCCAAATCCCAGCTAAGTATGCACCTCTCCTCCCTATAGTGATTCAGAGTTCCAGGCACCTTCTATTTTATAGTTCAGCCTTTTAGGCTTCTAATTTTAGTTCATTCCTCAGCATTAAATAAGTGGATGGGTAAAAGCATGCAGAGGAGGTTCTATGGTCCAGGCCTGTACGGGGTATACATCACTTTCACTTTCCATCGGCTCAAACTCAACCACACCACCAGACATCACCCTTAGAGCGTCTGGAAGATATCGGCCACCCGAGGGCCCATGAAGAGAAAGAAATGGCTGCTGAATGGACATTCGTTCTCTGCCATGGTGCTGCTTCCGAGACAATTTTAATAACGTTCAGAAACGAACAAAAAACAAAGTCCAAGGAAATTTGGTTTTTCGCAAGGCCAATATATAATAATTATCACATGGGTATTAAAATCATAGAAATAGAATAACAGTAAATGGAAACATGAAGATAGAAACATTAAGGAATATAGGAAAGTTCCCTAAGTTCCTAAGTATAAAATAAAGGAAGAGGGTCAGGTAAGGAAATAGTGCCAATTTCAGACACGGGGAAGCTGTGAAGCAGCGGTGGAGAGCAAGGGGACAAGCGTTGCCATGGAGGCCAGAGAGGATGCTGCTCTTTTTCCCGGGAGTCAGGAGGACTAGAAAAAACAGCTCTTTTGGTTATTGAAAAACTGGAAAGCCAATTTTGTCCAGCAGGTTAGAAAGATGCAGAGATGGCTTAGAAAAAAGCAGATATGCTGAAGGGCAGTTTTCTTAATACCTGAGGGATTTCTTCATGTGGTGTTGAGTGGGTAATTGTACAAAAAATGATGGCAGAGTGGGGTAGGTGGGGATTCTGAATGAGGCTCTTATTAAGGTGATCTTTTGCTTCACCAGGTTGTAGGCAATAACAAAAAGGAAAGGCAGATTAATTTAAATTTATATTAATGGTTTAGTCATGTGACCTTTTATTGTGATCTTTGTGCCAGGCATTTTGATCATTATCAAATCCTTACAGGACATTGACATGGGTGCCACATGTCATCTTTTACAGAAAGCAAATCAGTTGCCTCATGTCATATATGTAGATAAGGGGTTGAGCTGAAATTAGAATCTTGGTCAAGTTACTTCCAAGGTTACTTCCAGAATTCCTTACATATTTACTCAAACTCACTATTATTTTTTGTTTCTGCTTACCTGTGGTCTGTTTGTTTCCTTAATCAAGTCTACAGACTAAGTTATAACAACTGCTTACAATGTTTAGTTAACATAATGTTATAAAATTTTCACCCTATTAAATTATTTTTCAGTGTTCATTAAAATGATGAATATTAATCTAATGGCTGAAAACAAATTCAGGGCTTTAATGTAATTTTTAAGAAGAAACAGGAAGGAGTACATACAAAATAAATTAAATGGTTTCTTGAAGTTATTTGTGGTTCTAGCATCCTACCTTTGAATGTAATATTTTTAAGTAAAACATATGTCTCTAAAACGTCTCTCAGAAAATTTAATTTAGAATACAACAGTGATTACACACCATGTAAATTTTTAAAATTCCACTGGATATAAAACCTATTACCAACTTCAGATGTGTAAAGAATCCTAAAAATTGTCATTAGGACATCTATTTACTAAAATAATTCTTCTGAAGCAATCATTTGGGACGGTATCACAACTAACATTTAATTGCTACTACATAGTTAGGAATTTTAGCTCATTCCTTTCTTTGACAAAGTATGTTAAGGAAGATGTCAGTAGAGAAATATGTATTAAGAAACTCTACACTCTAATTAAGGGAAACTGGAATTTAAATAAAGTGTGTGTCCCAAGCCTCTCATATTTAGAATATCCTTTCATGTCGAGAACTATGAGAATAAGGATAAAGTTATTTGAAATGTCTGGCATATGCTCCTGCCACTCCAATTTCTCTGCTAACAACTTCCTTCCGATTGAAATTTAAATGTCACTTTACTGAAACCTTACCTGACCCACCAGAAGGTGTCAGGTCAAAACTGCCAGGACTCAGAAAGATTCAGAGAAAAGAATATCAGACTGATTATTAGTGTCTCCCATGGACATAGCTAAAAGAACTGTGTTTATATGCCATAACCAACGCAGATCATTAGTGGGAAAAGCCAGATACTCCTGACATCCTATAATAGCAATTATTTTCAGTCAATGCCAAGATTTACTTACTAGTTATGCTCTGATTATAATTTTGGTGGGGAGGGGTGCATATATAGGCTTTAAACATAAACCTTCTTATTCCGTATTCACCACATTTTTCTCCTTCAAAACCCAAACTATTCTACAAATTCCAGAGATTTCAGGATATCATTCCATTCAATCTTTTAAACACAAGTCAACCCAGTCCCGCCTGGCTGCCTAGTCAAGCTTACCATGACCTTTCCCTGCTTTCTTCTCTAGCTGAAATTTCCAACTCAATTTGTGCTCTAATTTGACATTTCTTACATGTTTCTGCTAAGCTTTTCCTATATGATTATGCACTTGATTGTTTTTGCTTAATCATAGCCTAGGTGAGGCCATTTTACCGTGAAATCACCAAAAAGTCATCTCAACATGTGTGCCTGATTTTATCAGGTCCAGGGCGTCATTTAAGTATAGATTTTGATTGTGACTCAGGAGAAATGCCTGCAATCCTACTGTGTAATAAGTTCTTCCAGTTCTCCAGGCAAATAGCCTTAGATTACAAGTTCCCCAGTGATAGGAAGGGTACTTATCTCTTGTGCTTGCCTGGCACATAATAGACAATCATATGGTATCAATAGGTTTGCTCAAGTCCTAAAGCACAGTATTATTTTCCTTGTTGTTGTTACTAATATAATGCTTTTAAATGTAATAAATTACAAAATTCTTTCAAATGAGATTTTCCACTTTGCCTCTCCGTTGTGTGCAATATTGTAAATAAGACGTGGGTTTATTTCAACCACTTTCCAGTCCAAAAGTCAACGTTTTCATGGAAAAGAAGCCGAACAGTTCAAAAGCTCAGGGAAGGAGCTACTTTTGTTTGACTTAACGCAAAGGCCATGAGAATCTGACATCTTGATCCGTCTGGTCAGACATAAATGAATGTCCTTATGATGATACTTTGGAAACTTACTTTTGAAATCCCATTTGGTTAGACAATGTAATGAGAGTGGCACCAAGTGCTGCACAGTCTGTATCACATCCCCATTCCCCAGAGATAGATCATCTTTTGAAGCATTTAAAAATTTAAAAATAGATACTCATATAGAAGTCCCATTACCCCATCTCATGTGCTTTACCAAGACTGGAATTACTGAGGCTGGAAATTTTGTGGAAGTCTTTCATCTGGTTTGTGTGTAATAAACTGAGACTGAAAGTACCCTGTATACATGTGAAGGAAAACACTACCCACCCAACGGGTAGAAGGCAAACCAAATCTCCCTTCCACTGGACAGATATTTACTCCCTTGAAACCCAGATTATTTCATTGCTATTTTTTAACCGTAAAACACCAGTGAGGCATCTGGGTATGAAATATTAATATCTTTTGCTATAATCAGCACTTGAGTCCATGCTCAAGGAGAAAGCACAAAAGGGAGAAAGGGAGGGAGGGACACCGCTCCCCTTACCAGCCTCTTGAGCTGTGCTGTCTCCACAGTTGAAGACTTCAGTTTACTTCCCTGCAAATCAATCTGACACCGCTGAAGTCTGGCGCATTCACTTGCCTGGTCAATTATTTCTTGAGAACCCAAACTCAAAGATAAGCACTGCTGGAGAAAATAGCGAAACAAATCCATCGCCTGCATTATATCAAACTCAGACAGGAAAGGCACTCAACAGAGATCATCCTACTGAGTCGCAGATGTTGAAAATGATACCTTCACTGGAGAGTTCGCTCCAGGAAAGAGACTGTTTTCCTGGAGAGGGAAGTGCTCCCCCAGACACCTTCGGTGGCGAAGCAGTGCTGCAGGGGACAATGGTGGCTCTAGTTAAGGGAATGTGGAATTCCATAAGCAGCTCTAACAAATGGAAAACCCAGCTGGAAGCCTGGAGCTGGAATGACTTTGACTCTTTGCTGTGTCAGCCAAAGGCTGTGTTGTTGTAAATGTTTCCCTCCACGTCCCGCGTGGTTCAGAGTTCAGGATCTGGAAGAGGAGCCGCACACAAATGAAAGAGAAGAGACAAGAGATAATTTGGAAATATTGGGGTGCCGGGGTCCAGGCCCAGTGGGCCAAGGGTTCCCAAAGGTGTGGACTGAGTCGGCAAAGAATGTTTTACATGGAGACAGTGTTCAGAACTCTCTAGCTCTCTTTAGTCTCTGTGGATCTTCCTGTGCCTGGCTGAGGCCACAGAGAAAGATCCCGAGGCAAACTGAGCCTTTATTTTATAGTCAGAAGTAAACAAGGTAGTGGTTACCATAGTTACACAGTTCTTGTGAGTTTCACTTGTTTTGGCCACTTCCTACATTTTCCTCAGCCCATTAGCTTCCCAGATAAGATCTGGGGATCATCATAAGGTCAAGCCTAATTATGCTAAGAGGACTGTGTCCTCTAAGCTGGGACTTGTTTGTGACTTTGCCAAAGGTCAGTTGGAGGCTTAACCCTATATCGGCTCCCCACACTGTGTTGTTTCAGTGAACTCTATTTTTGGAATCATAGAGATGACGATGCTACAAAATCATCATGAGGTTATCTTACCAACTGTACTAAAATGTCCATTCCTTATATCATTCAGGATTTCCTTGCTCTTAAAACTTAGCAAGGATATTTACTTGGCAAAGGCCAACATAACTATGGATATTAATAAGGAAGCTATTTTGCAAACAAGGAAATATATTGAATAATACCAGGGTACCTTGAAAAATTTTTGCCCACCCCCCTCCTTTTTGTATGTGTTTTGTTACGATTAGGGCACAAACCAGAGTTTAAATCTTGGCTGCCTGATATGTAGCCTAAAGAGTCCTCTAACATCAGTGGGCTTGAATGTCTTTATGATAAAATGGGGATAATATATCACTTCAAGAGGTTATTGCAAAGATGACAGGAGGTGCCCAGCCAGCGTGGCTCGGTGTGGCTCAATGGTTGAGCATCAACCTATGAACCTGGAGATCTTTGTTCGATTCCTGGTCAGGGCACATGCCTGGGTTGTCGGCTGGATCCCCAGTGTGGGGTGTGCAGGAGGCAGTCAATCAATGATTCTCTCTTGTCATTGATATTTCTATCTCTCTCTTCCTCTCTGAGATCAATAAAAACATATATTTTTTAAAAAAGATGACCTGAGACAATGCGTGCAGTGCGTTTGCAGGCTATCTAACATGCATAAAACACTAAACACTAGGCCTCGTGTCTTCCTCCTTTGTTAAGAAATCGTGGCTAAAGAGCTCCTTACAAGACGGGAGATTTCTGAAGTCATTGATCATTTTTAATGGTGCTGCTTCGTTTGTCTCTTGTGTTTTCCTATTGTGCAGTTCTGATAGATCAAAATAACACAATGCTTAGAGTATCATTCTTATTTTAACATTTTGATACAGTTCTTACCAAAAAATTCAAGTCCTGAATCATTAGAAAAAAATGTGTGAATCTATTGATTTTGAGAAACTTTTATTTCTAAATTAACCATTAAAGCACACTATAATAAAAACTGGGCAGCCAACCAGTCTAGTTCATTGTGTGCAGCATTATTTTTTTTAATTTATTGATTGATTTGAGAGAAAGAGAGAGAAAAACATTGATTTGTTGTTTCACTTGTTTATGCATTCATTGGTTGATTCTTGTATGTGTCCTGACCAGATATTGAACCCACAACCTTGGTGTATTTGGACGATGCTCTAACCAACTGAGCTATCAGCCAGGGCCGTATGTGCAGCATTTTTTAAATTTACAAGTCATTTCACAGAAACTTGTTTTCTCATAACAACAATATGAGGTTATGCATTATTTTTCCCCTTTAAAGGATGTAAAATGAGGATTCAAGTAATAAAGTCACCTGTTTAAGAACAAACACTAAATTATAAAGACAAGACTAGAGACTCAAGTCTCCTAAATTGAAAAAATACTGTTGGGTTTGGGTGTGTGTGTGTGTGTGTGTGTGTCTGTTTAAGTTTTCTCTTAGTACACATTCTGCCGTTCTATCTATCCAGGTCAACTTGAGCAGGTTGCATAATCTTTCTGTATCTCAAGGGGAATAATTATACCTGAATGAGTCTTTCACTAGGGAGACTACATTAAGATAATGTATATGAAAGATTTGAAAAGCATAAAATTATTATTATCATTATTTCTCAGGAGAGAATATTAACATATCTCCCTATGACCTCTTTCCAACACTGGGGAAGAGGGTATAAAGTTGACATATGACAAAGAAGAATAGATAAGCTGTTTCTGAAACAAAATTGTAAATGGTACAAGACTGTACAGCTATGCATTCTCCCTGTGGATCACCCTTGAGATAATGAATGTAGTTACACAGATCCTAGAGAACACATTTCACATCCCTAGACTGAATCTATTAAAGATATCAGCTGCTGCTTAACAACGGTGTGTCAGGGTTCTCCAGAGAAACAGAATCAAGAGGAGATACATAGAAAGATGTATATGAGAGGGTCATGATTTATCCACAATCTGTAAAATATTTATCTTATTTTCTCCCTCTCTTCTCTATTTGCTCCTGTGAATTGTGCATTTAATGAGTTTCTTACACGATTATATTTTACTTCCAATTAGTTCAAAGTGGTATAAATTAAGCCACATTCTTAGCACTTTTCATTAACTAACTAGTAGAGCCACATACATGTTTAAAGGCCGTTAGCAAGCATTCAGGTGAGAAGGAGTCTTGGTTGTATAGGATTTTCAGAGTATTTTTAATAATTCATTGTTTTCAGTACCTTAGGGAAACATGAGGTAATGTTCAAGGAAACTGATTAAAAAATGGGCTTCTTGGAGTGTTTTATTTAAAGACTCTAACATATAAAAGTGAGACTTGAAAAGTGATCTAGTTGCTCTGTTACAGAAATTACTATCTGAAGGTTGTTCAAAATCAAGAACCCAAATGAGATGTGTGCTGGGCTGAATTAGTGTGACTCAAATTATAAAAAATAGAGAAGAATGAGAAGGAAGGCTGAAGAAACAGACAGATTAATGGGCAGGTAGCCGATCAATTTCCTGAGACTTTAAAGACAAAAGAAAAAGAAATAACATTTATTGAGCTTATTTTATGTGCCAGACATTCTATTTGGTATTTTACATATGTTATAATTCAATCGCTTTTGAATACTATATATGTCTTCTTTAAGATATAGACTTAATTTTTATAACAGTTTTAGATTTTCTGAAAAATTGACACTAGCATAGAGTTTCCATACACCCCACACGTTTCCCCTATTAACATGCTACATTAGTATGATATACTTGTTACAAATACATGTGCATATTAAAACCCTTAAGATCCTTAAATTATTTATCATTATTTCTACAGGTGAGAAACTGAGGGTTAGAGAAATTAAGTTCCCCAAAATATGTGTCTGTGTTTTATCCACACAACAACAGATCTTTTAATGCTCCAATAAAGTCTAAAGTGCCCATTTAGTTAAAGACCTAACAAATTATCTCTGTCTCTTATACCTGTCCTTATTGTAATACAACATGTATCAGACAAGGTTTAGTATAAAATACACTGTATGTAAAAACACAAATCAATTTGAAAAAGAATATAATTCAGTTGTAGAAAAGAGTATAATTCAAATGCAAAAAAAAAAAAAGATTTAAACAGGTACTTCACATAGAATCAATGCTGCTCTATTTGATCCCTTTAAGTTTTTATTGCCCAGGACAATCCTAATGTATGTCACTTAGCCTAGTTAATAATTAATAATGTACCCTTTTACTCTCAAGAGTGTCCTAATATTTTCAACAAATGATATGTTCATCATCTCTTTTAATCTTTCTATTCTCAAACCTGTCCTTTATCCCTAACTCCTAAGATATCTGAAGCCTGAACTTCCAGGGCCCACTGCGGTTAGGCTGAATGAATCTTCCTGCTTCTACGAGGCTTCTCCATCTAGAAGTTCCTGCTTTCTGTTTTTGAGTTTTCTATTTCACAAAATGTTATCTCCCTCTCCTTCTCCCTTTGTCCTTATGAGTTTATAACACCTTATTTCATCGCCGTCATCTCAAGAAGGATGGAGAAGAATCCGGAATAAGTGATTACACCGAAGCGCCACGCTTTACCCAAAGTGCTCATTTCCTGCTATCAGCTCATCATTTACATGCCTGGTTGATTCATATTCACTTGAAAAATCCTTCACAATGAAATAGGAGATGGTGGTATCTTCTTGAAAAACAAATCTTCCTTCTTCATCTTGATAAATGCACTTTCCTTTTCGCATATCTGGTCCCATATATCTGTTGACCTTTCTGCTATATTGCTTTTGAATGATTTTTTCTTAGAATTATATTAATCCATTATGCCTATTTATTCACTGTGTGACATATATACACTGCATGGGAACTAATGCCCATAAAATAGAGACTATAAATCATTAACAAAGTTGTTTGAGTTTTGCTTATGAGCCTGTTCTATAAACAGAGGTCTCCTTAGCTTGTTTCAGTCTCTGAAGTTAGATCCTGGAGATTCACAAAAAGGTGGTGTTTGCCGTCTTTCTTTTCTCCTCCTGGTTTTTATTCACAATAGCATTTAACTGAGGGTGATGTAATAGTGCTGTTCTGTTTCCTCCCTTTCGGTTTCTATCACCTTGGTAATAAAGGCAAGAGCATGGGATGACCTGCCTGAAGAGAAATGGAGGTGCAGCACATTTCACTTAGGAGTGAGCAGTGTACACGTATCCTGAGAAAATGTTTTTGTGCGCTGATAGCTTCTTTAGAAGGTGGGACTTTCAAATAGATTCTTTGGCTTGAAGAAAAAAAATGGTAGAAAAATAAACCATTTACAATTTCTGTATACTTCATTTCTATTTTCCTAGCATAGCAAAAGGATCACAGGAAAGTGTCAATGTGAGGAAAACAGATCATTGCTTTCTATATCCCTATGTCATGTTCTGAGGTTCAAGCACAGTCCTGAGCCTTAAACTGAAGACTCTGTGCTTAAAAGATGAAACTACATCTTCTCTAATCATTGTACAGCAGCCTGTGTCCCCGAGAAAATTTTCTCATAGAAAATGAGAGGCCATGAGGAGCATCTTTACCTAAAATCTGCTGAAACTGGGAACAAGGGAATTTAAATAATATGACTAACGTTGCATTGCCCATGGTGGGTCTGTAATTAGCATGTAGATCTCTTGACTCAAGGTTGGACTACCCCTACTGGGCCTGGGAGGAATCCAAGAGCAGTGACAGAAAATAGCTCTTGTCAACTTCACAGAACCTCCACGTGCCAGGTGTGCAAAGAACCCAGCCCTTCATTGTGCAGGACTGGGAGAATACAATCTCCACTTTCCTTGGATGATTTCTATCCCAATAGAGTGAATGAAAGATAGTGACCTATAACGGCCCCAGTGGTGTGGCAATAGGGGCAGAAGATGAGAACACTCGATTAGTTAGTTTCTGAATGGAAGTGCTAAAAGTTGTAAAGAAGGGTAGTCTAAACCATATACCCCGGGTCTTATACTAGCCCCATAAATTTAAAATAAAATAGTCACAAGTATTCATTATGCTTGAAGGTTTACAAATTAGTTTTTATATACATCAATTTTTTGGATGTAATCTTCAAAGCATTCCTATGCCAAAAGTACTGACATGTCTAATTCTACAAATGAATAAAGGGACTCAGAGAAGGTAATAACTTACTCAGGATCATCCAGGCACTAAGTAAAGAAAGTGAGAGTAATAATCTCAACAGGGATCTTGAGTTTGCATCTCTCCTTTCCTTTTTGCAAAAGGGAAGGGAAAATAGAGCGCTTTACTGGCAGTCACTGTGGTTTAGAGCATTGTAGGTAACTTCAAGCAAAACATGATAGCCTCAATACATTTTCAATGCTATGAAGAAATTGCCCTTGGTATCACGATAAGTTAGGTAGGAGTCACCATTTAAAAAATCTAATAGAAAATATAATCCTTTCTTTGGACCATTTATAGTCAAATGAGAGAGTATATAAAACTTAGTGTCATGCAAACCAGCCCAGTCAGACACCAGATCATCCCCAGCATGTGCATGCTGGTGACCCTTGAACAACAAGGGTTTAAATTGCACAGGTCCACTTATACATGGATTTCTTTCAACAAATATAGTTGGCCCTCCAGATCCCTGGGTTTCATATACATGGATTCAACTAATCGCAATCCAAAACAGTATATATTACATTGATTTTTTTAGAGAGAGAGAAGGAAGGGAAAGAGAGAGAAACATGGATGGGTTGCCCCCACCCCGGTATGCGCCCTGACTGGGAAGTATCCTGCAACCTTCTAGTGCATGGGACTATGCTCCAATCAACTGAGCCACACCTGCCAGGGCCAAAACAGTTTTTTTGATCTGTGTTTTGGAACCCCTATGTGCAGGGCCGCTTATTTGCATTGTTCTAGACGATTTAAAATAGGGAACTCAAGAGCACCTGCTGATTTTAATACAAAAATTCATATGAAACCAAAAAAGACCCTGAATAGCAGCAGCAATCTTGAAAAAGAAGAACAAAGTGGGTGGGATCACAATACCGTATATCAAGTTATACCACAAAGACACTGTAAACAAAACATCCTGGTACTGGCCCAACAACAGGCAGATAGATCAATGGAACAGAACAGAGACCCAAGAAATTGACCCAAGCCATTATGCTCAATTAATATTTGACAAAGGAGGCAAAAGCACACAATGGAGTAAAGACAGTTTCTTCAGTAAATGGTACTGGTACAATTGGAAAGGCACATGCAAAAAAAATGAAACTAGTCCACCAACTTACACCATACACAAGGATAAACTCAAAATGAATAAAAAAGACTGAAGTCATGAAACCATAAAAATCCTTGAAGAAAATATAAGCAGCAAAATCTCAGATATCTCATATAGCAGAATTTCCACAGACACATAGCCTAGGGCAAGAGAAACAAAGGAAAAAAATAAACAAATTGCTGTAGTAATAACATTTTTAAAAAAATATTTTAAAAGAGGGAGAGATAGAAACATCCACGATGAAAGAGAATCATGGATAAGCTGCCTCCTGCACACCCCCTATTAGGGATCAAGCCCACAACCAACTGGGACTCCAATCCTGACCTCCTGGTTCATAGGTTGACGCTCAACCACTGAGTCATGCTGCTGGGTAGTAATAACATTTTAATAAATAATCATTAGACATTACTGTTTCCAAATTTCTTGGGCAACTTCACAACATTACTCAGGTTTTGGCTCTTTTCCCCTGTATTTTCACATTTTTAACTGCCTATGGTTTCCTAGACTTCCTCCTAATCTTCTTCTCATGGTCTCATATTCCATTCCATGTAACTTATCTGGGTATTTCCCTAAAGAGAGAATGTTTCCACTGGTGCCAGCTATTAATATTAATATTTATTTTCACTCTGCTACTGAAGATATTTGCTTTCTCATGGGAAATCTTCATTTCACTGAAAAGTGTCACATAAGGTCCTTTCCTTAAATTATCCCCTTAAGTAGATTTTGATTATATTGTTTTCCATAATTATAATGTAATTACCTTGATTTCTACTCAATAACCTCTGGGAATAAAATGGGCTGGCCAGAGTGTGATCACTGCCCTATCCACGTTCACCAGTCAATGCCTGTACACTGGAGAACATATGGCTTAACATCGATTTCACCGAGTCATATTTCACAATTACAGAGCCAGATGTACACGATGACTCAACAAAATCAAAGTACGTAATTAGAAGTTCTAATTCGTATGAAATAACTGGTAAAAGAGGGCTGGAGAGCAAAAATTTAAGCAACACGCAATGCTATTCCCTTTTGCTGGAATGAAGAAAAACAAACTGAATTTCTTCCTTAGGCTCTTTTTCTGAACCTCACATTGTTGGAATGAGTCAGGTCCAAACATCCTCAGCCTTACTTTACTTTCTATACTCACTCCTGGGATGAGCGCATCTCGTTTTTTAGGCTGATGCTTCCCAAAGAAATCTCAGCCTCATTCCTCCCCTGAACTCTGCCTATCTTCAAGCAAACAAGGCCAAGGCAGACTCTCAATTTTCCCGTCTAGCTCTCCAATCTTCCCCCAAACAACATGTCGCTACCATTCCCTGGATGAAGCCAATTCCGTGCTTTTGCTTGCATTTTTCCCACCCATCTACAGATTGTACTGACTCTGCCTTCATCCTGAATTCCATCATGTCTCAGTCTATCTGCCACTAGTTGAGGTGGCTGTCACCTCTTGCCCCAACTATTGCAGTTAATAATGGCCTACTTGCTCTTTCCTTCCTTGCCTCTCTACAATCTTCCACACAGCTGCCATAGTAAGCATTTAAAAATCATGTCAGATCAAGGCATTTTCCTATTCAAAACCCTCTAATACCTTCCTTTTCACATTTTGAATAATATAGAAATGTTTTATCATGGCTCGTAGGTAGCTCTATGTTATCTAGCCCTTGATTTTCTCTTTGACCTCATCTTTGACCTTTCATCCTGTCTTCCTTAGCTCCAGCCTCACTAATCTTCTTTTAATCCACTGAATATTCCAACATATTCCTACTTGAGACTTTACGATCTTGAACTTTTGATCTAGCATAAACTTTCAAAATCATTTATTTTCATTAAAACCAGCATCACTGCTTGAATCCTTCCTTCCTCCTGTCTCCTTCCTCACTCCCTTCCTTCCTTTCCTCTTGTTCCCCTTCCTCTTCCTCCCTTCATCCCTTCTTTCTTCAATGAAATTTATTGTGTTTATTCCACTGAACTGCACACAGCATGATGGCAAAGACCCAGTGTCCAGAAAAATGCCTAACATATATTAAATATTGAAAAAATAATTGTTAAATGAATACATGGATGAATAACTTATTTTCAAAATCTGAAATTATAGAGAACACGAGAGGCCCGGTGCACAAAAATTTGTGCACTTGGGGGGCGGGGGGTGGGGGGTCCCCCAGCCCGGCCTGTGCGCTCTTGCAGTCTGGGACCCTTCAGCAGATAACGACCTGCTGGCTTAGGCCTGCTCCCGGGTGGCAGAGGGCAGGCCCAATCCCTAAGTGCAGCCCCTGGTCAGGCTCAGAGCAGGGCCAATTGGG
>NW_005364372.1:3027983-3029799 GCF_000412655.1 Myotis brandtii | reverse complement strand
CAACATAGTATATAGTTGCTTAGAGTTGCAACTGAGAGGCTGGCAAGTCAGGCGGGGAACGTTCGAGTCTGCAGCAAGCAAGCCTCCCTGCTCGCTTCAGTGCCTGGCTGCCGGCCGCCATCTTGGCTGACAGTTAATTTGCATATACTCACTGATTAGCCAATGAAAAGGGTAGCGGTTGTACGCTAATTACCATGTTTCTCTTTTATTAGTGTAGATTAGATATGTCAAGGAATAAGTGTATAGGTAATTAATTCCTAAAATAACAATTCTATGTTGAAAGTTTCTATAATGTAACCACAACAAGCAGTATTTAATATTCTTCCGCACATTAAGCTAAGTACTGCATGGATATCATCTCATTTATTTCTCACAACAACCCTCTGAAGAAGTGCTCTTAGGTTTTCTATATTATAAAGAGGACCTGAGGTTCAGAGAAGTTAAGTGATTCATTTCCCATGGTTACACAACTTTTAAATGAGGAAGTTGGGTCTTGAATTGATTACACTCCAAAGACCATGCTTGCAAAAAATAATGTGGTAACTGTTGAAAAGTAGACTATCTGAACTCATGTCTAATTACTTGAAGGTACTGACAACACATAATTCTGTGCAAGAATTTAAAGACTCTGCTGAAGGATGTATAAATGTACTGCACAAGAGTCAAGAACGGGGTTGGGGGTAATGATATTATTGGATTAGGAGGGTCAGAATAACTGGGTTCCAGTTTTCTGTAGGCTGCTGTCTAGTGTTATAAATTGGAACTCAGTCTCCTTTTCTATAAAGCAGGGAAATTATACTAAAATTAAAGGTTCAAAAGTGAATAGTTCTAATTCAGTTCCCAGAAATGTTTTCTTAGGTTATCACTATCTTTCAAAGGAATCTTCTATGGTAGGAAATTTAGGAATTTTGTTTACTCCCAGATTGTCCAAGGAGTTCCTTTTGTTTTTCATCCAGCCCGTTAACTCATTATTATTTCTTGCCCTGGAGGGCATTTGATTTTGTGACCTCTGAGCCAGAGTTCAAGGCAAAGCATGCTGTCTATGAGAAGTTATCCATGGGATAAATAGCAAAAAAAAAAAAAAAGTTAATAGTTGACTCATGGTTTTCAATTGTCAACCCAAGCATAAACTAATGCTGTTCATATCTTGCATAGCTGTAGAAGGACAAAAGCATACTAAGTATACACTCATAATACATCTCTTCAAATATTTACTTTCAAACATCATTTTAACTGTGGCTTGACAGATACATGGAAGATATATAATTTGTTTCATTGCTGTCATTTTAAAATGGACTCTATTTTAAAGAATCATTATAAGAAGTGAATGTTTCATATAAAGAGCGAAGAGAATATGTCTGTGGTAGCAAAACATCCAGATCTGAACTGAAAAATTCAGTCATGTGACAGTTTCCGTACAGAATGCCAAACATCTGGAGGGTTCAGAGAACTTTACAATTACCTAAATATTTCATTTCTTATCTGAATGTTTATTTTCCTGTAGCTTCAATCTAATCTGGCACATTGTGAGTAAGCAAGGGGCAGGGGTGAGTGTTAGATTCTAAGGAAAGACCTGCATTTCCCCAAAGAACTATTTAAGATATTATTTTATTTATTTATTTTTAAATATATATTTTATTGATTTCAGAGAGGAAGGGAGAGGGAGAGAGAGATAGAAACATCAATGATGAGAGAGAATCATCAATCAGCTGCTTCCTGCATGTCCCCTACTGGGGATTGAGCCCACAACCTGGGCATGTGCACTTGACTGGAATTGAACCCTGGACCCTTCAGTCTGCAGGCTGATGCTCCATCC
>NW_005364372.1:3025681-3027856 GCF_000412655.1 Myotis brandtii | reverse complement strand
GTAAAAATATGTGAGAAACATAGGGCAAAGAGAACCAAATTTGTAATTGCACAATAAATCTTTTCTTCTTGTTAAAATTGCATCAATTCATCATTAATCCAGTCACAATGGTGTATGCAGAATATGTACCTTAAAAATATTGGGAGGAAATAAACTAAATGTAACTTGCTTTAGAATATTTAGAATTTGGGAGGGTTTTCTTTTTTATTTTACTGTCTCAATTTTCTAGAACAGATTAATTTTTTAAACAGTCAAGTTTGTCTGTCAGCTGATCACAAATGTTTATTAATTTAGTTTTCAGAAAAAAAAACTCATCTTTTCAACATCACATTTCAGCTAGGATACCTTATCAACATGGCTCCTGTGAAGAGTACCCATGCCGTGGGAATCTGAGCAGTGGCAGCCTGCTAATATTTAGAGGCACTGGTTGACATTTTACCAGGCAAGCAATGTAATGCAGCTATTTCTCACTAAGGAATGGAGGCAAGCATCTTCAGGAGCATCAGACTCTCAAAATGCTACATGGACAAGTTACCCAGGAATTTAGTGATAGAAGACATTCTTTTAAAATATATATATATTTTTATTGATTTCAGAAAGGAGAGAGGGAGGGAGTGATAGAAACATCAATGATGAGAGAGAATCACTGATTGGGTGCCTCCTGCACACCCCCATGGGGGATCGAGCCCACACCTGGGCACGTGCCCTCACCAGGAATGAACCGTCACCTTGTGGATCATAGGTTGACCCTCAACTACTGAGCTATGCTGGTCGGGCTAGAAGACATTCTTAATAAAACTATAGAATTTCCAGGAATAGATCCAATGGTGTAATCAGCATGTGGTACTTAAAAGAATTTCTATGAAACTAGTCTTGATTGTTTAACTCTCTCATGAAAGTGAATTGTGCTTCTAAATGTATTGGGAAATAAATTTGAAAAAGAAAAATATTAGAAACACCTAAAGAAGGACTACCAGAAATTCAGATACCTAACGACTCAATCAAATCACATTAACAAATATTATTGATAGAATTTTCTATCTTTTACCTAGTTCTTCTATTATAGTTAAAATGTGTGCTGTCAAATTAGACCATCTGGGTTTGAATTCTGCCTCTGCTACTATTTTTCCTGGGTGACCTTGAATTCTGAGCATATCCCTCAAAAGGAGATAATAAAAATATGGTTGTTGTGGTAATAAAATGACTAAACACATAAAGCATGTAGAACAGTGCCTACTATATAGTAAGTGTTGAAAACAGTTAATGATTAATGTTATTTTTTAAAGTTGCAGAAGCAATAACCACAAGGTAGAGATCATGTTCCATTACTAGTCTGACTAGAACTTAGGGTTCACCTTACTGCTCATAAATCCATCAAAAACCTGGCGATAGAATTACATGAGATGGACATGCTCTCACCATAACAACAGAAACGAACTGGATAATGTGTGAGGGGAAGGATATGCTAACTAATCTTACCGTGGTAATCATTTCTCAATATAGAGGTATATCAAATCATTACATTGTACACCTTAACTTACACAACTCTATGTGTCAATTATATCTCAATAAAGCTGGGGTGGGGAGAACAATTCCTACCTTACACACTTATCACAGACACTGAATGACTTAATATAAATAAAGTGTCAACTGTTAAACCTCTAAGAAATAAAAGAATAACATGAGATGCTGTGTTTATAACCGCAGCCAGCATGCATGGTTAGATTAGAAATTCCTTGAGGGCAGAGACCACATCTGCCCATCATCTTCCTTTCTGAGAGTTAGAGGTGAGCTTAATCAGTCTAAGCAACTTACTAGTAAGAACTCAGGGTAGTGCGGTGGTCCTATCAGCATAAGGAACCCAGTCACTGGGGAATAATTGGTAGGGGAACTTAAGCCAAGATGATCAGCTCCCTGGATCAACAAGACAAAGATGTTCTGCTAAATATGGTAGAAGACTGTTTTCAACAGCATTTTACTTGGATGATGAAGATGGAGTGCTTACAGCAGGATTTCCTTCACTGGACCTTCACAGTAGAAGACAGTTAAAACCAAACAGGGTGAGGAGACCAGAGATATTAAAATCACATTAGTAAAACCAAGGATTGGAGTCAAATGCTTCTATAGTTGTTGTTCTTTTATTGTAAATCCTCACCTGAGGACATCCTGAGGGGG
>NW_005364372.1:3018221-3024442 GCF_000412655.1 Myotis brandtii | reverse complement strand
TTTTAATTTCTAAGCCCTAGACTTTCTAGTAAGTACAAAGGCTGGCTCACAAATCTCATGTCTCAAGTGTAGAGTAAGTAAAAATTTCTCCTGTGCTTATTTACTTACAACTGTTTCCTGAAGCAGGTACCAGGCTTCTTTCTTTCTCTACTTTCCTATAACCCAGTGTTGCCAGCCCCTGCCCAGCTCTGACCTTGTCTATCAGAACGTCCTAACATTAGATTTGGTCTTCACTTCTGAATGTGGGTCCAGTTTTAGGGAATTCAGTTACAGCTTCTATTCTTTTAAAAAATATAATTCATTGCCCTGGCCAGTGTGGCTCAGTTGGTTGGGCATCGTCTCATGCACCAGAGGGTTGCCGGTTCAATTCCTGGTCAGGGCACAGACCCAGGTTTTGGGCTTAATCCCTAGTAGGGGGTATGCAGGAGGCAGCTGACTGATGTACCTCTCTTATATCAATGTCTCTCTCTCTCTCTCTCTCTCTCTCTCTCTCTCTCTCTTTCCCTCTCTCTCTCTCTCTCTCTCTTCCTCTCTCTAAAAGTCAATAAAAAATAATTAATTCAGTGTTTTTCAACTGAATTACAGGTACACTGTGGCATGCTGGTGTATGGTTCAAATTTTTAAAACATGCAAATACCTGACTATTTAGTCAGGGGCCCTGACCTTGTTTCCCTTAGATTGTCAAACAAACAAACTAACAACAAAATGACAACAGCCAACACAATATCCATCGGTGTGAATAAATAAAAAACATACCTATTTTTGTGTCAGATAAGCAAAAAATACCAGTATGTTTCTTGGTGTGCCGCAGACTCTCTCTAAAAGTCAATAAAAAATAATTAATTCAGTGTTTTTCAACTGAATTACAGGTATGCTGTGGCATGCTGGTGTATGGTTCAAATTTTTAAAACATGCAAATACGTGACTATTTAGTCAAGGGCACTGACCTTGTTTCCCTAGATTGTCAAACAAACAAATTAACAAAAAAATGACAACAGCCAACACAATAGCCATCAGTGTAAATAAATAAAAAACATACCTATTTTTTTGTCAGATAAGTAAAAAATACCAGTATGTTTCTTGGTGTGCCGCAGAGTTTAGATAATTTGTTTATGTGTGTCATGAGCAGAAAAGGGTTGAAAATCACTGCATTGATTGAACACATTAAATGAGGACCCACCAAATGCTAGAAATTGTGTGGAATATTTGTTGACTTTTTTTCATTGTAAAAGCATTACATATTTCTTGCAAAAATTATTAGACAAAATATAGCCACTCAACATTTGGAAATATATCCTTCCTTTTTTTTCAGTGCATATATATTTATATCACGCCAAATCTTTTGAACCTGATTTCTTATTAGACATTTTGTGAGCTTTTCTACATATACTCAAAATTCTCAGAAAACATGATTTTAATGCCTCTTAATTATTTTAACTACAGATACATTGTGATTTATTTAACCAATCTCTTATTATTGAACATCTAGATTTCTTATTTTTCTTTCTAATCTTTTACAATGTGAATAATGTTGTAATGCATATCCCCAGGGTAATACACTTAATATACCTTTGACCTTTCCTTAATATATATTTCAAAGAGTGAAGTTATTGTGGCAAAATTACAGATGTTTTTAAATCTGTTACATATTGTTAAATTTCTGCTAAGATCATTTCTCATTTTTAAATTTAAATCTAATTATATTCTCATCACATATGTTTCAAATAATTTGTTTATTATTTGTCTTTAGCTTTATATATGATGAGAGAGGTTGATAAAATGAGGCTGTAAATATTTTAGATAGTGAAGTTTTTCATAGTAATTTATTTTGTGCTTTCATACCTCTATTTTCTTCTCTCACTCTCTACCTTGGGCCTAGAAGTGGGGTGCTACACAGCCTAAACCTAAAATGTGTCCCATTGATTTTGTAACCAGAGAGAGCAGAGTCTGTTAGTGAAAGCTTGAAGCACAATGAATAAATTATTATTAGAGGGTGGAAAAAAGAAGACCAAAGCTACGTTGGCAGAACAATTAGTGAGTGTCACCTGCAATATCATGAAAGATAGAAAGGTTCCTTAATAAACTGACAATTTTGGCTACGAAGCTTTCAGTCAGAGAGGTAAAAGGGCTTCTTCTAGATGCCTATGATAAAAGAGGGTAGGAGCAAAATAAGTTTAAAACAGGGGGAAGGGACTGTCCAATTTTCCAGAAGAATTTAGAGAAAATATTAAGCATTCAGGACTTGCTGGGTTCATAAATAATACTGCTTTTCTTCAAACAGCAAAAGACATTCTCAAAGTAAGAAATGACCTCAGGGCAAAGATTACAGCAAGAACAATGTCATTAAAACCTGGCCCCAGGAAAAAGTTCACTATCTAATGTGAGACTCTTTGTTGAGACCGCAGAAATACTGAAGGTACCTCACAGACCCTCATAATTAACTCAGTAGGGCTTCTAAAAATCTTACGGGTGCTGTCCCACAATACCTCTCTTTTCAGTGAAAGGTAGAGAGAGGCCCCTCTCAAAGAATTGTGTATTTCTTTTGTCTAATAGATTTAAAACCACAATGAGATTCACGGGAAACCCGCAACGTTTACAATGAAGAACATTAACATGAGCATAAGCAGTGTGAGCATGGACCAAAAGGGATAGAGACAGTTCAAAATGAAAGCATGTCCTGGAGAACTCAACCTTATAGGGTAAGAAACAGCTACCTGCTTAAATGCAGATACGGACCATTTCATGTGGTAAAGGAAGAATGACAAGAGGGTGGTGTCTTGACAGCATAGTTAATGGCATCAGAGGATCATTACCAAGTAGGAGGGCTGGACCCTAACGAAGAGCCTAGCAACATGTGCCTACCTGTACTTCAGAATTTCTATGGGACAGAGACTGCTATACATGCAGATATCTATAAAGATATCTAGATGGTACATACATACATACACACACATCCATAGGATACATAATAAGATTAGCAAATCAAGTTATCAGCATAGGCAAATTAACCTCTCAATTTCACTTAACTGATCTGTAAAGTGAGAAATTTCTCTGATTTAGTGATAAGCAAGCTAGTCTATCATGCACAGGCTACAAATGCTCTGTGCAACTTAACCATATGGCCTCAAATCTCATTTCAGGACAGAAGGTTAGAAAGTTAACTTCATGTCGCTACTTCTTAACATTTTACTGACTAAAGCATGACAAGTCTGCACAGGCTATACTTCTCTTCTCTAAATTAAATGGTGTAAGAAAATAAGTCCTCCATCACCATCACCCTGCCACCATGGAACTCAGTGAAATGATTTTCGTTTGGGAAAGCTCTCATAATTAAAAAAATAAAAACCTACTCATTTAATTCACCGCGATCTGAACAGTTTCCAGCTTTCCTTCATTCTACCACAGGAGTAGCAACTCATGACATTCCTTGGACCCCTTCTCTCCCATATCTGTGGTAGATTTCACTAACTGACTGTGGTACTATTTCCTACAGATACAAATATAGTCTCATGATCTTTTTCAATACAGTTTTGGGCTGTTTTTTGCCTGCCAAACTGAGTGATCACACAGATTGACATGTACTTATTATTTTTCTATAATGTGTGTGTTCTCTGATCGCTATGATTTACAGATAGGGAAGGGGCTATGAATAAACTCTGAAATCTCAGCTCTACGATTGAGAGAGATAATAAAGCATAGTTGCTGAGATCATGATCCCTGGAGCAGACTAGGTGGGTTTTTATCATAATTCTGCCACTTAGTGGCTATGTGACCTTGGGAAATCACTTAGCCTCTTTGTATTTCAGACTTCTCGTCCATACTAGTAAAATAGGGATAGCAACATTATCTTCCTGATAGATTACTTATAATTATCAACTCAGAAAAAATATAACATTAATAAAATATATGTAAAGTACCTTAAAATAATGACTGATACCAAGCCATGCTCAAATACGTTAGTTATTATTATGTCATCATTATTTTCACTATTGTTATCATTATTACTCCCAGCTCCATAACTTTGGCCAATTATATATCCTGTCTGTGTGGGTTAGAAGACATTTGTCTAGCATACATGTGAACATTTAAGTAATTGTAAGCACGCAGTTGAAGACTTACCATGACAAAGTTTTAAAATAATTTTCATTGAAATGGGATGTTCAGATAAGTCTAAAGTATGCTACAAATTTCCCTAATTTGTGAAAAGCACCAAACGCTATTTCAACTTTTGTTTACGTGTCAAGGTTAAACATTCGTGTACTATAATTACAAAATATTTTAGGAAATATTAACTTGCCTTTTCAGTAAACGACCTAGAGGACATAGCAACGTTTCTCTGTGCTTTCGGCGTTGACTCAGTCTTCTCCCAAGGGCTGGCAAGGTAAATGGAACAATTTGTTCCATTCTATAGCCCAATGCTATGTTTTCACATCCTTCTAACTTTCTTCTCGCTATCTAGTTCTCTCACTGTTTCTAATCTGCCCTGATTCTCATTTTCCCCTTCCATGTGACTTTTCTGATCTCTTGCTCTACCTCTTATGTTCATTGCCATTCACTAGAATACATCTCAGCATCGCCTCTCCCCCTCAGGTTAGACATGTGAATCAAACAAAGGGAATGAGTGGTTTGTTTTCCACGTTCCTCACAGACTGGTAAATCTCCACTTGTTGTGCACCTTTAATTCATTCCAAAGTGTTGCTTTTGCCAAAAGTCTCATCTCCCAACAAGTTAGCCATGTGATTTACAATATGTAACATATGTTGCAACTAAAGAACAAAACTTATGTTAAGATTTTTAAAAATACAACACTGTTTACTACAAAGAGAAACTCATGCAAAGAATTTCCACTTTAGATTCTATCTTATTATGGAGATGCCAACATAAGTCCCTCTTTCTTGTACTGCATAAATGGCAAATTGTTAATTGATAATAGAAGGGATTTCTATTTTTCACTACAATATTCAAGTCTGCTTTTCAAAGCACACTCGCCCTGGCCACAGAGCTCTTAAAAACAAAAACAGTGACTAACTACCCCTCATCTCCTTCCTTAGATGAACTGATTCTTTTTTTTCCTTTAATTTTTATTTTGAGAAAATTTTAGATTTTCAAAAGTTGCAAGAATATTAAAAGAATTATACACCCTTCACCCAGATTTCCCAAATGTTAAAAATTATCTCATTTGTTATCATCCTTTCTCTCTCTCTCTCTCTCTCTCTCTCTCTCCCTCTCCCCCTCTCCCTCTCCCTCTCCCTCTCCCCCCCCTCTCTCTCTCAATATTTAACTATTTCAGAGTAAATTGATGTGACAATATGCTCAGTTATCCCTAAATACTACAGCATGTGTTTCCTAAACATACAAGGACATTCTCAAACATAATCAAAGTACAATCATGAAAGTCAAGATGATATAATACAATCTACAGACCTTTCTTGAGTTTTTTCAGTTGTCTTATTAAGGTTCTAATAACCTCATATCTTGAGATGGACTGAGTCTTAAATGACTTCTGTTCATTGCTAACTCACAATCAGGTATGTCCTGATTTTACTACTTTAGGGCTCAGAAAGGAGTCTTCATCCAAAATTTTTACAATATCTTTAATAACAATGGGAAAATGCATGCTATCTTGTAAAATCCCAGTGACTTGTTAACAATGATAGCATGGGATCAAAATGCCTCATTTCTTACTCTTCAAAACAAATCTTGGTCAGTAATAGTTCTAATACAACACATTTTTTTAAAAATAATCTTTTTCAAATGAACCTTATTTATTTTTTAAATAAATGAGCCTAGTAACTCACTGTGTATAAAATGTTACATCAGAGCACAATGGATATATTTATTAAGTATTATTTTACACAAAATCCTATATAATAAAAGAGAAACATGCAAATTAATCGTCCCTCTGCTACGCTCAAGCCACACCCACCAGCCAATCACAGTGACTATGCAAATTAACCCAACAAAGATGGCAGTTAATTTGCATATGCAGGTGTCAAGTGTGCCAGGAGGTGACAGCGGCCGTGGCCGCGGGCTCCCGGGACCATTGCCGGCCTGGGAGGTGAGGCCTGCCAAGCCAAGCCACGCCCGTGGACTCCTGGGACCTTGCCGGCGGAGAGCAGAGTGGGAGAGGAGCAGGCGGAGAGCGGGAGGTTTGGAGGACTTGGCAGAGGAGGAGGCCGCTGGACATAGAGCAGAGCGAGAGAGAGGGCGGCTTGGAGGGC
>NW_005364372.1:2991928-3016235 GCF_000412655.1 Myotis brandtii | reverse complement strand
CTTTAATACAGTTCCTCATGTTGTGGTGACCCCCAACCATAAAATTATTTTTGTTGCTACTTCATAACTGTAATTTTGCTACTGTTATGAATCATAATGTAAATATCTGATATGTAGGATGTATTTTCATTGTTCGCGACCCACAGGTTGAGAACTGCTGCTCTAATGAATTCCCTTTCAACGTGCATGAATTTCGTGCACCGGGCTACTAGTCTACATATAAAAGCCAAGCGACTGGACCGCTGGAACAACTGGAATGACCGGTTGCTATGACACGCACTGGGGCGGCCAACCAGCCCAATCAGGGTCCCAATTGGCCCCCCCTACCTCCCGTAGCCCCTCCCTCCAGGTGGCCCGGCACACGATTGGCACCCCCTACCCCAATCAGAATTGGGATGGCTGGCCAACCTCCCGCAGCCCCCCTGCCAGCCCTGCCCCTGATAAGCCTCTCCATCGGGGTGGGGCCGGCCAACCTCCTGCGGCCTTTCTCCCATCCCCTTAGCACAGCCCTGATCAACCCCCATCGGGGTGGGCCGGCCGGACCCCACCTGTGCACGAATTCATACACAGGGACTCTAGTCCTATATAATAAAAGGGTAATATGCAAACTGACCCTAACAGCAGAAAGACTGGGAATGACTGGTCACTATGACACACACTGACCACCAGGGGGCAGATGCTCAATGCAGGAGCTGCCCCCTGGTGGTCAGTGCGCTCCCACAGGGGGAGCTCTGCTCAGCCACAAGCCAGGCTGATGGCTGCCAGTACAGCGGTGGTGGTGGGAGCCTCTCCCGCCTCCTCAGCAGCACTAAGGATGTCAGACTGCAGCTTAGGCCTGCTCCCCACTGGCAAGTGGACATCCCCTGAGGGCTCCGGGCTGCCAAAGGGATGTCTGATTGCCAGCTTAGGCCCAATCCCCCGGGGAACGGGCCTAAGCCAGCAGGTGGTCATCCCCCAAGGGGTCCCAGACTGCGAGAGGGCACAGGCCAGGCTGAGGGGACCCCCCCCCCCAGTGCACAAATTTTTGTGCACCGGGCCTCTAGTATATAATAATAATAACATAAAGGAACTCTCTTTGCCTTGTGCTTTATAAGCAGTGTAAAAAAAGCTGAGTTTATTGGTGTTAAAAGAGATGCACCTTTGTATGCTTTCTCTCCAATGGACAGTAAGTCAGTTACAGAAGAGTTTGAATTTTAACACATCTTGTTTCTTGCTGGGGAGTCAGATTCTAAATTGACAGTTTCACATAGCAATTTAAATCAAAGCACATAGCTTCAGTGTCCTCATAAACCAGTGGTTCTCAACCTGTGGGTCACGAACAATGAAAATACATCCTGCATATCAGATATTTACATTATGATTCATAACAGTAGCAAAATTACAGTTATGAAGTAGCAACGAAAATAATTTTATGGTTGGGGGTCACCACAATATGAGGAACTGTATTAAAGGGTCGCGGCATTAGGAAGGTTGAGAACCACTGCTTCTGAGACTTTTTAGCTACCAAGTTGAGTATTTATTGAGTACTTCAGTTATTGCAGGAGAGCATGTCTTGCCTTCCCTGTTTGTTGCTGGGGTTGGAGTTCTTGTGATATCCTCGGAAAAGGAATTTTCTGAGACTCACATGGGAAGATGGGATATAGTAGAAAGCTATCCCAATTTATTTCCATGGAATTACACCCCTGGGTTTTCAAAGTCCCATTTTTCTTAGCACAGTCATAGAAGAACTGTAGCTGGGATTTCAGTAGAGCTAAAATCAGACCCAGTGTCCAAAGTTTCCATTCCATATTTGCATAGTCCAATATAGCATCAACCTAGCTGCAGTCCATTAGTCCACTGTGTGTAGGATCCTCATGGCTGTGGGCCATGTGGGTGAAAACTAGGAAGCCAAGAGCGAGCAAGGAGCACCTGAGCAACAAGAGTCCCAAAAGAGCAAACTCCTTTGTTTAGGGGATTAGGTATTCCCAAATATTTGCAAGCTTACAGTGGTCACACCCATTCTGGCCAAACATCTCTGTCCCCAAGTGTGATTGACTGGAAAATAACTTTTCTATGTTATTTCAATCACTTTACTGGGCATGCATCTATCTTTCCTGTGTTAGACCTCTTCCCTTCCTGGTTAAGTGTGAAATTGCAGCTTCCTAGTGAAGGTGCCCAAATGTCATGTCTATAATATCTGGCCTTTCCTTTTTATTATCTATACTAATAAAAGGGTAATTTACTAATTAGACCGGATAGACCAGGCGTCTTCCGGACATCCTTTCAGACAAAGCCATGGTGGTGGGGCCAAGGCAGAGGCAGTTAGGGGTGATCAGGCCAGCAGGGGAGAGCAGTTAGGTGCTATCCACCCGGCAGGGGAGAGCGGTTAGGGGCAATCAGGCTGGCAGGGGAGAGCAGTTAGGGGCATCAGGCAGGCAGGCAGAGGCAGTTAGGGGTGATCAGGCAGGCAGGCAGAGGGGTTAGGGGTGATCAGGCAGGCAGAGTGGTGAGGAGTGATCAGGCAGGCAGTCAGGTGAGCAGTTAGGAGCCAGGGGTCCCAGATTGGAGAGGGTGCAGGCCGGGCTGAGGGACACCCCCCAGGTCCCCCCCAGGCACAAATTTTGTGCACCGGGCCTCTAGTGATTATTAATAACTAGCTAATTATAATAATATCACTTACTACCTACAGAATAAGATAAAACATGTTTTAAATAAAATAACTTTCAATGAAAGCTATCCAGAGACATGTAGATAAGACCTAGGTTACCAAGGAGATAACAAAAGCACAGGAGTTCCGTGGACACATTATTATATTTCAATTAGCTTTGTTCAAACAGACCAATAATATTTAAATATCTAATCTGTGAGTTATTGCAGGTAGCCTACAGAGAACATCTTGCATATACCTACACATTTTATTTTAATACCATGCAGAGATCAAAACAATGTCTCATTTGTATTGAATTAATTAGACATTATATTACTTTTAACTATAGAAAAGCAGGTGTCTATATCCTCAAAATAATACTTTTCTTAGGCATTCAATTAAGTAAAAGGCACTATGTTAAAATTTGTCCAGAATATACCTCTAAATAAAAGTCCTAGTAGCAGCTAAGGAAAGCAAGTTACAATGATCAAAGTGTTATAAAGAAACAAAACTATAAGGGATATATTTTCTTTGGACATTGTAGAATGAATTCATAATTGGAGAGAGGGCATGCACAGAGACTTTTGATTTAATTAGTTTAATCTAATACCTTGAAATGTAAAAGGAAAAGGTACAAAACAAAATTTAAGAGCAGGGCAAGTTGGAATCCTTGAAAAAAAAAACATTCTTTGTTTTAATCAAACTTGCTTGAATTTAAAACTTTCAAGGTCTCATTGTGTGTAGCTATGAGATGTCAGGTGGCAAATATTAACTCAGCGAAACAAAGGCATAAGCAAAGTGAGTAACACTGAATAAGCACTGTCAAGTATGAAGTGTTGCCCCTTACAGGGATGGTTTGCTATTATCTGACACAGTATATCATGTAATCTCCAGTAATGGCCTCCAGGATTGGGGGAACATTTTCTTCCTCAAAGGGAGCACAACACAGAGGGTGTAGTAGAATACACTCACCCTGGCAACACACAGGTACAGGCAGCAACCACCTCCTCTTCTGTGTGTTTATGTTAAACAAGTGGCCCGGTGCACAAATTTGTGCACATTGAAAGGAAATTAATTAGAAGAAATATTTTAATATCGTTATTCGCCCTTTCTCTAAAATAGAAGTGTCAACCAAATTCACGATCCACAATGACAGATCAAAACACATGCATGCGATTGGTGCCAGTGAGAGGTTTACATCCTATATAATAAAAGCTTAATATGCTAAGTGTCCGGTCGTTCGGTCAGCTGTTCAACCAATCAAAGCGTAATATGCTAATGATATGCCAAGGCCACTCAACCACTTGCACTGACCACCAGGGGGCAGTCAGTCAACTGGTCGACCAGTTGCTATAATGTGCACTGATCACCAGGGGGCAGATGCTCTGACTGGTAGGTTAGCTTGCTGCTGGGGTCCAGCTGATCAGGACTGAGTGAAACAGGCCAAACATGCCCTGAAGCCCTCCCACGGTTCCTCCCCAGCTGGCCAACTCCCCACACCCTTCCCTGGCCCCAATTGTGCACCGGTGGGTTCCTTCGGCCTGGCCTGCATCCTCTCACAATCTGGGACCCTTCAGGGGATGTTGGAGAGCCAGTTTGGGCCCGATCCTGCAGGCTAGGCCAAGGGACTCCACTGGGGCACAAAGTCATGCACTGGGCCTCTATTATATTGATAAACTTGTTTATTTAGACTTGCTTTTTGATTTAGCTAAACTTTTTTCCAGCCCAGTGAAGCACCCCAATTTCTCTTTCAGGTGATTGTCAACAACACAGCAGTAAATATCAACACAAAGCAGATTATTATTGTAGATCATGCAGGAAGAACAAAGGGTAAAATATTTAACTGCAGCAGTGTTTGACTATATTCTGCGCAGTGAGAAAACCTGAAGTCATTTTCAAGGTCCACCAGTTCTTACTTCTTTTCAGTCAGGTCAAGTTTCTAAGCTTTCTAAATCTCCATTTTCCGGTTAATGAAAAGAAAGTAGGATTCCACTGAGTCTCCTACCTACCTACTCCAGGACTTCTGTGAGGATCAAATGAGATGAGGCACAGGAAAACGCATCACAGACATTTAGTTAATGTTTCCACTTGGCCATAAAGCAAGTTGTGTTCCTGGGCTGAAGAAACCCCAAGGAGGCTAGTCGCTAGGGAGAGGAAGCGGGCGTTGCTATGTGACATCATTATCTAGTGCCCACAGTGACTGCTTCTGGGCTAGGCTGGGCTGTAGGCTGCATTTTGCACCATGAGGTCTCAGCAGTGTAGGCTGCGATTTGGTGAGCTGTCGCTCTGGGGTGGTGGCAGGGCCTGTGTCCCATTTGGAGGAAACAGAGTGTTGGTTTGTCGATGCCAGGTCCATGGTGCTCTTTCTCTGTAAATTGCCAGTGAGCGTCACGGCAGCTCCTGCATTGAGCGTCTGCCCCCTGGTGGTCAGTGTGTGTCATAGCGACCAGTCGAACGGTTAGATACAGTATATTAGCCTTTTATATATATAGATATTAATTGGGATTGCATCTAATGTTTCATTTCAAGTTCACAAAAACTACAGGAGTAGAATAACCACTTTGAGTTCAGAAACTGAACCATGTTAAAATAGCAGTACTCTCACCAAGGGTCTTTTATAAGATGTACTATAGTAGCAATAACTTAGGCTTGGAGTCAGATAGATCAGATTATTGTAGTCCTACAGATCAGCTGGGTGACTTTGGAAAATTTTTCTAACTTCAGGATTTTGGCTGAAAACTGGTAATGTTCCATATATCACGGATATGCTAAAACAATGTGTGTTCAGCACCTAATAAAATGTTCATGATATTGCAAAGTAAGTGGAAGTTGTTATTATAATATGGAAAGCTATTATTTTATTATTATTTTATCTCAGGATATTGAGGCAAATATTAAACTAATAAAAATATTGATATAGCTAAAACAGTCACCTATGGTTAGCCCTGTGAAACTCTTGCTTTGAAGTGTGGACAAAAGAAAGACCATGTGTAAGAAAAAGGACTCTATTTCTCTACGTGGACTTTAGGATTAGAATACCCAAGAAGAAGATTTTATGGATCTGACCCTTCTGTAACAGTTTACATAAATGAAAACCATTTTCAAAAGACTACCATTTATTAGTAGTTAACAATGAAGGGAAATGAAGCATAATGTAATCAGGGTAAGATGTTTAAATTGTGGCTCTAGGTCAGCCGTGGGCAAACTACGGCCCACGGGCCGGATCCGGCCCATTTGAAATGAATAAAACTAAAAAAAAAAAAGATCGTACCCTTTTATGTAATGATGTTTACTTTGAATTTATATTAGTTCACACAAACACTCCATCCATGCTTTTGTTCCGGCCCTCCGGTCCAGTTTAAGAACCCATTGTGGCCCTCGAGTCAAAAAGTTTGCCCACCCCTGCTCTAGGTCCATCCATTTATGTCTAGCAATGCCCTAGAATCACTAGTTAGATATCAGAAATGAGTTTTGAATTGCTCTTATTTTAGACTAGAGGCTCAATGCACAAAATTCATGCAAGAGTAGGCCATCCTTCCCCCAGATGCCAGCACCAGCTTCCCTCTGGCACCCAGGACCTGGGCTGGCTTCCCTCTGGCTGCTGACAGGCACCCAGGACCCAGGCTTTGCTTTGGCCGCCAGCATGCACCAGGGACCTGGGCTTCCCTCCGGCCCAGCTTCGTCCAGAAGGACGTCTGGTCTAATTCGCATATTACCCTTTTATTATTATAGTTTGTGAAGTCAAGGTGTTAGCATTGGGGCTTAGTCCTTAACTTTGGTCACCTGCTAAATAATTCTTAGACATTTATAAGGGTATTTAATCTTTGTGAATCTCATTTCCTCACTTCTGACCCAAATGAATAATGCTAACTACGTGTTTAATATCATAAAGATTAAATGAAACAATGTTTGTAAAGTGCCCAACTCATAGGGAGGCTGAGAAATATGAGTGTCCTTCCCTTCTACTCAGTCAAGGGAAATAGGATATTTATGAACTCAAGAGATCAGAAAAGCCTGACTTTTGAATTCTGAGAAACGAGTATCTTATTTTTACTAAAATGGTCCCATAGATTGTATAGAAGGGATAGTAAAGGAAGTATTCATGTTAGCCCTGGCTGGTGCTGCTCAGTGGCTAGAGTGTAGGCCTCCACAACAAAGGGTCACAGGTTTGATTCCAGGTCAAGGACATGCACCTGGTAGGGGTGTGTGCAAGGGAGGCAACCAATAGATGTGTCTCTCTCACATCAAATTTTCACGCACTCTCTCTCCTCCTAATCTCTCTAAAAACCAATGGGAAAATATCTTCAGATGAGGATTAACCCCCCAAAAAGTATTTACTTTAACCATTTAAATACTATTTCTTGAATAGAAGTTTGGATGGGAATGGGAATAGCACTGCACACTAATATGTACAACTTCAAAATGTTTCTTACTATCTAATATTCACACAAAACTAAGACAACTTGCTCCCTTTAAAAACTTTTAGCAATCTGCCGAAACCGGTTTGGCTCAGTGGATAGAGCGTCGGCCTGCGGACTGAAAGGTCCCAGGTTCAATTCCGGTCAAGGGCATGTACCTGGGTTGCAGGCACAATCCCCAGTAGGAGATGTGCAGGAGGCAGCTGATTGATGTTTCTCTCTCATCAATGTTTCTAACTCTCTATCTCTCTCCCTTCCTCTCTGTAAAAAATCAATAAAATATATTTTTAAAAAAAAAGAAAAAAAAACAAACAAACAAACAAAAAAAAAACTTTTAGCAATCTTATGAAGGACACGTAGTTGAGGCTTAGAAACAAACAGCCTACCCTTTTTTGAATTATGAATAATGATTTCTGTTTTTAAGAACCACCCTTAGCTTGAGGAAAATTCTGTTTCTGATGCTGTGTTGGATGAAGCTACTAACAGTAAGATGAGGCAGAATCTCCCCTTGCCTTCACTTATGTACAGGCTTTTGATGCCAAGAAGTGTTAACTTGGGTTTTCCCTCCATTTTCAAGGATGCATTATAGCATGCCTAGGCCTGGACCACCTGACAATGGCAATCTGACATTGGTTTAATGCCTGGGGATTAACATATATTTTCCATGGTTTCTGGGTGTGGAAAAAAGGAGTCTCCTGAACACTGTCCGATATGTGGACATTACAAATCTGCTCCTGAGTTTTGGCAACATAGTGGTCTAATCTGGCAGGAAATGAACCCTTTCTTACTAAAAATATTTGAAATGCTAGACAACAAATATAAACAATAAAATTAAACAAAAATTGGACAAAAGAGAAAAAGGCATGCCTGTGTGCAAGGAGTATGTTGGGTACTCAGTGTGAGGTGGATAGAATTTGGCATTGCAACATTCCTTCAGTGTACTCAGTTGAATGTTACAGAGGCTGGGGCCAGGATTGTAATTCCACTGAAGGTGAATTGAGACTCATGTGGGTGCTAGAAACCTTACTGCATCTTCCAGGAAAGAGAAAGATTACATAGTGGTTTCAAGCACACGTGGAATATTTATAAGGATTTGCCCAATACTGGGGCACAAAGGAAATCTGACCAATGATTAGGAAACAACAATGTAGATGCCCACTTAAACCTTAAACTTACACAAGCAACACAATTTCCTTTATAAAACAAACATCTTGTCCCTCTCCAAACAGAATCTATTGTCAATTTAACTTCCAAAAAATATCTGAAAGACTCAATATATCAGTCATTTAGGAAAGAACTATTCATTATTCAGGACCTACTATTTGCCAGCCTCCTGGCTCAGAGCTGGAGAGAATTAAAAAAAAAATTTTTTTCTAAAGTGACAAAAATTAAGGGAAATTATATAAATACTAGAGGTCCAATGCACGAAATTCATGCACTCAGGGGGAATCCCTCAGCCTGGCCTGCACCCTCTCACAGTCTGGGACCCCTCAAGGGATGTCTGCCTGCCATGGAGGCAGGAGAGGCTCCCGCCACTGCCTCTATGATTGCCAGTCATGAGCCCAGCTCAGGGCTTCTGGCTGAGCAGCACTCCTCCTGGGGGAGCACACTGACCACCATGGGGTAGCTTCTGCATTGAGCGTCTGCCCCCTGGTGATCAGTGCGTGTCATAGCGACCAGGCATTCTACCATTCGGTAGATTTGCATATTACCCTTTTATTATATAGGATACTAGAGGCCCAGTGCACGAAATTTGTGCACTTGGGGTGGGGGAATCCCTCAGGCCAACCTGCGCCTTCTCGCAGTCCAGGGAGAGGGCCTAAGTGGGCAGTTGGACATCCTTAATGCTGCCGCAGAGGCAGGAGAGGCTCCCGCTACCACCACTGCAGTCGCCAGCTGTCAGCCCAGCTTCTGGCTGAGCGGCGCACCCCCTGTGGGAGCACACTGACCACCAGGGGGCAGCTCCTGCATTGACTGTCTTCCCCCTGGTGATCAGTGTGCGTCATAGCAACCGGCCGTTCTGCTGTTTGGTCAATTTGCATATTAGCCTTTTATTATATAGGATATACTACATAAGATAAAAGGTAATGCTGTAAAATTTGTATAGACTGAGTGAAGAAGTGACTCTGGAGCTGGGACTTAAAGAACAGATAAAATTGAACAGATACAGAGGGGGAAGAAGAAGGGAACATTTTCAGGTGGAGAGACTGGTAAGAGCAAATGTATGGAATCAGAGAATTGCACATTTTTAGAAAAACAGCAAGTCATCCAACTTGGTGGAAATTTACAGGGTGAAGGTGCACTGAATGGAAATTCTGAGAGCTTCAGATGCCATGCTAATGGCTGAGTGGATGGGATAAGGAACTGCAAAACGTCTTAAGGGAAAATGATGCAATCTAAATCGTACTTTAGAAAATTTTATTTGGGTGAAGATATCTCTGTGCTCAGAACAGGGCCCATAGAGCTTGTGAAACACATGGACACAGTGAACACTGTGATGCAATGGGCTCCCGCACAGGACCTGAGCTTCATGTTCAGTTAGTGTGAGGGAGCGGGCCACTGCAGAGGTGAGCTTAGGCAATGCCACCTATTGGTTGTGGTCAGAGGGAGGGAGTAGTCACCAAACACCAAATCATTCTTTAACTTGAAAAAAAAAGAATTGTGTCTTATATAGGTCTAATGTCTAAAACACATTCTTTTTTTAAAATATATTTTTATTAATTTCAGAGAGGAAAGGAGAGGAAGAGAGAGATAAAAACATCAATGATGAAAGAGAATCACTGATTGGCTGCCTCCTGTAACCCCGGGCATGTGTCCTGACTGGGAATTGAACCATGACCTCCTGGTTCATAGGTCAACACTCAAGCACTGAGCCACAATGGCTGGGCTAAAACACATTCTTAGATTCTGAAAAAGATAATCCACATCATGCTTCCTGCCCACATTTCTGCGGCAAAGAGAAAGATATTAGAGAGTCCCTTGTGATTTTACTAATTTCTAACCCATTAGAAAAGCTAGAGTGTGAGAACCCTTAGCTTCAGAGTAAATAGCTCCTGGCTTCCATCACTGAGAATAAAGAAATCTCTGTTTTCACCCCTGAATGGGAGGTCACAAAGTGAGATGAATAATGTTCTGCAATTACTGAGCCATTCAGAATATGCTGAGTAATATATTTATGTGCCATGTGCACAACTTCTTAATTAGTTTTAAATATCAGCCTTATTCTAGATGACATCTAAACTTTAATATTATCCGATTCAAGCAAATCTGTGGTTTTGAATTTGCTTTGCAAATAGTATGTTCTTCAGGGTTGCTTATGCAGCAATATCTTGATTTCTGATGCCACATGATCTGTCTTAAGAATTTTGACCAGATACTTCTATTTAGCCACAAAAATAGAATACAAATCTCTGAATAGATCTGGTGAAATCATGATTCCAGAATATATTCATCTGACTTTAAAAACTGCTAAAAAATTTTTTCCAGGTTATGATATAAAGATCAAATAAATATATGTAATTTAGCTTCCTCCAGAAAAAGAAAAACAGTCATTCAAGCTTTTGCAAAGGGATCTTAAAAACAAAAAATATTCACAAAGAGGAGGTAAACAGCAGATGGGCCCGTGGGGACCATGGATACTGGGAATGACAGAGGCTGGGAAGAGGGCCAGGAGATATAAAATCCAGCTCTTTACCCTGCCGTCACCAAGCAAGACCTGTGTCTTCTGGAGGGAACGCTTTTTCTTAATTCACAAAAACAACTGGCTTAGCACGCCCAAGAGGCCCAAACTAAAGTTGGCAGTGGAGAAAACAAAGAACCAACATTTTTATTTCAAGGAGCACAGGGACCGAGCACTAAGTGGGTCTGAGGCAAGTGACTAGTGTGAAGGCTATTTGAAAAGTTGGGTCCTTCTCCCACCCCATGCCTCGGGGGAGTGGCTCCCACCCCCAGTAGAGATCTGGAGGTTTAGTCTGTGAGCAGGTGAAAAGGGGTCTCTGCTGGGGGGACCCCAGAGGAATTTCAGGGCTACATTTCTGACATGAGGATGAAGTGACCATTGACATTCCAAACCCTGAACTGGGAACACCCCCAGCCCTTCCCCTTCAGTTGGCTGCCTGAACAATGTAAGTTTCAGGATGTTGACCCTAGGGTGTCCTCAGAAACAACCCACTCAGGTAAACCTAGAGGCCAACCTAAGCCACACAGAGATTCCAGTCAGCTTTCTGTCTCCCACTCGTGCATGAGCCCAAGGCCAAGTCTTAACTGACCTCTGAGGGATGAGATGTCTTTAACGTGGACTATACAGTCTTGTACAAAGATGTTTTGGTCAACAAGGGACCGCATATAGGACGGTGGTCCCATAAGATTATCACGGAGCTGAAAAATTCCTATTGCCTAGTGACGACATAGCTGAGGTAATGTCATAGAGCTGCTGCAGGGACCTATAGTGCAGCTGCCAGGCACCTGGTGCCTCTTACCTGACTTCCACTTAAGGCTCAGCCCTGCCTTCTTCCTTCTCCCTCCTCTGCCTCCTCCTCCCTACTTTCCTTCTCTCTCTGTCCTCACTGCACCAGGGCACAATCCAGGAGGAACTGGAGCCCAAAGCCTGACATCACACCGCCAGGGCCTCAGACACCTTTCAGGGAACAGGTCTGGTAGCGCCATGTATCCATTACTCACGTGTTTGTGGTGATGTTGGAGTACACAAACCCACTGCACTGCCAGTGATACAAAAATATTGTACTCACAGTGGTGTTACAATTGCCTACAGTGTTCAATCAGTAACATGCTGTAGAGGCGTGTAGCCTAGGAGCAACCATATAGCCTAAGTGGTTAGTAGGCTATACTATCTCGGTTTGGTAAGAGCATTCTATGATGATCCCACACTGATGAAATTGCCTAAGGACCCATTTCTCAGTACACAGCTCTATCGTTAGGCCGTGCATGACTACAGTGATATAAGCAATAAAAAAGGGGACAAAACAAACTGGAAGAAACAGAAACTACGAGTGACAAGGAAGCATTGAATATGTAGAGATATGAGAAGATATTGCTTCTATTTCTTTGGGTTGCTTAAATAAAATTGACAAATAAGGATGCTTAGAAATTAAAATATATTACAGTAAAAATGAAAAATTCAAAAGAAGGTGGGTAGTTGGAAGATATAATTGAGGAAATCTTCCCCAAAAGTACAGCAAGGAGACAAATAAATGATAAATAAGAAATTAGAGGTGCAGACTAGGCAGTCCAACATCTGATAGCATTTTTGTGTCCTATTCCTGTAACTCTTTTACTGCTAACATGAAACAGCATATATTCTCTTTTGAAGAATCTTTGAAAGGCATATGTTGTCTTGGGTAGCAATAATCAAAGTTTGGAAGGCCATCAGCCTAATGAGTTATTCATTAGGGCCAATGCTATTCTTCAGTATAACCCTAAATTAGTACACACAGCACATCCACTTACAGGAGCAACACCATCCATACTGCACACCGTCACTAAGTCCCATACAGGAGGTTCTCTCCTCCATAACCAGATAGTTTGATCCCGAGTCCCTGCTGTCCCCATGTTTAAACTTGTATCTCTTGGCACATAATGGACACCTACTAACATTCTGAATAAACATTGAGTGAATTTTCATAAACCTCCCAGTAGTGAAGGGATATGTTTTTCCCTGATATATATAGAAATTGAAGGTGACTCAACTTCAACAGCTGCAGTTAATTAAATAATTACTGTTTCCTTCACTTAATGCCTCTGGTGAGGTCATAGCAATTTAGTCACAAAAATAAACAAATAAACACCAACCCGCTTTGCAGAATTTATTCACTGAGCTCTGCAGCTGTCGAGTTACTCAATGATGAATGCATTTGGCGTTGAAGAACATGGAAATATACCAAACTGGCCAGAGACTGGCTATAGCATTGATGAGGCCTGGAAGTTCTTTGTATTACTTAGTTACTATGTATTAAAATAATCAGGGGAAATCTGACGTACACCACAACTTATGCTGATGCCAAGAAAAAAGTATTCTCAAACTATGGCAGCCCCAGAAGAAGCAGTAATGGAGGGGACTTCTGTTCTGGGTATAGCTTCTCATTCCCTGCTTCTAGTTGCCACCATTAAATGAGAAGCTCACAGAATGGTTGAGTCACTAGTATGGGTTCCCACCCAAAGTTGCCTCAGACAAAGGGACCCATCTTATAGCAAAGAAGTGGCAAAATTGGACGCACAAACAAAGGTTCTACTAGTGTTTTACTCCAGCAATTTACAAATAATCAACTGCAGGCAAGTGTAACTCAGTGGTATTACACCTGCGCTGCTCACTGGTGGCTCACTTTCTGCCCCCTGTGCTGCTCTGTTTCCACCACGCGGGATGCATGCAAGAACTTGCTCAGCCTTCCTGACACATGCACAAATCAGAAAAGGCAGGGACGTTTATACCCGGTGGGGGAGCACTGGACTGATGGCAGGAACTGGCCAGCGGCCAGCCTGAACCCCCACCCTATCCACCCTGACCCCTCTTCAGGGTATTTTTTTAAAGTGGGTGATCTGCAGAGATGGGCATCTGGAGGGCTGGAGGGGTGGTGAGGATGGGGAGAAGGTGACAAAGGTTCACTCTCTGTCACCTGCCTGCCTGCCTGGCACCTCATATCTCAGCAGAGAAGCCAATGCTAGCCATTCAGCCTTGTAAAGTTGGGTCTGATTTCTACAAAAATAAGTCTTTTAATTGTTCTCCTGAATTAAATGATTCATGCTGAATCATCCCTAACAAAAGTCCAAAGTAATCATGATATGGATTTAGAGGAAAATAATGGTCATTATGTCATAGACATATTATGAAATTAAAATAAAGTTGGGTTTTGAATATATCCAAGGAATCATCCTTATTATACTGAGATACAAATGTACCTGATTTGTTGAGTCCTATTGATTCCAGGCACTACTGTAAGCTATTAGAATAAATAAATCAGTGAAGCAAACTAACAAACAAAAGATCCCTGGCCTTGAGAACTGTACATTTTAAGGAACGAGGAACACAGTAAACATTATAAAATTATAAATTATATAATATTTTACCTGATGATATGTTACATCATCAATAATTGCTGTGAAAATACAGTGAAGGATAGGGGAATTGCAAATGTTGTGATGAAAGGGGAGGAATCATTCTTAAATAGGGTTTTCAGGCTATAGGAGGTATTTGAGCAAAGTCTAAAAACTGGGGCTAGGAATAGCCTTGTAGATATTTGAGGGAAGAGTGGTCCTGGAGGAGAAAATGACCCTAAGAAAACATGAACAACAACTTTAAAAAATCATAAGGAGGTAGTGTCACTGAGAAAACTGAGCAAGGGGAAGAGTATAAAAAGATAAGGTAGCACCCAGCAATACATCCAAAAAATCATACACCATGACCAAATGGGATTTATTCCAGGGTGCAAGGCTAGTACAATATCCGCAAATCAATAAATGTGATACAGCACATAAACAAGTTGAAAGACAAAGACCACGTGATCATATCAATTGATGCAGAAAAAGCATTTGACAAAATCCAACACCCATTTTGATAAAAACTCTCAGCAAAGTGGAAATAAAGGGATCATTCCTCAACATAATAAAAGCCTTATATGACAAACCCACAGCCAACATCATACTCAATGGGCAAAAACTAAACTCATTTCCCCTAAGAATAGGAACAAGACAGGAATGACCACTTTCACCATTCCTGTTTGATATAGTACTGGAAGTGCTAGCCATAGCGATCAGACAAGAAGAAGAAATAAAAGGTATCCAAATTGGAAAAGAAGTAAAACTGTCATTATTTGTAGATGACATGATATTGTACATGAAAAACCCTAACGACTCCATCAAAAAAAATACTAGACTTAATAAATGAATTTGTCAATATAGCAGGATACAAAATTAACACCCAGAAATCTGTGGCCTTTTTATTCACCAATAATGAACTCACAGAAAGAGAAACTAAAAAAAAAAAAATCCCATTTACCATTACAACAAAGAAAATTAAGAAACCAAGGAGTAAACTTAACTAAGGAGGTAAAACACCTATACAGGACATTGAAAAAAGAGATAGAGGAAGATATAAACAAGTAGAAGATTATACTTTGTTCATGGATTGGTAGAATCAACATCATTAAAATGCCCATACTACCCAAAGCAATCTATAAATTCAACGCACTTCCCATTAAAATACCAATGGCATATTTCACATACCTAGAACAAACTCTCCAAAAACTTGTATAGAATAAAATAAAAACTGAATAGCTGCAGCAATCCTGAGAAAGAACAACAAAGCTGGAGGGATCATAATACCAGATATCAAGCTATATTACAAAGCCACTGTCCTCAAAACTGCCTGGTACTGGCAAAGAACAGACCTATAGACCAATGGAACAGAACAGAGAACCCAGAAATCGACCCAAGCCATTATGCTCAATTAATATTTGACAACAGAGCATATAATGGAGTCAAGACAGTCTCTTCAATAAATGGTGTTGGGAAAATTGGACAGATACATGCAAAAAAATGAAACTAGACCACCAACATACACTATAAACAAAAATAAACTCAAAATGGATAATGGACTTAAATGTAAGATAGGAAATCATAAAGATCTTAGAAGAATCCATAGGCAGCAAAATACCAGACATATGTCATAGCAATATGTTTAGTGACACATCTCCTAGAACAATGGAAACTAAGGAGAAAATAAACAAATAGGACTACATCAAAATAAAAAGTTTCTGCACAGCAAAAGAAACCATCAACAAAATAAAAACAAAGCCCACTGCACAGGAGAACATATTTGTCAATGTGACATCCAATAAGGGTTTAATCTCCAACATTTATAGAGAACTCACACAACTCAACAAAAGGAAGATAAACAATCCAATCAAAAAAATGGGCAAAGGACCTAATAAACACTTCTCAAAGTGGACATACAGAAAGCCCAAAGTCACTAATCATCCAAGAGATGCAAAGCAAAACAACAATGAGGTGCCATCTCACACCTGTCAGAATGGCTATCGTCAACAAACAACAAGTGCTGGCAAGGATGTGGAGAAAAGGAACTCTCATATACTGCTGGTGGGAATTCAGACTGGTACAACAACTGTGGAAAGCAGTATAGAGTTTCCTCAGAAAATTAAAAATGGAACTCCCATTTGACCCAGTAATCCCACTTATAGGAATATATCCCAAGAAATCAGAAACACCAATCAGAAAGGATATATGCACCCCTATGTTCATAGCAGCACAATTTACAATAGCTAAGATTTGGAAACAGCCTAAGAGCTCATCAGCAGATGAGTGGATTAGAAAACTGTGGTACATCTACACAATGGAATACTATACTGCTGTAAAAAAGAAAGAACTCTTACCATTCGCAACAGAATGGATGGACCTGGAGAGCATTATGCTAAGCGAAATAAGCCTGTCAGAGAAGGATAAAAATCACATGATCTCACTCATTTGTGGAATATAATTAACAACATAAACCGATGAACAAAAATAGATCCAGAGACATAGAAGCATCAAACAGACCATCAAACCTCAGAGGAAAGGAAGAGGAGGGTGGGAAGTGTGTGTGTGGAGGGGCCGGGGGAGGTAAGAGATCAACCAAAGGACTTGTATGCATTCATATGAGCATAACCAATGGACACAGACAGTATGGGGGTGAGGGCATGTGTTGGGGGGTGGGAGCAGTTGGGGAGAGGTCAATGGTGGAAAAAAGGAGACATATGTAATATTTTCAACAATAAAGAATTTAAATAAATAAAAAAAGAGAAGGTAAAGTGGGTTAATTGGCCAAAGCAACTGAGAAGATGAGTTGACATTAAATCAGATGGAGAAGGTTGCACAGAGACAGGAATATCATCAGCTTAGTGTTCTACATATTGATTTGTGATGTGTATTCCTTATCCAAGTGGAGATGTTAAATGGGCATTTGGATGTCATTACAGATTTGGCTAGAGATTGAAATTTGAAATTTAGAAGTGATTAAATAGAATGAAATCAAGTGTGTGGGTAGAGGTGGAGACGAGGTGGAAGAACTGAGCCTGGGGGCACTTCAGGATAAACTTGGGGAAAAGACAGGAATCAGCAAATGAGACAGTTAAGAAATGACCAGTAAGAGAGGAGGAAAACTAAGATAGTATGGTATCCTGGAAGGCATGTGAAGAAAGATTCTCAAGTGAAGTGGTGGTTACCTATGCTAAGTATTGCTGAAAGCTTAATGTGTATTGAGAAACGAATGCTTAATTTAGCAACATGGAGATCTGACCAAAAATCCTGGTGCAGTGGTGGGGTGCAGAAATTTGATTAAGTTAAAAAGAAGTTATAAGAGAAGTAATTTCAATAAACAGAGCTCACCAGGAAAGTGAATGAAGATATTTTTTAAATACGGGTTGGGGGGGGAGGGGATAGCATGTTTGGATGCTATCCCCCCACCCTGATGTGAATGATCCAGGAGACAGTGAAGTAGGGATAATGTAGGAGAGAGAGGAAAATTTCTAGAGATGCATCAATGAATTGACTAGAGGGGATGAGTCCTAATGCACAAGTAGAGAGACCACCTTAAGTTATGTTACCTACAGGAAGAGGCAGGATGGCAAATTAGGAAACTACAGATGCCCTTTTACATATGTTTTGCTTTCTTGGACAAAGTATTCTTTATTCCCTATTTAGGATTTATATATTACTTTTCTATGCCATTTATTGATAACCTTTCCATTGATGATGCCCATAAAAAACACCATCTATATATATGAAAACGATATGTCAACCATTTCCTCCACCAACATTCTCTATTCCCCTGATGTCCCACGCATAAAATGAAACCTTTAGACTACAGCAACTATCCCCAGTCTTTTCACTTCCTCTGCTTTCCTTCTTCAACCCCCCCCCCCACCCCCATTCTTTTCTTCCACCCTTAGGGGAAATCTTTGGAGTTGTTTTACTTCCCTTCTTTCATCATGAGTCTAACTCAACTTTTAAATTCTACTGAAGTCACTTGACACTTTCAATTTCAAGCTATTATTAGAATCTCTCCACACAAGTTCAAGAACCTTTATTAAAGTCTCTCGGGCCTCCAGTCACTATCCCTATCATTGTACATTCAGATGTAACCAGATATTGTATGGCTCCTTGCTAACCACTGTTCCTATATTCCTTGTCTTTATCCTTTTCTGACTAGTCTCATTTATTTGCTCTTTGAGGAGACAGCTTTTCCATTTCCTGAGATTAGTGATAGATCTTTTTAAAAATATGTTTATCTGTAAATAGTCATTCCTTCACCTTAGCACATAGATAGAAAATATGACTGGCTGGGCATAGGATTTTTTAAAATATATATTTTATTGATTTTAGAGGGAGGAAAGGAGAGGGATAGAGAGACAGAAACATTGATGAGAGAGCTGTCTCCTGCGTGCCCCCTAGTGGGGATCCAGCCTCAACCTGGCATGTGCCCTGACCGGGAATCAAACCATGACCTCCTGGTTCATGGGCCAATGCTCAACAACTGGCCCTGCTGAGCATAGCATTTCGAGGATGCATTCCCTTTTCACCCTGTATTCTATAGATCAGATCGCAATGTTAGTCATTTATTAGAAACACCACGGTATCTAAAAAAACCACACCAATTCTTTACTCACCTCCAGAGTCTGATTTACTTTACCTAAGGTGGAGCCTGACATCAGCATTTTCTGAAGCTATCCAACAATTCTAAGGTGCAGCTAGGATTAAGAACATATAGGTATTCTACTGTGATGCTGTTCTGCTATTGACATTGCTATACTGTGGTCTAGCATGGGAGACCAGAAGCCCATATTCCAGTCTGCCTTTATCATTTACTAGAGGCCCAGGGTACGAATTCGTGCACCCGTGGGGTCCCTCGGCCTGGTCTGCGGTTTCGGCCCTCCGATATCCCCCGAGGGGTCTCGGACTGCGAGAGGGCACAAGCCAGGCCAAGGGACTCCACGGGTGTACGATCTGGGCTGGGGAGAGACACAGGAGGTTGGCCAGCAGGGTAGGAACCGCGGGAGGGCTCCAGAGCATGTCCAGCCCATCTCGCCCAGTCCCGATTGGCCAGACCCCAGCAGCAAGCTAACCTACCAGTCAGAGCATCTGCCCCCTGGTGGTCAGTGTATGTCATAGTGAGCTGTTGAGAGGCTTTAGCATATCATTAGCATATTATGCTTTGATTGGTTGAATGGCTGACCAGTCGACCAGACTCTTAGCATATTAGGCTTTTCTTATATAGGATTCTTTCCAAATAGAAACCTTAATCTTTTCTCTTTATGTCCAAACTTTTGGAATTTTACCCAACTTAGTTATGAGGTGTGTTTTTTCTTATAAATCCTGACTAGAAATGGGAAATCCTTTTAATTGGGCTTTTTTTCAACACAGAGAAGTTTTTCTTTATTATTCGATTAATTCATGTTTTGACATAATCTCCCCCCTTTTATTCTTCTGGAATTCCTGTTTTCTGACTATCTCCTTTATGTCACTTAGCTCTTCCCTTTTGTTTTCTAACCCTTTGTATTTTATTCTGTGATATTTCCTTTACTTTTCCTTCTATGCTACTAATTCAGTAATCAACAATAAACATCTCTTTCTATTGGCATGCTGAACTTTTAAACTTTTGAAGATGGTGTTATTTAAGTGCCATAAATTGCTTTGGATTATCCTTAAATTTTACTAAATGCTTTTTCTCATTTATATACTCAAATGTCTAGCAGGTATGCCACAGCAGGAGTCTAGTTTGAGTGTCGATCAGTTATTTGTTTTTGTAAGTGAGTTGAGGTCTGCTTGTATGGCTCCTTGCTAACATATTAACATGGCTCCTGTTGTGACATATTTTGTTGATACTTCTTTCTTATAACCTTTGCCAATCACATGTAAAGCTTGGTGCTGGGTAACATTTCATGTGAGTCTTATTGACAGCTCTGGCTTTTGTTATTTATGATATAGGTGGAATGCCTGTATTTCCTCCTCCTTGTCTCATGAGCTCCATGAAAGCAGAAAGATGACTCTTTTATCTGACAGATATATTCCTGTGATATGTCTTGGTTCTGGAGTGAAGGGTGCTCACGCTAGCAAAGAAAATCCTCTTCGTGTGGTGGCCTGTGGTCTCACAGTTTACACATCTCATCATCTCACCATCCTAGCCACGTGATTAACTGGCATTCATCAGCACAGCTGCAGTTCATAAATCCATAACTTACAGATATATTTACAAGAAACAGTCCAGACAGATTGGGTACATTTGTTAAAAGCATTCCTAGTGACCGGGAGCTAGTAAATTTCATAGTCAATATTTGCAAGATGTGTGGTTGGGCTTAAAAGAAAAAGTGCCTCAGCCGTTTCCAAGGTGAAAAGAATGTTACAGACCCACTGTCAACATCTTCCTGTGCAGCACCTGATCAAACAGTCAGCCAAACAAAAGCAAACCTGACACAGTGGTGAGTGTCCCAAAGGGAAAGGGCATCCTGCTAGGAAGGGGAGAACTGACAAGTCAAGGGAATCAGAGAAGATCTGTGTGAAAAGTGACATTTGAACTGAGAATTGAAGGTGACAAAGAGTAAGAGAGAATTCTCCAGGGAAAGGAAATAGCATGTGGGTTGAGACTGGATTATGAGAACCAAGATAGACAATGGGGTAAAAATGCTTTCGGAGAGATCTGAAAGGGACAATCCATGGGTAGAGCAAGATTAGTGATCAAAGAGAAACACTGCAGTAGTTTTAATGGGGGTGCACAGAGAATGACGTAAGCATTGGAGGTGAGAAGCAACTGGAAGTAAGGAGATGGGTTACATCCTACAGACATCTTAGGAGAGAGGTGATGACATGAATTGGGATTGTGTCATGTAGAGGAATGTGGTTTCATGCAAAAGATGGTTTGGAGGAAAAAGTGACTGAATTGGTGATGGGTTGTATATGGAGTGAAGACTAGAGAGGTATCAATGACATCTCCGTGCATATCTCCATGACTTGCATTAACTAGATGATACCATTCCCACAATAGGAAATGCTGGAAGCAGAACAGGTCTGGGCCACTATGGGAGACAATTCAAAACCGATTCAAAGCCAAGGAGCCGATTCTTGGCCTTAGCACTTAAGCATGGTCGATCTAGATGTGGGTTGAGGTTGTCCAGAAGGCTCCTTTGGGAAGCAAATTATGACTGCATTTTAAACAAAGAGTATGTGCAAGAGTGGAAGGTCAATGTTGAGATCAGCAAACAGCTGCCCAAATGTGAGAGAAATTAAACAGCAAATGGGTAATTGAAGCATCATTGTTGCATCTTTCATTTCATATCTCTTCAAACAGCTGAGGGCTACTGGAAAGGAGGAAATGGGAGTGGGATGATGAGAGCAGAGATAAAGGGAGAGGGAGAGAATATTTTTGCTAAAATGTATGATATGTTGTGAGATATTAAACATTAAAGAGGGTAGAATGCCCTTGTTTTATATATAGACGGTTCCTTTAAACATTAATCACAAAGAAAGAAATAGCTATACACATAGGAAAGAGTAGGAGGGGTTTCCCAAACATTTGTCAAAGCTGTGCAGTAACTCAGTTCTAGACCCCTCACTGGCATGTCATAGTTATGTGATCTTGGACAAGTTACTAATTCAATACGTGCTTATTCAGTAAACATTCATTTATTCAACTTTAAAATATAATAGCTGCCCTATCCATATTAAATAAACTAGTGTATGAAGGTACTTTGAAAATAGTAAAGCAGTTTTATATTTATACATATATTAATAATTATAAAATATTGTTACTATTAAATATAATTATTAACTCTCAGAACCAACAGCTACAGCCCAGAAGAAGCTAAAGGAATGAACAACAGATGAGACTCCAGTATAAACAGAGCAGGGTAAGTTCACAGTGGGAAATCCACATAAGGACAAATAAGGTGAAGTCAAGACTGTTTATGTTTTGGGAGGTTTTACTGGAAGTTCAAGTGCAGGAAAACTCAACTTTCAAGCAAATAACAAAAATCATGGAATTATCTTGCCAGGAATAAAATCTTAGAGGAGGGGACTTCCAAGTTTTTCTTTCTTTCCCAATTGTCTTTGTTTTTTTTTAAAAAAGGTGTGAGGTCTGGGACAGCATGCAATTTCCTGTAAATTGTGCAGAGTAAGTATGTGGTCACCTTTCCCCCCTCAGATTTCATCTACTGGATAGTCCCATGGATTCTTCAGTAATAAAGACATCAACAGCTAACCCTGGGAACCTTTGAAGATGTAAGGGAAAGAAAGGTGGGTGTGTCATGAATGTGCAATGTAGTCATCAAGAAAGGCTGGGGAGAGGGACTTAATGCATGTCCATTCAATCATTTCTAAAATGCATTCCTTTCCAATTTTTAATATTTCTGAAATTGGGGTGCAATTTATGAGTATTTTTAGTGCATTATTTCTTGCACACATACACCCTTTCCACCATCAATAAAACCTTCAATTGTTAAATTGTCTTCATCTGGCATTGGAAACATATTTCAGCAAGGAAATACAATACTTCATATATTAACTTAGAGCGATCACAATTTTTAATGATCTTGGCAATAAAAATTAAACAAATCATTCTTTTGCAAAAATGATATTTTGGAGAGGCTTGTCCATCTTCTTTCATTCATCTGAAAAACTTCATTAAATGCCTACTATGTGCTGGCCCTATCCCAGAAAAAAAATTCGATAGGCTCTTAGAGGAGGTGGTAAGGAGGTCAGCTTATTCTAAAAAGCCATCACTCCCAGATAGACCTGGGTTGCCTCTGCCATGTAGCACGGAACTCACCCAGGAGGCATTTCTTTGCATCGTCTCTCATTTCCTCCTCCAGGCCTTTAATTCTCCAGACATGATTTATTTTAAGACCATGGAGTCTCTTAGATGATACTCTTGACCAATTCTTGCCTAGGTTGAGATGAAGGTCATTGATTCTGACACTCCATCAGTAATCATGACTTACTAGAGGGTGTCCCTAAATAGGAACAACAATATGATTTCTGGAAGACGCCCAAACAATTCTAGTCATCAGTTCACCCCAATGATGTTCAAGATTAAGTGTTCAAGAATGGAATCCCCAAAATCTACCTCAGATATAAGGAATAAATTTTATTTTCTCATCATGACATTTAAGATTCTAAAGACTTAGTGTGAAAGAACATTTTCAACTCTTCCTTCCACTTACTTATTATATATGTCCATCCAATCCTCAAAATTATTCAATGCCTGATTATTTGCTTATTACTGCCTAAGGTCTTTAATCATTATATTCTTCTATTTTTTTAATAAAAGAGGAATAAAGTAAATATATTAGTTCAGTGCACAAACTACTTCATTTTTACCCAATATAAGTAAACATATTTATTCACCACCCATACCAAGGTACAAGGCACTTAGACACCCCATAAGACTACCTCATCTGCCTCTCCAGTTATTAATATCCTTAGACATAATTATTTTTGTTGTGTGTCGCCGTAGATTAGTTTTCTATAACATGGCATGACTTAATTATCTAACAAGAATAAGACAATGAAAGAGAAGGGTAGTATAGAAAGGAAAACATATTTTAGTTTTTTCTGACTGGTTCCCTCTTTCAATAGCCATTCTACAACATACCAAGAACCATGAGTTGAACCTGGGTTATCATTTAGCAATAGCAATGTCTCAAATTAATAAATACTGAATCCACAGTTTTACTGTTATCTTCATCTCTTCCATTATTTTCCCAGTAGTGTCTATGAAATAGGCTGACCAACATGTGACCCAGGAGAAAGAAAAAATTTCACTCTGAGAGAAGTGTCTTACGAAATGATTTATTTTATTTCACACGAAGATAGAAAGTTATAAAAGTGTGTTTGAAGAGACCATTAGGATTTTCCATGCTAATAGTATATTATTGACTACTTTTAAATGATGATACAAACCAGCCTTTAGAATGCTGTTCTAATTTGTATAACTCCAATAGAGAAGTTCCAGAATGGCATTCTAGCATGCTCTCTCACAAAATAGCCTTCCACTGAGCCATTAATCAAGAGACACTCTAATTAATTAGTTCAACAAGCTATAAATCTACTTATCCATCCTATCACTGAGCTCCTTTTTCTTTAACTTTTATTTAAAGATATCATATGACAATTCATTGAAACTATGTGTATTATGTTTCTGGCATCTTCTGATTGACTTGTATAGTAATTCATGGAAAGGAAAGGGAAGGAGAAGGGAGGGGAGGGG
>NW_005364372.1:2975635-2991743 GCF_000412655.1 Myotis brandtii | reverse complement strand
GGGAGGGGAAGGAAGGGAAAGGAAGGGAAGAGAAGGGAAGGGAAGGGAAGGGAAGGGAAGGGAAGGGAAGGGAAGGGAAGGGAAATAAGGTCAGTTTGAAAAAGCAATGTTCTAACCAAATTCCTACAAAACTTACCTCATGTCTCTTGACAATCCACATATTCATTAGAAAACAGCTATGTGTGAGGAACAACACCAAACAAGCAATAGGAAACAACTCCATTCTAAAGTCAATTATAATCCGTGGTAGGGGAGATAAAAAAATATGAAAATGACTACTACCTAGATAGAGTCATGTCAAGATGAAGACACATTTCTCTATCAAGAAAAGACTGCAATTGGAGAGAGTGAAAGTTTAGGGCAGTTGTGCAGGCAGTCCGCAATAACTGAACTATGATTTAAGGGCATACGTTGGGAATATGAGAAGGATAAGAGAGTCATTTTAGCAAAGGTAATAGGCACCGATAAGTATTCCTCAAAACCAAATATTTAGAACTAAAGTGTCCAAACTCATAAAGCCCTTTCTACTTTTACCACCTACTCTATTATTGCTGGAGCTCAGAACAAACAAACAAACAAACAAAAAAGCGATAGCCCAACAAATGCTGTCAGAGGCCTGTGTGGAAATATAAGGAATCTGATCCCAAGGGTCACCAGAGGGTCATCCCAAGGGTCATGCAGCAGGAAATAATATGCCACCTGACACAAATCCTCTTTTCCCTTTGGATGGTAGGAAGAAACTTAGAAGTCATCCAATGTCAGTTAATATCAAATCAATCACTATTAATAGAAAAGTCCAACTCAGCATTGCATTTTCACTGGCCTAAAAAATGAGCCTGAGAACAGTCGGGCTGGTATTAGAGTTCAGCTTCTTCGCTTGTCTCTAGATTGAACAACTGTCTTGTGATATCAAGCAGAAGTATAATGAAAGCACTGAAGAGGCTATCCCACATCTACTCCTGACATTTAAATGCACATTTTAAATGTATTTTTACATATTTGTCAAAGAAAGCTGTATACACATCTAGCTCCTTATACATCTCACTTCATCTATTGCACGATAGCACATTTTATATTTGTTCAGGCATTCTGCTGTACAGATGGTTCTTAATTCATGGAAAAGGGGGAAAAAGATTTGTCAGTTTTCTTTGCAACCTTTCTTTTTATATGCTTGGTGGATATATAACATTCCCAAATGGTTCAGCAAAAAAAATAGTATTCTTTGCTCTGTTTTTTCCTCTCAGCTGCTCATTTCTCTCAGCCAGTCATGCCAGGCTTATTCAATGGAGTGGAATTCTCTTGTCTTGACTACTTGAGTCAACTCAAAATTGCTTTTGAGAAATAGTTGTTTGCCCATTCTTAATTTCTTAGAGTAGGCACTCTGGTATACCTGGGACTTACTTGTTTTTGAGCAGAACAAAAGCAAAAACTCACCTTCACTGTAAGTGAAGACTATTTATATATTTATCTTTGCTGCATATTTCTTAAGCAAACCACCAACCTTCTTGGCACCTCTTTTATCACTGAAACTTAAGGTGTTATAATGATAATAGTAATGAAAATTGTTAATAATTCGTGATTGGCATTTTATGACATTTTCATTCAACTTTCTACATACATCATCTTCTGCATTCTTTCTCAACTGGGATGCTTTACATAAAGGGGGCATGTAGACCGTCTCCAGGCTTCATGCTATGTGCCAGATGCCAAAAACACATACACGAGAGGATTCTGGAACTCTCAGAAGAGGCCTTACAGAATATCACTAATTCTTTTCTCTGTTTTCCTTGTGTGAGTCTACCTATTATTGTCACATTTGAGTTTTAGCTCATTTGTTTAGCTTTCTTAAAAAAGTATTTTAGATCACAATAAGATAAGTCATATTATAAAGAAGGGTTAAACTCAACCCCTTTCCACTATTCTAGTTACTGAATCAAATGCTGGCAGTCAGGTAATACATGATATAAACGTGATTTCATCAGTCATTTATAGCAACATTTTCATAGTAACACGACAGTTTTATTTCTAAGATGCAAATCAGATCATGATGCTGTCTTCTCTAAAATGCTTCAGTGGCATCTTATACCTCATTGTTGAAGTTAAAACTCCTTAGCATGAAATATATATAAGGGTCTTTGTTATTTTGCTTTTGCTTATTGCTCCATTCTTTGTCACTTATTGCCACAACCCACCTTTCTTCTCTTTGTCTTATAGTTGAGGCTGCAGCCTTACCAATCTATTTGCAGTTTTCAAACACAACATACTCTCAACACCCATGTGTTGCTTGGGCTCCATAGAGAGTATACCTCCACCTCTTCACTTTCCCACTGACATCACTTCTCTGGAAATGTCAGTCATCCAGAATATTGACTAATCTGAGATGAAATTAAAATAGGTTCTCAAAAAACTAAAATTGACGTTAGAAAGACCAAAGAGAGACCAAATTTAGAGCCTGTTAACTCTAAATTTAGACAAGACCTATTATCTGGTTTCTATGTCTATAACACATTAGAAATAGCTAATTTGAAAAAAGATGTGAACTGATTGAGGAAGCCTGGTTATTAGCAAGAGTTGAAATAGGAAAAGCTGGAAAACATCAAAGGAAGAGACCAGAAAAAATTTAAAACTTTTATAAAAGATTGCAACATAGAGCAATGTGCATCATTCAGAAATAGCTAAATTATGCTTAGAATATACATTATATACAGGAGTAATATGCATTGGTAGAAAATTTTATCAGACATTTTGCAAAAACTGTGATAAAATATTTCATAACATGAAAGGGGATAATAAAGAATGGGAATTTATTATCTAACCAGATAAAACGTGTGGAATAATTGCATAATTATTGATAAGTATAGTATTTTATTTGGAAGTCTTAACACATAATAATAAAGTTGTTCTATATTAAGGAAAGCTTCCAAATAAGCAATGACCAGATGTTTTTTTTTTCTTAATTGTATTGACTCTTGACAATACTTTTCAAAGCAAAAAGAAATATTTGCGTGGCATTCATAGATTTGGCTCTCAGTTATACCAACTCGTAATATTTGTATTTAAAGAGGGTCCTAGGCACAGGTTTCCATATAGGATAGCAGTCTGTTTAAGGTATAATACTAAAGTATTAGTTTAGAAGTTTCATGATATGAATACCTATCAGGCTATTGAGGCAAGAAAGTCAGGAAAAAAGACTTCCCAGGTGCCCCGGTAGCTATTGGAGTCCATGAAGTTGTAAGAATAAATGATAACTTGATGGAAGGAAATGGTAGCCCAGAAGCACATTCCATACCTCAGCATAGTTCCCCACTGGGAAAAGGTACATTTATTTTCATTAATGCACATTTCTGCAAAAAAAAAATGCACATTTCTGCAAAATAAGCCCACAGGGTGTTTTGTATTGTGCCACAAGAAAAAGAGAAAATATTCTCAATGATGAAGGGTACCCTTCTCTCTTGCCAGCAACTAGATACTTCCTTATGGGTTGAAAGATATCATTAGTCATTTCCTTCTGAGCTATAACTAGAAAAACCTTTCATTTCACTGCCTGTTACTAAGTAGGAATGAAAAGTGAATTTCCTCTAAATATTTCTGATTCACAATCTCATTTCCATTTCTCCACTGTGACCTGCTCATACATTACACACTTCTGTGATTTAAGGTTCTTCTTGCCGTTCTTTTTTTAGCATCCCCCCCCCCCAAATACCATTTTGTCTGCCTTTTTTTATACATGATGTAATGTATGCATTGAAAAAGAGTGAAAATACATATAGCAACTTGCTATTTCTCTTCCTAAAAGAGTAAATCTTTGAAAAAATTAATTGGGCATTAAAAAAAAACAACTGTCTAGTACATGACTTAGTAAATCTTTGAAAAAATTAATTGGGCATTAAAAAAACTGTCTAGTACATGACTGGGAAATTTAGAATATATTCAGAAAATAATCCTCTTATAATAGGTCCTCAGTCAACAGTCTGATACCTAATGACTTTACTAATAATCCTGATAGCCATCTGACGTTGAAAGAGAGTTGGGCCCTGCCCAGTGAGTCTCAGTAGGTTGGAGCATTGTCCTGTACACGGAAAGGTGTGCATACCTAGGCTGTGGTTTCACTCCCCAGTTGGGGTGCTTATGGTAGGCCACCAATGGAGGTTTCTATCTCACATGGATGTTTCTCTCTCTCTCCCCTCTCCTCTCTCTAAAATCAATAGGCATGTCCTCGGGTAAGGATTAAAAAAAGAACAAGAAAGAGTTGGGAACCTCATCGAATCGGAGGAAGTGTTGCTGAGGCTAGTGTTGCTATTCCCAGTGGACCCTGAATATGGGTTTGGAGTTTCCTTTTTCAAAACGATCTTGTTCACACAATGCAAGTGGCACCTGGCAGCGACAGCAGCCTTGGACAGACCACAGCCTTTTTTAAGAACACTCCCCAAATGTGCTTCCGCTGGAGTTAGAGTCCAAAGCCTCAAGTGTGACTAGGGCCTACCACTTAAGCTTGCAAGCTGTGTGACCATGAGCTATTTACTTAACTTCTCAGTGGTAAAGCCACACATGATAATGGCCCTACAGCTCGCAGGTGGGTCCTATGCACATGAAGGCACTTAGTAGAAACATCTGGCATATACGGTAGTTAATGCATAATCAACGTTAGTTATTTCTATCATTAAGGTAAGTAGTTATGTAGAAAAGAAAGCATTGATAAAATTAAAAATCCCCTGCAAATCCATTTTCAGTACCTTTTGCTGATAACGTCAGAGAGCACACAATTAGATCCTCACTCTCCTGAGCCATATATGGAGTCATCAGGGTCATTTCAGGAAGTGGCCGGAAATTTTGTGTTGTTTTAAGCCAAGTAGGAGTAAGAGGAAAAAATACGTTAGTTCCAGCAATACGTCACTAATGGAAGGCTCCCAGATGCTTGGTGCCACTCTCCAAAGAGCCGCTTTCTGGCTACACTAAGAATACAGAGAACACCACGATGTGAAAACAGGAGTCAGTTATCATGCTGCGTGGCTTCCAGTTAGTCAAATGCATAGGACTCTCTGCTTGTTCTTCCTTGTGAAAGGCAACACAAAGAAGGGATGGGAGAGTTTAGAAGATTTGAAAGTCTAAGAGCCTGCTGAAATGAATAAAATGATTAGTATGGGGCAAAAAGGAACACATTCACTCAGGCTGGATTCTAAATCAGCTTTCTGCAATCACTGACTCAGTTCAATAAAAACCCTCTTCAGAAAACCAAACAAAACAAAACAAAACAGAAAATCCCTCTTCGTTCAAAAATGTTAACATCAAATGAGAAATTCAAATAACTAAAAAAAAAAAAAAAAAGGAAAACAAAAACTTAGATGTTGGGAGGACATGTCCAAGGGCTTTAAGAAAGAACAGCTGTAATCCTCATAGGAAAAAAGTTAATGAATGTGCACAACAGAGCATGGGCTGGGAAACAAACACTTCTTTCAATGGCTGAGGTGGAATAAAAAATGTGTGACTTCCCTGGCTGGTGTGGCTCAGTGGCTTGAGCATTGTCCCATGCACTGAGAAAGAGGTCGCAGGTTCCATTCCTGATCCAGGCACATGTCCTGGTTGCAGGCTCAAACCCTAGTAGGGGGTGTGCCGGAGGCATCCAGTTGATGTTTCTCTCCTTCTCCCTTCCTCTTTCTAAAAAAAAAAAAAAGTGTCTATTCTGTTCATAGCTGTCTCCTTTCTTTTAACTAACAAAAGTCTTGAATTTTTATTTCAATTATTTGAGATTTGAATTTCCTCTTTACATTTTCTAGAGAATAAAAGTAAAACATTAGATCTCACTATTCTGAAACACGGTGGATTACTTGAATGAAAGAGTGGAAAAGGAAAGGTGATGGGAATTGTTATGAATATTAAAGTTTTATGTGCCACACAATTGGATAACTTTGATTAGTTTCTTTTTCTAAGTATGTTCCATGAATTATCTTGTTCATTCTCACAATAATCCAATAAAATAGATCTATCTTGCCCCGCCCCCCATTTTACAAATAAGGAAATAATCAAGAGAAGCTAAGTAATTTGCCAAAATAAACTCAGTAGGTTGTAGAAAGTCGAGGCCAACCCAGATCTATCCGCCCCTGGGCCTTCGCTTCCTAGTTCACCACGCTCCAGTCGGCCAGAGAAAATCTACCCGAGCCTGATTCCTACCATGGACTAATCGCTGGCTCTGGAAGGAAAGCCAGGCCACCTTCCTCCTGGGGGGAGGCACTGCCATGCTAGAAAACAGCGGTGGGCAGTAAAGCTCTGCTCCAGGCTTACTTCCTCCTTCTGTGGGGGCTGAATTTTTCTCTGGGTTCAACCTAAGAAGCATAAAACCAAATGCACTGCCTCATTGAGCAGGGTATCAGTAATGAGCCTGCACAGGATTCCTGGCAGAGAGGATTACAAAGTAAATAGCTTGTTTGGAAAGAGTATTTGAGCTTTCGAATGGAATGGAATTAATTCTCCTAAGTGGAGGAAAGTAAATTTTGGCACATAACTTCTTGCTTAAGAAAGAAGTTAGCAATCCATGCCCTAAGTTGTAAATAATTAAGCCAGATTCTTCCCAGAAGCCAGAGCCTTCCTTGTTAGTGATGCAAGCACTCAGGACTTTGTGATTCCATTTTATTAATTAACACTGCATGGTTGAGAAGAGACTAAGATAACAATGGACGCTGAGACTTAGTGAGGGCCCCAGGTTATTCAGTGAATCATTTTTTGTTCCAGCTCAAATGCCAACACTGCTGTCTTGTCCCTGATTTCCTCCTCTAGGTTGATGTGAACCTCACCACGCGGCTCTTCACCTCATAGAACCTTATATGGGTTAGGAATTGTCTCATATACTTTACCTTTCATATCTCAACTACACTGTTAACTTCTCAAGGCCCAAAACAAGAGCATATATGTCATTTCAATTCTGGGATGCAAGACATAGTGTGACAATACTTTACACACAATGAACCCAAACAAAGCATTTAGCATCATGAGCTTTCATAAGCCTTGGTTCTGGGCATCTATAATAAGAAAAGCATAATATGCTAATTAGACTGGACAGCCGGACATCCTTCTGGACAAAGCTGCGGTGGCTGCAAGGGCCGAGGGCAGGCAGCTGCGGCGGAGTGATGGGGGCAACACCTTCCCCTGATTAGCTTTCAATTCTGGGATGCAAGACATAGTGTGACAATACTTTACACACAATGAACCCAAACAAAGCATTTAGCATCATGAGCTTTCATAAGCCTTGGTTCTGGGCATCTATAATAAGAAAAGCATAATATGCTAATTAGACTGGACAGCCGGACATCCTTCTGGACAAAGCTGTGGTGGCTGCAAGGGCCGAGGGCAGGCAGCTGCGGCAGAGTGATGGGGGTGACGCCTTCCCCTGATTAGCCCGGTCGCCTCCTGCAGAGGGAGGCCAGATTGTGGCTTAGGCCCGCGGGCCTAAGCTGTCAGTAGGACATCCCCTGAGGGTTCCTGGACTATGAGAGGGGGCAGGCTGGGCTGAGGGACCCCGCCACCCCAGTGCACAAATTTTCGTGCACCGGGCCTCTAGTCTATAATAATAAAAGCGTAAAATGCAAATCAACCGAATGACTGAACAGCAGAATGACCATCCGGACGACCTTCCAGATGACCACGCTATGACACCCACTGGCGTCAGGCCAGCCAAGGCAGGTCTGATGCAATTGGTCAGGGGCCTGGCCATTGCCCCACGATCGCTCTTCAGAGGGAGTCCCAGGCCACTGGCCAGCGGGGCGATCGATCAATTGGAGGGCTCTACGATCGAGCCAAAGAGGGAGGCCCAGGCTACCCTGTGGTGGCTCTGCAGCGGGTGGGCAGGGCCTCCCTCTGCAGGGACGATCTATCACGGAGCCCCATCCAGGTGGGCAGGGCCTACCTCTTTGGGACAACCCATCAAGGAGCCCTGGCTGGGTGGGCAGGGCCTACCTTTCTGGGGTGTTCGATCACAGGGCTCCCAGACTGTAAGAGGGCACAGGCCATGCTGAGGGGACTCCCCCCCCCCAGTGCACAAATTTCATGCACCAGGCCTCTAGTCTATCTATATAAAACCCTAATATGCAAATCAACTGAACGGTGGACCAACCAGTCGGCAGGGGGCAGGGCCGGAGAGTGGGCAGCATCAGGCCAGCCAAGACAGATGCCAGCAGGCAGAGGGAGGTGACCGGTGGTGGGCGGGGCCAGCCAGTGGGCAGCGCCAGGATGTCAGCCAAGGTGGGTGCCAGTGGGGGCCCTCCCGATTGCCCCACTGGTTGCCCCACAGATCAGCCCTGATCGCCAGCCAGGCTTAGGGACCCTACCCTAAATATTGGGAACAGTCACTTAGATTTGAAAATTAAAACCTGGCAAGGCTACTCTAACACTGAGAAAAACGGGATGATGCAGGGATGACGTGCATGGACTCTGGCTTGCACATTTTGTGGTCGGCCCTGATTCTGACACTTATAACTGTGTGACAAAGCCAACTACTTAACTTCTCTCTGCTTCAGTTTTTCCACCCATAAGATGGGGAAAATGGTACTACTGCCTCAGAAGGATCATGTTATGTACCACTTTTTATAATCAGGGCAAAAAAATGTAGCTGCCCGTACAACAGCAAGATGTCTTTCATCTGTATGAAAAGTACAGTCACTGGTTCATGCAGTGTCTCGGATTGCAAGAGGGATGTCCAACTGCCGGTTTAGGTCCGTAAACCGGCAGTTGGACATCCCCTGAGGGATCCTGGATTGCAAGAGGGCACAGGCCGGGTTAAGGGACCCCCCTCCCATGCATGAATTTCGTGCACCAGGCCTCTAGAACAGTCATAAAAAGAGCTGAGCCCTTTTAGATTTGCTGGGCACTACAAATATAAAATAGTTATGTAAAATAGCAAATCCAATATAGTTCTAACAGCTATGTCTGGATGATTTAATTTAGTCCTCACAAGCATCCTACAAGGAAGGGCTCACAGTCCTCCCCAGTCTCACCTCAGAACCTACTTCCTTAACACTCTGCTACTTTGCCAACTACTGAGAGGACCCAGAACTAGAAAGAATTTCAAATCTTCCATTTACAGAAGGAGAACTAAAGACCCAGAGAAGGTAACTAGGTTGCCTATGGTTAAACTACTATTAAGTAGCAGAACTCAACTAGACCCCAGTGTTCTGGTCCTAAGCTCAGTTCATCCACTACAGCATACTGCCCTATTTGGGAGGCAGTACATATATGTAATTTGTGTGCAGTTTTAATGTTTTAGAGGAAAACTGTAGTAATTACAAAGGTTATCAGTCCCTTGCATACTCCATTCATGGCATATGAGTGACCTTTACAAAATAGTAATACATAATAACTTATTGTTTTAAAGGTAGCATCCCTAACCACTTAATGTTGGAAGAAAGTATATTTCTTAACTACTAAATGGAGAAGTCAGCTAGGAGTCCTGAGTGATGTGAGATTCTGCCTTGATGAGAAATCCTGCTAGGATTTTTCCACACAGAAAAACCAGGGGTTAGACTTTTTTGTTGTTCATTTGTTTTAATTTTTAATTTATTTTTGGTTACCAAGTATTTCAGACATAAAAGTAGAATACATATTGTCCATCCAAGCATCTATAGGTAAAAATAACTAGGTTAAATGCATGTTAATATTTTGCTGCATATGGTTCAAAGCTCCAATTAGAAAAAATACAAAAATGTAATAAAAAATAGCCAATGGGTACGCGTGCTTCCAGACCATGTGTGCGTACCCTTCTATGTAGAAGTAAAGATACTTGCCTTGCTGCCTGGCTCCTGAGTATGTTTTGTGTTCTACGGGACCCCTGAATTTGGGGGCTCGCCTTATCTCTTATAGGGAGTAAAGTGAGAGTCCTGTTGTCCTTGGTCAGCTACAGCCTGGCACTGACCGGGAGGCTCTGACTGCTCATCAGCCACAGAAGGCACATTCTTTTTTTTTTTTTGACTCAGGAACTGTTTATTGCATGGAGTTACAACAGGATTCTGAACTGACCATGAAGTTCTCTTTTAGGCAACAGATCGATTAACTTTTTTGAGGATGCTTCAGATCCAACACCAACAAGGGCAAACCCCTTTGATTGGCCATTTGCTCGGTTTTCCAAAAACTTTATCTCCAAAATATCATTTACTCCCAAAGAATGCACTGCTTCAGTTAAGTCTTCATCTGTTGTCCACCATGTTAGATTTCCAATATATAATGCAATTCTCTTTCCCGTATATGTATAGACAACATTTGGTGCTGCTCCTTTACCCACATCATCACCAACAGCTGGTGGGAGAGTATCCATGTAATCCCGGTCTTCTGGTGCATCTCCATTATTTGCGGATGGAGAGATGACATCATCATACAAATCTATCTGATCATGCCCACCATATTCAGCTTCCTGGTTGAACTCTTCGCCTACATCCGCGTAAATGTCTATGTGGTCCACAGCGTCCGCCATCTTCCCTCGGCCTCGGCTGCCGCCGCCGCCTCCTGCAGGTCTAGGGGTTCCCAAAGGTGTGGACGGAGTCGGCGAAGAAGGAATGACACGGAGACAGCGTTCAGTTGATCAGCAGCCTAGCCAGCTTCTCTAGCCAGGATCTCCAGCCAGGTTCTGTCCAGAAGGCACATTCTACCCTGGCTGGAGCTGGAGATGCGGCCCTTCCTCCCCATTTGGAGCTGCCTATTATCATGGGAAGATGAACAACTTTGCTGCAGAAACCAGAATCGCCAGCCCTTTGAAGATCCCCAGCCCTTTTGCAGACCTGCAGCCTTTGCAAACCTCCAGCCTGCTTACCTGTTAACTGCCCACCTGGCACTCCCTTTGGCTGCTTCCCCATGTAACCCAGCCCTTGCATATCACTAAGGCTTTGAAGACCTCTAGTCCTTTTGCATACCTATAAACTGCCCTTTTGCCTACTTTTCCTTTGTGCTTTTGCTATATAAGCAACTGGCTTATGGTGGGGCACAGAGCAGATTTCTGTGGCTGACCTGCTGCTCTGCCATACTGCTGGCAGTATTGGAATAAACGCTTATATATGATTCAAACAAATGGCCAATGACCCACTGCCCATCTGCTTCTTCATCTCTAAATGTGATCACTCCTCTTGCTATGCATTTCCCCTATGTGTGTCTTTTATACTTTCGCCATATATAAATGCATGTAATCATAAATAACACAATGTATATATTTAAAATACATATGAAGGGTCCCTTTCTCCAGTGGGAAGAATGCTGGTGGTAAGGCAGATATAACTACCATGTCTTCCAGGGCTTTGATGAAACCTCAGATATGAAGCCTTATGGCCAACTGTCTGCGATTGCATATTTTTGGAGCGATCACTGTACCCCTGGGGGATTGCAGCTTTCTGTAACTTTGCTGTGACTGAACCAAGAAAGATGTCACACGTAGATCTCTACAGAGATTATGATCCCATGAAAGATTTTGAGGACATGAGGAAGGCTGGTATCTTTCAGAGTGCAGTGACCCTGGAATATCAAAAGTATCTTTGGGTTGAATTCCATGGAAGTTTGTCACTGACCTGTGTTCCTGAACAATGAAACATGACTATTTGGGCTAAGAACTACTTTTTATTGATAAATAAACAATTAAGAAATACTATAGATAATAAGTCTTTGCTTAGTTATTTTGAATATTATAATTCTGGGCACTTGTGTCAGATTGGTTAGGGATCTAAACTGTTTATGAACCTTATGAAGATGACTTAATTTCAGTATTAAAAATGTCATTATTTTAGGGAAAAATATGTATATGAAGTGTTACATATTGTACAAGTCTTTTTAGACCTTACTTTCGTCATTCAACACATGCTTTTGTTTTAACCTTTAGTTAGAAAGTGTTATCTTAAGGTACATAAATTATAACCTTAGGTGTTAAGGCATCCGACAAGAATGAGCATAAGATTATTTTGAAGGAAAAACCTTAAATAGCAGATCTCGTTAAGGCAAAGAATATTATATATCTTAAATTATGTATCTTGTACACTTTAATGTAGGTGGTATACTTCTTAAAGGTGAAAAACTGACATAATAAAATTGGGGTGGAGCCCTGGCCGGTGTGGCTCAGTTGGTTGGGCTTTGTCCCATGCACCAAAGGGCTGCTGGTTTGATTCCTAGTCAGAGCACATGCCTAGGTTGCAGCCTGATCTCCAGTGGGGGGCATGCAGGAGGCATCTGATAGATGTTTCGCTCACATCAACGTTTCTCTCTCTCTTGCCCTATCTCTCTCTCTAAAAATCAATTTTAAGAAATCTGAGAAAAAAAAATCGAAGTGGAGATCCCAGTCCTCTCAGGCTTTAGGCCTTCTGCCTATCCACTGCCTTTCCAAAACTCCTATCCCCACCCGCCATCATCTCCTTATTCTCTCTCCACCCAGTGGAAACTCATCTTCCTTTCCCTTGAAAACTTGCCACCCAACAAAATCTCCTAGCAAGTCGCCCACCCCCTGCCCCAGGAGCTCTCTTGCAAATGTCCTCCCTATGACAAATTGTTTTGTACTTCTTGATACATTATTCATGCTTTTAGTGGGAGAAACCTCCTCAAGGCATTTGACACAAATTTCTCATTTCCCACATCTGTTGTTGTGTGACTAAAGCATAAGCATTTATACGTAATTTTAAGAACTCAGTGGCTTCTTGAGTGATATTTCTCCAGGACTCCACTGTCGAATAGATGGTGTTGACTTTATAAAGAGGTTAAGAGATGAATAAGGCAGTCTGAAAATTAGAGACACCAGTAAGCGTGCTGGTCTCTAACTGACCCCAAAACTAGATGAAAGCCGAAACACCAGCACAGGGGCCAAATCACCTACAAAGTAATGATTTGCTTATGTAGAAGTCACGTAATAGTTTTGCAAAACACTCTTGCTTATATTTCCTTATTTGATGTTCACAACGAGGAGATGTTAAAAAAAAAAAAAGAGTGATATTTAATGCTGTAAACTAGACCCTGGCCAGGTAGCTCAGTTGGTTAGGACATTGTCCCTATCTACCAAGGTTGTGGGTTTGATCCCGGTCAGGGCACATACAAGAACCAATTAATGAATGCATAATGGAACCACAAATTGATGTTTCTCTCTCTCTCTCTCTCTCTCTCTCTTTCTTTCTCTCTCAAAAAAAAAATCTAGAAAAGTAATTTAAAGCTGTAGACTACTCTTCCTTCTAGTTTGCCTCTATCTTCACATGTATCATCCATTATAGAGTACTGAGACTCAAAGCTGGAGATAGGCTTGCCTTTTGGAATCCAAATCAAAGAGGTAAACACACAGCACCCCCTGAGAAAATAAGAATTTTTCAGACAATGTTCTCACAGGGAGGGGCCTGCTTGCCCTCTGACAAGGTCTACTTGGCTGTTGACATTTTGCTGAAATACTGAAATTGGGGCTAATTAGCCTAAATATCTGTAACAATATCTGGGAGGTTTTACACTGCTGCTCTGCATTAAGATAACAAAAGATTAGGTGAGGACGTCATAATCTACACTTGGCGATTCTGTTTGTGCTACCGGGACCCCAGCCCCATGTCCCCGATAGGAGTGAGGGATGGTGTGGCCCATAATAAAGGTCTGTGTCTTAGCCACATACACACCCTGGCAGCTTGAGAATGTTCTCTCGCTCCCCACAAAGTCTAGATAGTTCCTGGGATGTGAATGTCTTCTCTAGTCTATTTCACTTGTCTCTTGAAGGCCATACATTGCAATGTTATAGGCTGAATTGTGTCCCTCCCTTTCCACTGATAAAACCAGCCCTCTTTGCTGTTTCAACTTTGATATACAGCGCATTCCAAGAAGTTTCTTGAATTGGTTTTGGGGAGGTTTAAAAAATTCATCTGACCGCACTCACAGTACTATACAGTTATATTTGGTATTAAATATGTATCCTTACAACGGCTTAAGTCTGATTTCTGAAATTACTTTGCAGTTCCCAGTTTCTTCTTCTTAAGGCACTAGTGATAACCAGCCACCAAGATAACTTTATATTTGCCTCCTGCCTGAATGCCTCTTTGTCTAGTTTCTGTTTTCCATGCTGTTCTTTTCTTTTTAGGAATTGTCACTTCTTTGCATCTGAGTCCTTACTTCTCAATCCCAGCATATGCAGTTCCCCAAAATGAATGCAAGAGCAACATTTAGCAACAGAAGTCTAGAAGAGCTTTCAGTATGTAAAACCTTGGCTGCCTATGTATTGATTGCCCTCTGAGTGATACCTGCCTGCTTTCTTAACTCGGCAACACTGCTCACCGACCTGAGAACCTGTGGCTTTTTCTCCATCATGTTGGAAGGACCGGAGGATCACTGTAAACCCCTCATGGGCAGAGCCATTTCCAAATGCCTGAGCTGAACTCATCGGGGCAGAGGTGATATTTACAATATTTAATAACAAATAAGGCATTGGCACACACTAATCAATACTGATACTTAATATTATGCAGCAATAATGAATCATCTTCAAAATGATCCTAAGAAAGGCCCAAAGGAATACTGAAGTCCATCAGATATCTTCCTGTGGGCCTGGTCTTATTAGGGGCATAGCAACATGACACTTGCTAGTCACTTGAAAAGCCCAGAATCATGTCAGAACCATAGCCACCTTGTCCCCCATTGGACTGCCACCTGACACTGTTGGCATCATTTCTCCATCACAAATTTATGGCTTCCTGAGGCTGCATGAAACCCTATTCTTGTTCCTGCTTATTAAGCAGATGAATCTTAATCTACTGAGACAAGGGGTTGGTTAACTATGTCCTCTTTCATGCAGTCACTCATTCCACTAAAGTTAACTGAGTTCCAAATATAGACCAGGCACTGAATTTATTTAAAAATTTAATAAATAAAATGATTTGAATATGTGTAGGAATGAAAGGCTGACTAAGCCATTTTGTTCCTGAATTCTCTTTGTAGCACAGGTCTGCACTATACTTAAAATAAAAAGCCTTAACACAGAGCACAATGTGGGCAAGAGGCCTTCTCTCATTTACAGAAACTAGGAGAACAAAGAAGAGACACATATATCCAAGTCATCACCAATAAGACTGTTATAATCTCAGGAGTTGTCACTACTTGGTAGAAAGAGGAAGAAACAAAAATACGCCCTAACTTGGTTTGGCTCAGTGGATAGAGTGTTTCTTTTTAAAAAAGAAACAAAAAAAAATGTTATTAATTCATAATGGTGCCAATGTGTAAGGCTACTTAGTTTCATCATAAATATTTGTATGTAGTCCTCCTTTAATCAGTACTGGCTAGAAATCTATTGCTTTGTTAGAACTTAGCACAACCCTAAATAGCTTTATGTTCCAAGGACTCCATTTTACATATTCAAAATTGACTGCTTTGTTATTTCTCAGGTCTTCAGTTGCAGATTATTGGCTCAGCTCAGTGAATTTTGCTGTATTTGGACCTGGGTCTTGGCCCACAACTCCTTAATTTAACACAAGAAGGGTTAAGTCATAAGTCTATGGAGACCTACTTCCTTATCTGCAGAGCCCAGGCTGAATTAATCGGAGGTGTTCCCGCAATTAGAGAAGCAGTGCCTTGTGTACTCATTCTGGAACTTCCTTTAGAACATGAACTTCTTGAAAACAGGAGTTATGACCATATTTACATTTGTCTGTCAGGTGCTAAGTAAGTGTTCTAAATGAATGACTAAACGGATTAGTACGCTCTGGACAGACCATTAGGTTTAGTGCTGGGCAAACATTTGAAGAGCAGTATGGGCAAACCAAAGAGAAGTAACAAATGCAGGGAAGAATCTGGGGATTCTTTATTTGAAATGAAGGAAGTTGGGGTGTGTAGCCTAACAAGAAAATATGTTAAGGTTGAGGGAATAGTTGTCTCAAATGTCTGAATGTAGAATGGTGTTGGTGAAATAGGCTCCTCCCACTGACTACAAGATCCAGGAGAGCAGGGAATAGGTCCTTTTTGTCCTCAGCACTTATTTTTTTTAAATATATTTTATTGATTTTTTTACAGAGAGGAAGGGAGAGGGATAGAGAGTTAGAAATATCGATCAGCTGCCTCCTGCACACCCCCTACTGGGGCTGTGCCCGCAACCAAGGTACATGCCCTTGACTGGAATCGAACCTGGGACCCTTCAGTCCACAGG
>NW_005364372.1:2941823-2974843 GCF_000412655.1 Myotis brandtii | reverse complement strand
CAGAAAAGAAGCAGAGACAGGAATTCAATCCATCATTACTAGCAAAGGAAGACACAATGAAATAACAAAAATTTCTAAGTAGATATTCTATTAGACTCTTTTTTTTTTTGTAAAGAACTTCAAACAATTAAAAAGATATTTTTGTATGGAAAATAAACTTGTTTATAAAAATAGAGAAATAAAAACATCAGAAATCAACTGCATTACATATATGTATATATACTGTTTTTTTTTGCTGCTACAGTATGTTTACTGATTGGGATGGGCCACCCTACATAATCCTATATAATATACTAGAGGCCCGATGCACGAAATTGCAAGGGGGTTATACTAGAGGCCCGATACATGAAATTCATGCAAGGGGGTTGGCCCTCGCAGCTGCAGCAGCTTGCCTCAGCCCTCACTTCATCCAGAAGGTCATCCGGAAGGACATCCGGAAGGTCATTCAGCTGTTCCGTCTAATTAGCATATTTCGCTCGCTTTTATTATTATAGATAATTTTAGATAATCCTTTTACAGATGGCTTTGACAGTCTACACTTTTATTCATTAGAGTGTTTTAGGGAGATATATCAACCCCTTTGGTCTAGGGATTCTTTCCAATTACCTTATCCAATATCCAGAAAATATTTATTTTTTTTTATATCCCAAAATGTTTACCGTTTCTTTTCGAAAGACAGGAACAACTGTCAAACCACTTCTTCACAGTTAATTATAACTGGGCCTCTCTCAAGGTCTTTTCCTGTACAAAGTACTTAGTCACACAGAATTATTTCTACTTGAAATAATTCTGTTTAGACAGGGTTGTAGTTTGTCTAAGACTTTTTTAAGCAGTGGAATGTTTTGAAATACAATCTCCTTTATTAATGTAAGAGCCTTGCCCGTAAACTTGAGTTAATTCTGTCAAGTCAGGAATTACTGATAGATTCCTGAATTTACTCAGAGCTTTAAATGTTGTGTTCCAAGTGCCCTTTGCCCCCAAAAATCAAGGAGTGCATTAATGCAGTTGTCACTGTAATATTTAATAAGAAATCTTGTGTGCAATTTTTGAAACTTTCCATTTGAAGGTGTTTTTTTTTGCTCCTAAATAATATAGAAGCTATCAATATACAAATAGGGCTGAGAAAGCAGGCAAGCTGGTCGATGATGCTTACTCTGCATTCCCAGTACACAGAAAAATGGAATTTAAGAAGTCTGTAGTCCAGAGAGAAGAAAAGTCTTCAAGTCCTCTGTTTTTACTATGTGCACAGTTGAAATTAACTGTCAAATGAGCTTTAAAGCTAGCTAAGTATAAACAAAAAAAATAAGAACTTATGGTTAACACAAGCATGTCTGTTGTTATGCCACAAAACCACGGGGGAAGCAACAGGAATGAGCTGCAGTAATGATGACAACAGCTTGTGCTATTTTTCATGTTTAATGTTTTATAAATCCTTTAAGATAGTGAGCATTCACTCAAGTCCTTTATACATATAAATTGAACTTTTGACCAATTATTTTTTTCTGCCTTCTCTGTAATTATTTGCATGCCCAGCTCCTCCACTGGATAGAAAATGAAGTAAGAATGGATTTTCTTTGTTTACATCTCATGCTGTGCATAGTGCTTTAGACACAGATAGACAATGAACACTGTTTTCTCAGAAGTAGTTACTTTGTATATAGTTCTAAAACTAATAGGTCTACTTCTATTCTTGTTGCCAATGAGAAAAAAAGAGGAGTATAAGGCAAATGGTGAGGAGAAAAGGAAAGGGGTGGAGCAGGAGACTAACATTGACTGGATTGTCATAATTAAAACAATGAATTTCCATTCAAATATATTTGGACCATTGCTCACATACATGGCACTTGACTTGGCATAATTTAATGTTCCTTAAATGCAAATTAATGGTTAAGTCACGGTCATGTTCTAGGGAATCTTGAGAAGGATTTCAAAAGACGCTTTACAAAAATTGTAAACACTGAAAAGTTTTTTACACCTTCTCCATATTTTAAATATAATGTGCAGATGAATACGGTATGCCTAACACTGGTCTTTGTAAATCGAAATAATGTTTGACAAGCACTTTTTCCATAGACTAGCCAGTAAAATTGCAAAACTGTAAGTATGTGTACATGTGTGTGTGTATAAATATATATGTATATACTAGAGGCCTGGTGCACGAAATTCGTGCATCCATGGGGGGTGGGCGGATCCTTCAGACTGGATTGCGAGAGAGCACAAGCCAGGCCAAGGGACCCACAGGTGCACAATCAGGATCAGGGAGGGATGCAGGAGGTTGGCCAGTGGGGAGGGACCGAAGGAGGGCTCCAGGGCATGTCCGGCACATCTCACTTAGTCCCAATTGGTTGGACCCCAGCAGCAAGCTAACCTACCAGTTGGAGCTTCTGCCCCCTGGTGGTCAGTGCATGTCATAGTGAATGGTTGAGTGGCCTTAGCATATCATTAGCATATTATGCTTTGATTGGTTGAATGAACATTTGAACACTTAGCATATTAGGCTTTTATTATATAGGAGATATATATATACATATATATATCTCCTATATAATAAAAGAGTAATATGCAAACTAACCATCACTCTGACACAAAGATGGCAGCACCCATAGCTACAAGATGGCGGTGCCCAGTCCTCTCAGCCCACTGGAGTCCTCCAGTACCAGGGGGCGGCCACTGAGAGCAAGGCCTGCTTGGCCATCACTGTGGTGACCCAGCCGAGTGGTCCCCACAGACAGCAGAGAACCAGGGGAGCAGGCCTAAGCCATCAGCAGGACATCCCCTGAGGGCTCCCAGACTGAAGTGGGTGCAAGTCGGGCTGAGGGACCCCCCACCCCGCCCCCTGTGCACAAATTTCGTGCACCAGGCCTCTAATATATATATTTGAATTAAACTAATAATTCAGTGTTTTGTAATCAGGAAAATTGGTAACCAAGTAACTTACAGATGTCCTTGCAAAGATTATCCACATCAGAGTGGTGTGAGCTCTATCAGGTCTGGTCCTCAGCCAAAATGTTAATTAGCAGGGTTTGTTCTTAGTATATCTCCCTATCAACTTTTGCACCTTATATTTAAGTTTTTGCCCTTTCCTCAAAATAGTCGGTCTTCAAATCAGTGACACATTCTTGTTATGATAGTTTCCATAACTCCCTTCACCTATAAAAATATCCCAAATCCCTTTTGAGTGACAGTGCAAAAAGCATGATAATGATTTAAAGTGTTCTCCTTCTTAGTTTTATTTTTAACAGTGGCTTTCAAGTCTCAGGAAATCCCTCTGTCCCAGTAAATTGGGAAAGTTTGCTTACCCTACTTGCACTGAAGAACCTAAAATATGACCACTGGGGAAGACTTTTTAGCCTTCTCTCTCCTCAAATTGCAGTTCCCAGTCACAGGTTTTGCTGCCTCTTCTCTCACATCCTTGTTCTGAATAATCTGCTTGCCTCACTCAGAGTCAAACAAATCCTGCCTTTCTCTGCGACCCCCACCCACACCCCCAGCCGACCCCCTAAGACACATTTCCTAGGTTTGCTCAGTGTGATCTGCATGATCTAAGCCTTTCATTGTTTTGGTTGTCTCAGTAACAGATGATAATCCCAGGCATTTCAGTGGTCAATAAAATATAAACAAATTTATAAAGGGGTCCAGATTCGTGTCAGAATCCCTACCCAGGACACCTAGTCTGTTCTTAGACTGTCTTCATAGTTTCCCACCTGTAGAAAGAGCATTCTTTATCGGAAGCACTGAGATCCCATAGTGACAACAAAGAAGACCCAGAGGAAATTATCTACCAGTGCATATTATCTACACCAGTAGTTTTCATTAGTTCTAATAAGCAGAGTTTAATTATATATCTTGCCTGAGGCCAGAGGACAATGTAGTGCAGTGGTTCTCAACTGTGGCTGCACATTAGAATCACCCGGGAATCTTTTTAAAATCCTGATTTCTGGGCCTCATCCTCCGGAAATTCTGTTTCTTTGTTACTAATGTTGTGGCCACACCCCATAACAAAGAAACAGAATTTCCGGAGGATGAGGCCCAGAAATCAGGATTTTAAAAAGATTCCCAAGTGATTCTAATGTGTAGCCAAGGTTGAGAACCACTGATGTAGTGAGAGAGTTCCAGCTGTCTGCAATTCTGCTCATTCCGTGGGTCTGAAACACCTACCACTTCTCTGGCATCTATGAGTTAGTTGCCTGTGCTAGAGAAGGAAACTCAAAAAACCTCTTTGCAGGATTGTTCAAAAGTCATTTGAACAAAGTAATAGATTTCAGTAAATAAAAAGAAACAAAAATTGACCAAATCATTTTTCTTATGGGCTGAATTATCATGTGTTTTAATACTAACCTCCAGAAGCTAGGAATATGACTGTATTTGGAGACAGCAACTTTCAAGAGGTAATTAAGTTAAAATGAGGTCACTAGGGTGGGTCTTATTCATGACTGGTGTCCTTAAAGAAGAGAAGATTGGGACACAGACTCAGGCAGGAGGTAAAAAACATGTGAAGACACAGGGAGAAGATAACCATCACAAGCCGAGAGGCCTGGAACACATCCTCCCCTCATGACCTCAGGAGAAACCAACCTTGACACAACTTTGTTCTTGGCCTTGAAGAAAAAAGTCTCTGTTGTGTAAGCCATCCAGTCTGTGGTATTGTGTTGTGGCAGCCCTGGCAAATTAATACACCTTTTCTAGTAGATAAACACAACATACTCAGGGGTTTACAGCACTCTCATTAAGGACAGACTGGGAACCTTGCTCGAGGCAGCAGGCCAGAACAGGTGGCTTAATTTCTCACAGTTGGTTTGCAGCTCTCACATCTAACCTTGGACTCGTATCCCTAAGCACACAGTAATCTTCTTGGCAATCAAATGGGGGGGGATAGAAAGGTTCTCTAAGAGAGTGAAAGGAGGACTTCAGATTTTTTTTGTTTAAACTATCCATGAGAGCGTTGAAAACAGCTTTAGGAGTGTAACATCAAGTGTTCTTCCCTCCTCTTCTCATGAATAACCTTGATCACTAATCTTTTATTTGTCACAACCCACAGCATTCCACTCAACCCTGAAAAACATAATAGTCCCTCCTGAAGAGCATTCCTCCACACGGAGTAAATTGTGAATATAACCAAATGAACATTAAACAGAAACATTGTTTTAAGAAAGAAAACGCACGCCATCTTTGTATGTCCCTTTCATTTTGCCCCATTTTTCACTGTCTTAAGAATCATCAAATTCCTTTAGCTCATATTGCCGTGCCCCTTCCTCCTTGGACGGTATTTAGAAGTTATTACAGATTCAAAAGGGGAGGTAAAGGTCTGCAATGAAAAATCAGGTGGCTGAGAAGGACAGAAATACCTGCTTTTGTAATTCCATTCAGAGAATGTTCAAAGAAGTTTTCCCTGCTGTTTTTCACTGGCTGGTCATGCCCTGCGATCTTAACTACAATTTTCTCATCGGGAGCCTCCTCCTCTATCCCTCTCTCCCAATTTCTTTGGGCAGCAGGTGAGGTGCATCTACCAGGTTATGGGTCCTGCTTGTGAGTGTGCAATTAAGGATATCTGTCCCTGGGCCTTCTGGGCCAGGTGAACCCATAGTCTTGACAGGGTTTTAAATGGCTCTATCATGTCATCAGCAACTTATTAATGGTTTATAGTATGCAGATACTGCTGGTCAAGTTCCATTTAGTTAGTGTTTGATTTATTGCAGAAGTGTAGAAGCTGGCCCATTGCCCACTCTCATAAGGACTCATATGACTAGTTTCTTGAATTACACGTGAAGCATAAAGGTTTCCTAACACAGAAAATAGTGTTGAGTTTAAACTCACTCACATTTTTAGTGGAAAATTGCTGTTGGTCTCCCCAATATCCATCTCTTCCCATTTCCAGGAACAGATCTTGATTAGACCTGGTGGTCTGGACAGGGTCAGAAGGAAAGAGCATGTGACCCAGATCTGACCAATCAGAGGGCCACTGATTACAGCCCTCAGTGATTGGCTGAGGGATGAACACAAAGCCTAAATGGTCCAATCATAGGGACTCTTTTTTTTGAGTTATAAGGAAATAGTCTCTTGCCCTACCTATCAATCAGGGTTCATTCGGAAAAGCTGAGTGTCTGGCAATGATGTACAATAGGATTTATCACAATGATTTGACCAGACACATTACCTGGTTTTTTCTTTTGTTTCTGGCACTGAGCCGGAAGTTATAGGTCTGCTTGAGTGAAGGAAAAATGGGCGTGGACTTGGGAAGAGCAGGGACAACTAGAATCTGCATTTGTCAGCCACTGACACTCATGTTGGTCCCTCCCAGGCTCCAAGCCTGCAACCCAGCTGCTGTGGATAACCCACAGAAGTGGTGCTCTGTTGCAGACTCACACCCACACGTGGCCAGGATTTGGGGAAGGGAAAGGCGGAGAACCTAGGGAAACTGGGCCTGCAGGCAGGCAGCTGCCTCCCCCACTGACAAGCTGAGTCAGCGGCTGCAAAGGGGCCTGACCCACCTCTACCTTCCAGGAGTCACAATGGCTACTGTTCCACTGTGACCATCCAGATCTTCCAAGGATTTCTCTTGAGGCAAACTCTAACCAGAATATGCAGTGGAGAGAACAGAACTCTGGGAAACATCGTTTAGTCTGGCCAAGGTGACACATTACAAAGCCCTGACACCTGAGCCTGGAACAGCGGGAGAGGTGAGGCTGAGCTGCCGCTGCTCCTGCCCCATAAAGAGAGCACAGAACTGCTGGGCTGCTTTGCGGGGCCTGAGGGTGAAACATGTAATTAAAAGCAGAGAAGGGGGGAAGGGGAAACCCAAACAAGCAATTTGATTACACCTCCAAGTCCTGGAATTCCTGAAACTACCCCTGGAGTTTTCAGTTGGGAGGAACAATACATTCTTTGTGCTTAAGCTGATTTGAAATGGGTTCTCTGACACCAGCTCCCGAGGACTGCTCAGTGAGTCTCAGCATAGGGTTGCTGAGGTTGCTCTAACTGAAGTTTCTTCGTAGTTTTAAAGAGCAGCCTTAAGTTGCATTAAATCAATCCTGGAGAAAACGAAGCAACAGTTATTTTGTATCTTATTATTGATTAGTTAAGGAGAAAGAATAAAATATATATTCCATTTTTAAGAAGATCAGCACAAAGAGAGGAAGACAATGTTCCCATTGTCTCTGGATAGTCGTCTTTCATTAGACCATTAGACCATAATCAAGTTCTCTGCTATCTCTCCCCTCACACTTTCCTCACTTTCCACCATGAAGTAAGAGGCCTGGGTGAGCACTGAATCATATTTTCTGGGAGTAAAATCCAACAAAATGGATTTTCTGACTATGACAAAGTGTAGTAACTAATTGCATATCATTAAAACTTAACATGCATACAGTCAACATTACATGGAACTTGCCAATCTCAGATACTCCTTATAACACTGAATTTGGTAGAATCAGTATAAGTAAAACCAGTAACTTCATCGTGACTAAATTTTGACTTTCAACTACTAGTCATATATTTATATGAATATTTTAAATGTCTCAGTACATTCCAAAGGCACAAGTCTGAACTTAAATATTAGAAACAATTAAAATCTGCTTCCTGGTAGTCTCAAATGTCTCAGAACAGAAAGGAAGAAGCCACAGATCCTCCTACTCACCCCCAGAAGGATAACCAAAAAGAGAACTATAGAAGGAAAATGAGATATAATACATTAAGGTCAAAGTGAGGTTATTCAGCTCATCACCCCTCCTCAGAGTCACTATCCTTTTAAAAGTAGAACTATTCATTGGAGAGAGAATACCTGTCTTTTTAGTAAGTGCCTGTAATCCTTTGTAATTCTACAATGAAAGTAAGGCATAATTAAGCTGATCACATTAGTTATAAATATATTTTTCAATGGGGAAAAATTAATTCAACATGAAATTTAACAAATGACAAATCACTGAAAAGAAGACTTTCTCCAAAAATATTTTATAGAAACAAAATCATTGAATATATTTGCAAAATCATCTTAATACACTGATAAATGTCTCAAATTCTTAATCTATTTTATTCTAATATCTTTGCATTTCAAATAGGCAGATCTTAATTATTTTAATTAGTTTTACAATCAAAATGACTATTTTCAGGCTCTTAATAATTCATTTAGAAAAAGTTCAGCTTATATAAATAAATTAAGCTATTATATAATGGGATTTAGGTGTGTATTTTTACAGCTTAAAAACTATTTCTCTGGTGGGATGACAAAAATTTGTTTATCTAAAAGCATGTTTTTCCAGTTTAATAACGATTCTCTTCTTCCTATAGAAATGAAGGAAATTAATGCAGTAGTTCTTGACTGGGGTCCCTGGACCAGAGGCATCTGCATCATCATCCTCGGGCACCTGGACCTGCCCCATCAGAAATTCTGAGGGTGGGGCTCAGCAGTCAGTGCCAACAAACTCTCCAGGTGGTTATTTTATTCTGATGAATGTCTTTGGAGTAAGCCCACCTGGTATAATGCCAACATATGATCTTGGAACTTCACTCGCTAAGCTCTACAGCAGCACATGGGAAAACACTCCATATGGGAGAGCAGGGAAGAATTTCTATGTATAAGAAGAAACAAGATCTATTTTCATTAGAAAAGCCTCCAGCAACATAATTTTTCATTATTCTCCTTGTCCTTCGAATTGCTTCAAATATTCCTTAGGCATTACAAAAATTACAGAAAATATAATTTACATGAGCACAGTATAAAAATTCAAGTTTTGAATTTTCCAATTACAGTATTATATGATTTTGAGTGTACTTTCTCTATTGCATTTTCATATCACATAGTCAAAGCTGTTTACTAGCGGCAACTTTTTTTAGATCAACACCACCCATTAATGTAGTTCATTCTGCTCCTTCCAGGAAACTAGTCATCCCCTAGTTCAAAACTTCATATGGTATTTTCTACAAAAATGTGTTGTATCCATTATCGATATGAGCAGTTAATGAGCCACTGTAGCAGGCACCTCCTTAATTGGCCTTCATATTAGGGCTTTAACAGACGGAAGTAGAGGATTGCGGCGTACACAGAAAAATTGTTATGTTGCAAGCTGAGCACTGAACTAAAATCTCATCCTGAGGCATCATTAGAGGAAAAGCCTGAGGAAACAAAAGAACTATCTATGCTTCCAAAATTGTTGAAGAAATTTTAGATTAATCGTTTTTGATGCTTTTAATGTTATCAAGGATGGGATTTAAGTGCTTTATTAATTCCCTTGATTTGCTGCCAAATATTAAAGGCAATTCATGATTACTGAGCTAATCTTTTCTGATTATGGAAATCCATTATGGAAAGAAAACTAGAAATGATTTATAAAATATTAGAATATATTTATAAGAACAGAAAGTTTGGACATGGGTTTAAAATTTGAGAGGATTTATTATAAGATTATAAAATACCTTTGTGTCTATTAATATTGAAACCATCACTTCATCCTTAAGTTACAAAGATCGTGTTTTTCATTTTTTAAACTCTTCTTAAACTTCCCAGTCACAATCACAACACATGATGCTATGTAAACCTGAAGTGACTTATTTCATCTTACTTCCCCAACCAGCTAACAAAATCTCTGTCTTCTCAGACCCTGGAGCCTGGAGAAACCCAGTTATTCATTCCTTCCCGAAATTCTCTGATTTGCTGACATGTTAATAAGATTCCAAGAATGTTCTAAAGAAAGCAAAATTACCACTCAATGATTGTGTCCTGAACTTCCAAGTCATTTTTTCCCTCTCCCAGAATTTAGTTTCAACTAAAATAAATTCCATCCTTGAATGTGTGTATGTAACTCCTTGGTCAGGCTTTGTACTGTTATCATCAAATATAAATATAGAAAGCTGTAGAGATTGTTCTGAAACCCTAATTCAAGTTACCTTTGCCAGCATACCAAATGCCCCAGGGTGGATGTATTAAAAGCTCTGAAAAGATTCTACTTTCACTTTTCAGCCAAATGGACATGTTTTATTCAGGATCTCAAACAAAATCCTTATTCAGCTTGTCCACATTACCTTTGAAGGTGTGTCTTTCTTTCCTTCACTCCTTCACCCTTTCAGGCATTGCCTGCCTCTCCTGCACTCCCTCCCTCCAGAGGGCTTCAGTGGTCTGAGGGACTCCCTCTTCCACCATCCCAGACTGGAAGCAATGCCTCCTCCTCCTTCGGGCTCATCATGCCTTTCCCAGCGAAAACTCACTTGATCCCTCTGATTCAGATGATGGCCTCCTATCTACTAGTATATTTTTTGGCATCCTAGACTCTCCATTGCAGCTATTATTCCAGATGCCATTTACATTTAACTGCATAATTATTTTTTATTATTATCTGTATCCATCACTTGGCAATCCTGATGTCAGAGATCATGCTGGTTTTATTTTCCCATTATTAACCTCAAGAATGCATGTGCCTACCACAAAAAAGGAACACTCACTCCATCTGTCAACTGAATGACAATAAATGAATGAGCATCCAAAATATATAAATACTGGCAGGTGACCAGAGAGTTGAACCCATGAGTAAGCACAGACCATTTCTTTCTGAACTCTCTGCCAGTAGTTCGCCTTTATACTGGCCCAGATTCCTATATAATCTTTATAAAACACTCTGGTACACAAACACACACATGTGTCTGCATGAGCATGTGAGCATGCACACACACGGGTATCAGTGTTTTGGGTGGTTAAGACTATTACATTCAACAGTGATAAAGGAAGGTTTTATTTTTAAAAATAACCCCTGTTATTAAAAATCCCTGAGACTTAATGAACTATTCTACATTAGGATCCTGAATAAAGGTCAAGGATTAGCTGGTCCCAAGATGCTGGAGGAAGGTGGTGGAAACTCCTGTCCATGTTTGCAGGCAACAGATTTCTGATAACTCACACATCCCCTTCGGCAGTCTGTCAAGAGATGGTAAACAAGAGCAATGAGCTTCAATTAGAATGAAATGGCTACCATTTCCCTGTAAATTTTAATATGCATTTACTATTATATTCTAGATTTAAAAAAAAACAAAACCAGGTTTTTCAAAGAGAAAACCTACTTCACACTAGCTTTTAACCCTGAGCATCCTATCCAGTTCTTAGTTTCTTCATATGGAAAATGGGAATAATGCTGGCAAACTCCACTGAGAAATAAGAGATCAGATATAGGAAGCCTGCAGCCCTGTGCACAAAGTGTGTGTTTGCTTCTGCTCTCTCCCTGTCTGCCTCCTGGTAAAATGGCATAGTTCACATTGAGAGCTTCTAGTTTATCTGGGTATTGGGTGATGTGATTATGCTAATAGTCATTTGTTTTAACTTCAAGAAATTAAAAGTAACTTTGAAAGGGAGAGAGGGTTTTTCTTTCCTTTCTCAACAACAAAGCAGCCCAATGTTTGCATCTGAAATAGATACAAAAATTCATGTCTGGTTATAAAAACCCATTTTAGATTTTGTGTTCTGCTGTGCTTTCACATGGGAAATATATTTTCAAATGGGAAAAATAGAAGCACTATTTTTCTGAGGACTTTCTCTTACACACACACACACACACACACACACACACACACACATTTTCCCCTGTTATTCTCCCTCCTCCACAGGACATACCCTTCATTTCTATACTTCTTCGGAAGTGGAGAATGCAGTTGCTCTCAAAACCTCTAAAGAATGTACTAGTAGTAAAGCTCCAGTTAAGTCTCGCCATTGTTTGGTCACAGGGTTTTTCATTCTGTCCAAAGCAGATTGCAGGTCTTGTAACACATCTCTGTAGCTATTTCCATAGTGAGCACCCCAAGTATAGAGAAAATCATAAGCAGGTTTCCACATCATCTATAAAGAAAAAAAATAGACTGGAGTAGTGTGTAAGGAAAACAGGGTGTGAAACAGATGCCTAAAAAGGGCTTAAAAGCCTCCTAAGACTTAAAAGAAAATGAAATAGTAATTATACATGGACTTACTTAATGTCATAGAAAACATGTTTTAATAACTATCAGTTTCCTATGATAGCCTTGCGTCTCTAAACCAAGGACTACAAGCAGGGTCTTATTTCCTCTTGATCCACCATCTATACATTGCGCCTTGCCTTGATGTGAATATAAAATTATTTGTGCAATATTGTGATGATAACATGTTATTGAGATAATCTTTTCACGCTCTGAGACACTTTTAAGCTTAAAATAATAATTCTTTTACTGTTATATGTAACTGTGTTGAGTTTATGACCACATATCATAAGAAGGAGATGTGCAGTATTTCAATGCTTAAAGTCATTTTATTCAAGCAAGTCTATAAACAAGGGAAAATGTAGCTTCATGACCACATCAAAGGGAAAGCAAAAATCTAATTATCTAATTAAAAATGTAATTTAATAATACATTTTATGACCAAAAGAAAGATCAATATTCAACACTTCATTATGCTTTCCCTCATTACCCACCCATACCAATGACATCATTGTTTCCATAGAAATAAATGCACGTCAAAGAGGATCTTCATGCACAGGAGAATATGTAATGGTAACCAGGGCAACCAGGCTGAGAGAGAATAGAGACAAAGGCTGACCAAATAAGACAAATTGTATAATACTCACACACACAGAGACACCTTAAAATAAATTTTCTCTAGGAAAACAACAAAATGAACCATGCAGTTATAATTGGAATATTTGAAAAATAAACTTTATTACTTGCTACTTATTTGGGCTCACTAAACTAATTCATTTGTAATGTTATCACTTGCAAAATGCAGGAACACAGACTGAGCTAAATATTATGCAGAGTTGCCTTCTTAAAATAGGGCCCCCATTGACAGTAATAGCAAATGAAGTAGGGCCTTGGGATATAATTGTTCACCCTCCTCTGATATCCCCATATATGCTACTATGTAAGTTAAAAGAATGAAAGACCTATATAAGGAGTATCATTATGTTTCAAATCAATCTATACAAGAGGCCATTCATCAGGCTCAAAAGATCATTTGAAGTTATTTGTCCACACTGGCATTGCTTGGGTGTCATGAACATCCATATCTTTACAAAGTTTGATTCTGCAAAGTAGAGAAGGGAAGACAATTATCAAAATTATATCATATCAAGATGGTCATGATGCAGCAACAGAAATCTTCCCAAATTTTTGTATAAGTTTTACCCAAACCAATCTACCACTCTGAAAGAATGTGAATGAGGTGTTCTCTTGTCTATTTTTCTAAGCACTCACTGAAATCAAACCTCCTACAAGTACAGGCCACCACTAATAGCTCAGCAGTGGAAGATAAGTTGAGGCACATTAATAGAGCCTTTTTGCTAGACTCAGTCTTGTCTGTTAGAGCTCAGATGCAAAGAAGCACTAAGACAGCAGGTTACTCTGTAGTTGGTAACCCTCTGTAAAAGCTTTGACACCTGTATTCTATGTTGCATTCACTTAATTTTCCCTGATGCTCAACTAACAGGTACATTATTTTTCAATTTGTCATGTATTGTTTAAAATAACGGTGTTTACATGTAAAAGCATCTAAGACTTTAACCTAAGTCCCCTAGTGACAGAGTCTGACAAAAGATGTATTTGAGGACATTTAACAATAAACAACAACTGAGAGCATTTCAGTACCAAGGTGATAGCAGAGTATCACAGAAAACTGATGTCTCTTAAGAACTGTGGACACAGACAATAGGGTGATGAGGGTCTGGGGGGAGGAGGGGAGGACAGGAGCGGGCTGGAAGAGGTTAATGAGAGGAAAAGGAGAACCTATGTAATACTTTCAACAATAAATATCTTTAAAAATTAAAAAGAAATCACAAATAGGTAATTTTCTGGTTGTTCACTATTCTACAGATTCAAAATACCTTCACAGTCAAAACGGCCCCACTGACTTCTCAGGGAGAAAGCGCTGCATCCCATGTCTTGCTGCTGCATGTGGATTGCTCTGTATAGACAAGCCTGAGGGATTCTTAACCAGGAAGCAGCCCTAGTGCTGCGGGGAACAGGAAATACACCAAGGTGATGCAGGAGTTGGAAACTGCTAGTTCAGAAGTCCAGTGAGACATCTATCTACTCAGGCAGAGGGCAAGATAACCTCACTCATTATTCAATTTGTACTCATAGCAGGACAGTGTGGCCAGCTCTTACAATTTAGAAAAATTTGGATAGATTACTTCATCCTGACCCTAATTAAGACTTCTGAAAGTGTAAAAAGACTTCTCAGAGGTCCCCTCAATGACTCTGAAATGCAAGGAGGGATATTGCCCTAAACTCATTGGAAATTCCCTAGAGTCTAAGCCATAAGCGGCCTAGAAATGGATACAATTGCAATGGGCTGAGAACACTAGGAAAATGGTAAATTTCATGATCTGTACTAAAATATGAGCATATTTTGCATCCTATTTTTTCCCTCTTTGCAGCAAACTAGACTTGAATATTTCTTCAGTGCTCAATTTGATTTTCTATATATAATATCATTGGTTGCTTGCAACACAGATGAAGAAAAGCACTATTGTAGCACAGATATAATGGAAATATTCAAAATACATTGTCATTCATTATATAATTATTTCACTTTTTAAACTAAGAATTATGGGTACTTGAACAAGTGCCCAATGTATAAAAAACAGGACTTGGTAAATAATAACAACTAAGAAAATGCAAAGATTACTTGCATATTTTAATTCAGTGTGAGATAGAAATGACAGTTCCATTAACTGAGGACCTCTATGGTATAAAACAAAGAGAAATGGGTGTTGGTGTCATACTACCAAAACCTGGCTTCACATCTGCATTCCATTGCCTATTGAATGGGTCAATGTGAGTAAACTGATCAAATTATCTGGTTATTTTAATCCATAAAATATGGGTACTAACTTCCAAGTCCTGTTTCCAAGACACTTCATGAAGTGTCTGGCATATAGTAGGAATGTGAGTACTTTTTGGGTAAGGTCAAGATAAGAAGTAAAGGAGGGGCTATCTGATAAGAAACTGAATGGGGAGATGACCTCCAGAGAGCAGTGGAGGGTTTAGCATCACTCATGATAAAGTAATGATAAAAGGCATGAGAGTAGAGGAGAATGCTAAGGAAGAGGATAAAGGGATGAAAAATTTAACCCTCAATTAAATCTACAATTAGGGGCACAGTATAAAATAAAAACAACAAAAAATGGAGAGAAACTAGAACCAGAACGATGGAAAATGAAACAAGGGGCTACATATTGCAAAAGCCAAGGCCTACTAACATTCCAAAAAGAGATCGGCAGTGGTTTGCTGAAGCCAGGCCCCACCAGCTCCCCAGAGCCCACTGTTCACATAGCCTCCCAACTCCCTGTTCACTGACATATTGGGAGAGTAAAATCATCCATGTTAGAGTATTTACACTTTGGAAATTGGCAACAGCTACAAATGAAAAGTAGGTTGTTAAACATCTACCAACATGCCACTCACTGAGGACATCCCTTTTCTGTTACCTCCTCTGCTACCCCTAACATCAAGTAACGTGGAAACATGAAGGAAAACAAAAAAGCCAGGATTTGGGCAATTAGTCTTTGGAAACTTTGGAGAAGGCAGTTTAAAGAGAGAGGTGTAGGGAAGACTTCAGGAATGAGTAGGCGTCAAGGAACTAAAAGGCACACAACAAATGGGTCATATTTGGAATTTGAAAGTTAAAGAGAGACAAAGCTAGAAGGAGAAACAGTGAAAAATAAAAGTGTTTTTAAAAGGGAAAATATGTAAAAAGTAATATTCTACAATAAAAAGGAAGGTTTGTTTTGAACCCTAACTTTGCTAGATGGAAAATTTTGGGTTGTTGAGAATTAAAGTGACAGCATATATAAAACACTCAAGAAAAAAGAGTTAAATTCCTTTTAAGCAGAAAATCAAAGGCAAATATTAAAATTATTACGGAGCAGGGGTAGGTAATTAGGGGGCAATCATCAAGAAAAAATTGAATGGGAATTGGGTCAAAAGTAAATGTTATAGTTATGTATCTTGACACACTGATAAAAAATGTTAAATTTGGGGAACTCTGTTTTCCTTTAATAAGCAAATGTCTGTCAGATATGGTAAAAATAACTTTCTTTATTGAGAATTGCCTTAACAACACTTGACAAAGTCCAGCTTTCATCAATGCAATAAACAATTGTTTGTTGTCCTTTATGATATAGATATATGACATTAGACCTCAAGCCCTTAAATACTTATATTTTTTTTCTTTTGGCATTTCTTATTATCTTATGTCATTTTAGTTTTCTTACGCAGCAAGTAAACATATATTATTAAAGGCAAAGACACAAGAGGTAACTTGAATATATTAACTAACTATGGACTTTATAAAGCTATGTTAAAAAATACATACAAATCAAGGCCACAAAGAATTCTAAACTGTGTGGTAAATTAAAGAGAAATGAAATAATTTTCTCTGGAAATGTTTGAATGAATAAAATGAGTAAAATAAACAATATCCTTTCCAATATAACCTAAGTTATGTCCTACAAAAGCTGGAAATGAGTGGTGGACTGCCAGGACCTCTTCCAGGTTTATGTTATCATCTATCTATTCAGTGGTTTTAAAATAGTTCTGCTCTTGCTCAATGTTATGATTTAAGGGAAAATATTTAGAAACTGCACTAATGCTTTGACAAATCAAAAGGAAAGCGTGTTCCTGAGGGTTTGCTTTAGTAGAATTATTCTTAACCACAAAATAATTCCGCTCAGAGCCGTCTCACTTCTGTCACAAATATTGGACCCTCAGGCATCATTCTTACCCCTCTACTCTTAGATTTTTTAAATGGTAACTTCATGGTATTACTGGTTCATCTTTGAATGGGAAGCATAAGGCTGATCAAAATGCAGAGTTGTTAATTTCTCATCTCTGTGCTTTGATCTCTGTATGGAAAGGGCAGCAGCATCAATAAGCATTTAATCTATCAGAGTTGAGCAGTTTTCTGAAGTCCCAGCATTTGTGTGGGAGAAATATGTGTTGCTTTAGTTTATCTTCTAGGTACTAGAGGACAAAGACAAAGGTAAAGGGGCAATGAAAAAGTGATAAATGGAATAACAAAAGAAAAGAAACATGGATAGAGATTTAAAAAATGAAGTTTTCCAAATTTAGAGTGCCTATTCCCAGAAGCCAGTAAGATTTTAGATAATAGTCTAGATAATGAAATGCAACATGAATAAAAGCAATTCAGATTGGAGCATAGCAGCTATGTCTTTTTTGAGCTTGTAAAATATGAATAGCATAAAGAAAGCAATTAGTTTTAACTACCTTTGGATAATTACATTTTACTACATTAAAGGATTAATAATCCACTTACTTTCCTCATAAAACTATAAAAGCAATGTTCCATTTTTAGTATAATTAGTTGCAGAGATATTAAGGTAAATTTGCCTTATTAGTAATTATTTATCATTTACAATTTCCAGGCAGTCCTTCCAGCACCTATAATTGGTAAGTTCATAAATGTTGTTGAAGAGGAAGTCACCATTATCTTCAGAAGAAAACATAGTAAGGGTCCCTATTTCCTCAGAAGGAAGATGATGGTTGGGTAAAACTTGACATAAGATTCTCTTGGAAAAGACTCTAAGACAACCAAGCTTTGTTTGTTCTAGGAATAACCAACCACTTGGAATGCCAGGGGTTAAGAATGAGCCAGAGGAATATGGAAGACCCATTCCTTGTTAGTACATTTTCTCAAAATAGTTTTCTATCATAAGAAAACCTGCTGGTCAAACCATTCTCACAAATTCCTAGTTAGGAAGATTCCAGGCTGCTTCCTTGTCATCCAACCCTCAACCTCCACCACAACTATATATTGGTAGAAACTCTGAACATCATAGTTTAAAGAAACTGGGCTTCTCTAATCCAATCTTTCAATTTGGAGGTAAATGAAAGAAAATACAGGGTGTGGAAAAAGTAGGTTTATAGTTGTGAGTACGTGAAACACAGTTTATTCTTGTATTATTATTTACTAGAGGCCTGGTACACAAAATTCATGCACTCGGGGGGCGGGGTCCCCCAGCCTGCCCTGTGTCCTCTCACAGTGTGGGAGCCCTGTGATCTATCGCCCCAAAGAGGTAGGCCCCACCCACCAATCCGGGCTCCTCAATGGATTGCCCCAAAGAGGTAGGCCGGAGCCGGGGGTCCTGCCTCCATGCTGCATGGAACCGCGGGACCCCCAGGCCTCACCACGCAGAGCCGCCGGGACCCGCCTCCACGTCACGCATGCAGCATCAAGTCCCCACCCACCTGTGCGTGCCTGCTGCACACGCAGTCTCCTGGTGATGGATTGTGACGGCGTGAGAGCATCACAGTGTGATGGCATGAGGGCATGACAATCATTTGCATATTAGCTCTTTATTATATAGGATTAGTTATTGCATTATTTTCCAAACAAACAACTGTAAACCTACTTTTGCCCCACCCTGGATAGTGGTAAGAGCTCCGGATTTAAAGAACCACATCGTGGGTTTGAATCTAGACTCTTGACTTATTAGCTCTAGGATCTTGGATAAGTTGCAAAACTTCTCTACAGCCTTATTTCCTCCTACTGTAAAATAGAGGGTGGAGAGGAAGGGTACCCAAAGGCATAAAAGCACTGCCAAGATACAAAGTAAACAGGTCCAAGGGTCCTGGCACACACTAGGTGCTTGATTAATGCTAATTGGAGTTTGTACTTGAAATGACATTAAATAACAAAGTCGTGCCAAACATCTAGAAAAGGAATCCAGGTCACCTAGCCATAAATCTAGGGCCATTTCACTAAGGTATTCCCATGAATCTACCTCAATATTAAGCAGTTTCAATAAGTGCTGATCTGAGTCTTATACTTAGGTGGACTTTGGTTTTCTGAAATTCATTATTGTTTGTGTTCCTTAATAAACCTAAATCAAGTATTAGTGTTTCAAAATCCATTCTAAAATCTCTCCATAATATTTAACCTAATGTGATTACTATTTCTACTTGATATTCAGAGTGGTAATGAGACATTCAATGTATAATTAAATAAAATATCATAGGAATACAATGCTTAACCCTCTTAATTTTACTGTGATCTCTTTTTTCTTTGTTCCATCATTCCAAATAATGGAGTCTTTTGGAATTAAAGACTAGCAGCAAGAGGTAAAGTATTGTAAAAACTAGACAATGGTAATCTAAATATTATGTCACTATGCCAAATCTCTTGTACAAACAACAAAGATTTAGGGAATTGTTATGTACACTGGTAGGTACATTTCCATATAATACTTTTCCCTTTTTAAAGAAACTGCAAATATATGTCTTACTGAGAAGAACAGCAAACTATAGATTTCAGTGCCACGGCTAGAACTGAACCAGTTCCAGCAGATGCAGACAATGCCACGTCTTTGTAAGCAGAATCTGGGAGTTGCCACATGAGCCAAAAAAACCATTCGAGTCCAAGGACATTCCTTTTACCTTTTGCAAAGAGATATTTTCCAAGGAAAATGAAATGGTGTTAAGCCAGTAAGAAAAAGCTGACCAGCCAAGACTTTTTCTCATTTGTTTCCATGTATAACCATCCTGCCAGTTTCTCAGAAGACATGCTGACTTTTCCCTTACCTGCATTCTTTCTATTGTTACTCTCGGCCGTTTTACTAAAAATTACCATTCAGTTCCTCATTCTCTTTCCAAAATCACTCAACGTCACCCAGTTGCCAAACTCACCTCTGCCTCTTAGTCAAAATAACAGATAATAATGTATTTAGTTATTACAATCTGCAAAGCATTGTCCCAAATATTTCACATATATCTTTTTAAAATTTTATTTATTTATTTTAGAGAGAGGTAATGAGGGAGGGAGAGAGAGGAAGAGTGTGTGTGTGTGTGTGTGTGTGTGTGAGAGAGAGAGAGAGAGAGAGAGAGAGAGAAAGAGAGAGAGAGAGAGAGAGAGAGAGAAAACATTGATTTGTTGTTCCCTTATTTATGCATTTATTGGTTGATTCTTGTATGTGTCCTGACCGGGGATCAAACCTGCAACCTTGGTGTGTCAGCATGAAGCTCTAACCAACTGAGCTACCTGGCCAGGGCCACATATATTATATCTTTTAATTTTCCAAACATCTGATGAGTAAAAGAATATTATTTGCCTCAATTAAAAAAAGTTGAGTCCTACAAAAGTTAATTTCCCAAGGTCCTAGAGCTAATAGATGGTAGAGCTGCAACTTGAATCCAGACAAGAAATCTTAACCTCTATGCTGTGGCAATCATTAGAGACTCCTTCCTCCACCAACATCAAAAAATATATATCTAACCACATATCCCAATAATTATTAGGATAAACTCTACCCTCTAGCCCACATATCCTCCTTATTGGTCTCAAGAAGTCACTGAGGTCCCCATCTAGTCCTCTCCAATTATTCAACTGCTTCCCATCCTTCAGGATTAGGCCGTGTTCCCTGATGGTTCCTCCCAACTTTGATCTTTTTCATTTAGTTAATTCTGAAAGGGATTATCAGTAGAGCACAGTGGAAAGGACTGTGCATAAAATACCCGAGTTTGAATCCTCATTCTGTCACTTAAGACCCATGTTACTCTGAATAACTTACACAAATTCATTCTCTTAGTTTGCATTCCTATAAAAAGCAGATGGTATAATGTCTTCCTTAGAAAGTTTGTTGAAATAAATGATATTGTAAAGAAAATGTTCATACACTCAGTTCATATACAATAAATTGCACAATTATTATCATTCTTATTCTTAGTTTCAGTTTTTAAAGCATCTAACCATATACTTCTTTAAAATATAACAATTCAAATATAACAGTTTATCACAATTCCCAGGCCAAATAAAATTTGGCTTTAGAGAGAAAAATCATATTTTTCATTGTTGTGTTTTCTTTAGCTCCTAATGCTCCAATGCTGAGAACTGAAGTCCCTGGGGATGTGTTAAGTATGGTTGAATTAAATACTAAGAGAAAATATACAGAGGGGAAAAATACTAAACAAGCAGGAGGAATTCCATATAGAATTTTTTTTAAACTTATTAAACAATTAATAAAATTAGCTATTTGAGGTTGACCTACTCTCCCATGTCTTATCTGGACTTAGAATAAAGGGTTCTGAACACTACAGAAGCCAGTCATAAATGAGGAAGGACAGATTCCGGCTAGAAGATAAAACAGAGAATTAGATCCTCCCTGTTTAAGTGTTGACCACAAAAAGACATAAACATACCTTGCCAGTTCTAAATCTATAGGTGAGTGGCTTCTGAGAAGGAAAAAAACTATTATAATTAGAAATATTGACTGTGTTGGGCTTCCGTAGGGAGGGTGGCCCACTCTGGCAGGTCAGATAAGAAATCAGCCTCAACTGATGGGTGCCTGTGGTTGAGGCGAGCATTGGTAAAAAGGTATCTTAAAGGTGGAAGTGAACTTTTAGTGTCCTTGGTGAATAAGTGTCCATACTGAATAAGATGGAAAGAGCATAATCTATTCTTAGGCAGGGGGCCAATGGGAGAGCATTGCTAGGATATGGTCATAATCCCCAGAGGGCTAAGTGAAGAGCACCTAATTTAGGCCTGTGAATATCTTATCTTTGAAATCCCCAGCATTGCCCCTTGTAAAACCCAACTGTTTTTAAAAATGTGCTATTTTTCTGATATTTTATTGATTCCTATTTTGTTTAAATGGAAGATTTAAATATCTTCAGAAAAACTCCAATTTTTACTAACTTTCACAGGAAAACCTTGGCAACAATTAAACATCTTTGCATAGCATAAGTGTCTAACAGTCATATTTCAAGTTTTATAGTTCTGTTTTTATGTAGGAATTGCAATGTCATTAGAAAAATTGAGTAATATTTATTAAAATTTAATTTAGGGAGATGATTAATTTAAAAAGTGACCTTCTCAGAAGTCCCCAGAGAGAGGCTTTCCCCCCCCATCTTATAAAAGAGTAAGAAATGGCCAAAATACTCAACAAAAATCTAACAGACATACTATTAATGATCTCCATTCTTTAATTGGCCTGAGGCTTGATGAAGATGTTCAGGCAAATTTTAGTAGTATCATAACTTGAAAAAAGAAGAAAAAAGGTGAAATGAGATGCTTAAAGCCCCCATCCTAACCACATCTACCAGCTCTGTCATTCAGCCACCACACTGGATTGGGAGTGGGTGGGCAGAGTGTAAAGCACAAGGACCCCAAAGTCAAAGGCCTGCTCTCTAAACATGGTTCCATAAGTTTCTCACTACGCATGCTTTTAAGCAAGTAGCAGCCTCCCTACATTTTAGATAATATTAGTGCCGACCCACAAGTTTTTGTTCAAAGGATTAAGTTTATCTTTGAAATGTGACCAGAACAGTGCCTGGCACAGAGTAAGTGCTAGATAAATGTCAGATACAATAAAAATAGAACAAAGGGAAAAAGAGAAGTTGAAGAGAAAGGAAAGTGAGTGAGAGAGTCGGACTGTAGGCATTGGAAATTTTCGGAATGTGTGCCCTCTGAAGTGGTGAGATAAAGGAAATAAGAGACCTTATTATCTCCCCAGCCCAATTCCACTTTCCTTCCTCTGAGTCCCCTAACCAGAACTACTATCAGTCTGTTTTCAAATCAACTACTTGACTTGTAAATTGATCCTATTTAAGAATCATCTCCTTCCTGAGAGAAAAAATTATGCAGCCATGTTTTTTCCAGGGGGATGGAAATTAGCATAGATTTACTCTTTAGTTTAAGTGGCCTAACAGGTAAAGATTCCCACATATTATTTGGGGTGGTTTAGGCCAATATACTATGGATTATTTTTAAGAATTTAATAACCTGGATCAGAATGATGATGGTTAGTATTAATCACAATAAATTAAACATTAGTCCCTCAAAAGACACCTAGGGGCTTTCCTTTCTGCTTCTGAGAATTTATTAACTTTGGCATAGACTTAGTTATTTGGGATTCGGGCTGTGCAAATGTAAATAATGGAAAAGTAGGCTGTTTGGCCTCCATCAAGATTTGGGGAAAGACAAACTATAAACAACCATAATTAGAGAGAATTCAGATGCTTAACAAAGCTGAGAGAATAAATAACTCCGATAAATAACTTTCAACAAAACCTTTTTAAAAACAGAGACTTATTAAGAAAAAAATTCCTGCTTTCAATTAGACAATTTTTAAAAAGATTTTTTAGAGACCTTTTAGGTTTAAAGAAAAAGTGAGAGGAAGGTGCAAAGATTTCCCATATACTTCCTGCCCCTCATAGGCATAGCCTCCCTTTTATCAATAACTCTCCCCAGAGGTGGTATATTTGTTACAATTGATGAATCTACAATGATACAGCACAATCACCCGAAGTCCGTAGTTTACATTAGGATTTACTCTTGGTATTGTGCATTCTATGGATTTGGACAACTGTATAGTGACATATATCCATCATTATAGTATCACTGCCCAAAAAATCATGTGCTCTTCCTATTCATTCCTCCCTCCCAATCCCTGGCAACCACTGATCTTTTTACTGTCTTCATAGTTTTGCCTTTTCTAGAATGTCATATATTTGGAATCATACAGCATGTAGCCTTTTCAGGTTGGCTTATTTTGCTTAGTAACATGCATTCAAGGTTCCTCCATGTCTTTTCATGGATAACTTGTTTCATTTTAGTGCTTAATAATATTCCAAGTTCATTTTATCCATTCACCTACTGAAGGCATCTTGGTTGCTTCTAAATTTTGGTAAATGCATATATATATTCAACCCTCACCCAAGGGTATTTTTTCATTGATTTTTAGAGAGGGAAAGACAGAGAGAAATATCGATGTGAGAGAAACACATCAATTGGTTGTCTCCTGCATGTGCCGCCCCAACCAGGGCCTGGGCTGGGAAGGAGCTAGCAACCTGAGGTATACGCCCTTGACCAGAATCTAACCCGAGACCCTTTGGTCTGCAGGCCAATGCTCTATCCACTGAGCCAAATCAGCTAGGGCTAAATTTTGGTAATTATAAATAAAGTTGTTATACACATTCCTGTGCAGGTTTTCGTGTAGACATGTTTTCAATGCCTTTGGGTAAATACCAAGGAGCACAAATAGAAAATATGGTAAGAGTATGTTTCATTTGTAAGAAACAGCCAAAGTCCCTTCCAAAGTGGCTGTACCATTTTGCATTCTCACCAGCAACGAATGAGGATTCCTGTTGCTCCATATCCTCAATAGCATTTGGTGTTATTAGTGTTCTGGATTTGTCAGTTAGAATAGGTGTGCAGTGATATCTCAATTAGACAACTTTCTCATCAGTTAACTGAAATATCAGAGCAGCATATCCCCCTAAGTGTTGTTGTTCTTGTTTCTTATAAATTCCTCATCTTTTAGCTCATTCAGTAAAAAGTGATTTGTAAGTTGTAAGGCACTTCTTAGGGTACAGAGATAAATGTAGTCTAAGAGGAGGAAATACGTCAGCCTCCAGCTACTCTTGGCTGAAAGGTCTTGTTTAAAGGAGAGGTAGGCCCTAGGTTCCCAGAAGCCATCCTGCTGAGACCTCCACTGCACATGCTGGGATTCAACTGACTTGATTTGACTCTTGTCCCTTCATGGAAAGGTTGTTTTGTCCTGCACACCCAGCTGGCATAGTTGCTTCAAAGTAAGAAAATTTTCTCCAGCTCTATTAATTTCCAGCTCGATGCCCCAAAAGGAAGTGGAGAACACAGCTTCTGCCTCTTAACAAGTCATCACTAATAAGAGAGATAATCTTCCCTTAACTGAAATACGTATCTTGAAAATGCTTACACTCATGTGAGAGAAAAATACAGAACATTTTATAGGTGCTCATCACTGGAATATTTTTATTTAAGTCATAAAAATTATCACAAATTATTTGCTAAATAGAGCAAATATGTATCTAACTTATGCCTAACAGTATACATTTAATATTAATAAAAATTAAATTTTATTTAATATTTGCAAGATAAATATTACTTTGTGTTATGTGCTGTCATTCTATATTTGATGTCTATAGTTTCTATTATACACAAAATTGTCAAAGAGACAATGAAGCTCTTAGAGATCTTTGTTTATCATTACCATCCACCCTCTTAATGCTTATTGTCACCAAATACTATTTATCACAAATTACTAAGTCTCTGCCTAACGTTGATAAATACTTATTATTGTATAATTTTCCCTTGCCCTGACTGGGTCCAATCTCCTCCCTTCAAAATTATGTGTTCTCTGTCTCAAATTCTTCTAGGCTTGCCTAATAACTGACTAGCTATCCAATTTGGTCAATTCATTTGATTAAAGACCATGTTAATATGCAATCCAATAAGATAAGTATCAATATATTTTACAGGCTCTCAATGCATATTTTAAAGGCCTTTAAAGAGTGATATGTGCATATTTCAGAAAATATCAATGATTATAGGGACTGTGACTTCAGTTAGGGGTCCTCTAGAACAGAACCCCAATTTATCTATGTAAGTGGTTCAGGATTGATTACATTTGGTTTACTTGGTCTGCAACTTTTCACTATTGAAGTAGACAAACGGAAATATTACCTCCACAGCAACAGCTCCAGCTTTTCCTCGGTGAGGAATTTCATATGCCTCCACTTGCTGCTTTGTGAATCGTACTAGCTTTTGAGCTAGTTCCCTCCAGCCTTTTCCCAGCTTGACAGCTGAAGTCAGGAGCGCAGCCTCTTGGATGATATGCGCTACTATCCCTTGGCAATCCATCTTCAGCAGGGCCTGCAGCAAGAATTACATGCCACAATTAAAAGCAACTAATGTGGGCTTTTCCCTAGAAATTCAATTTTTCATTACATAATCTAGAAACTGGCATCCTATTTTTCACCACACATATTTTTGAGTTTCCTAAATTTTAAAAAGTTGATTTACTTTTAAGCAAATCCAACCAGCAAAGTACAGAGGACACAGCTGGACCAAAATTAGAGGAGATTTAGGACTAACTCAGTGGCTAAATATAGGGCCTTGGGTAAACCACTTAACTAATATGTTTCTTAATATCTTTAACTGCAAAAGGAGGATGTTGGACTAGACACTTCTAAAGACATCCTGAGGTCCTAAGGGTCTATAATTGATCAATTCAGGAATGATAATTCACTCTTCAAAAAATAATCCCTTTCCTTATCAGAGGATTGACTACAGTATTTCTCTGAGGAGCGAGCACATTGGTGCCAATAAACATTCTATTCTTCATCAAAATGTGATTTAAAATTCACAGAATTCTGCCATTGCATGTAAATGAGACACTACCACAACTTTGAACAAAGCTATTGATAATAATAACTTTAAAAAAATTATCCCTCTCCCTTCATCACTAGTGTAATTGTGCCTAATATAAACCACAAGGTATTAAAGATAAAACATTCAGTCTTCTATAATGCAAAATGGAATATCATCAGACTCTTCCTTCCTTAATTAGGCATCTAAGCCTTGTCAATCATTACACATTTCAAACAAGTCCATGAGTTTCTTTTTTGCCTTGAATATATTTTTAAAATATGGGATTAAATCTATCTACATTTCTTTTTTGTTCAAATAAGCAAAAAAAAAAAAATGTTGGGTGGCCCCTCATCATTTAATTGCACTTAAAAACATTGTCTATCATTATGAAACAATAAGTAAAAATGAATGACCAAGTAAGGTCACAGATGGTTCTTTCCCATGGAACCATTAGAAGGACTACCCATGGTCTTTATACTAGTACATAGTCCATACATTTATAGTGAGGATTTATAACTACAGGGAGAAGTAGTACTGAGCCATCAGGACCCTAAGGTTCTTTTACTAAACTGAGGAGTGGGATTAGCAATGCTTATCTCAGTTTCTTGTTTCAAGGGGGAAAAATCTGCACTTAGAATGCAAAACCCGAGTTTAAAGACCAGCTCCACATAGTACAGGACTTTAGGTAAATCTCAAAAGTATCTCTATTTAATGATTTTAAAAATAAATACAGCATTAATAACACCCCATCTAATTTCCTATAATCATTATGAAAGTTGAATCAGGTACTCAAGTACTTTGTAGAGTATCAAGTTTCAAGTATATAAGGACAGTCAGTCTCAATGTCTAGAGATGACTAAAGAGTTTAGAACCCACAATTTTTATCAGCTCCAATCCAGCTACCCCAAATTAAGATACAATCCAAGAAAAATGTATACTTATTTGCAAATTAAGTTTCAAGAGGTGGCCTCTATACCATATTTTCCATCATCTCTGGTCAGACAACCACACCTAAGCCCCTTACATTTGGAAATCCTGAAGCCTCCCCTGGGACACCCTGGGAGTTTTTAGCCACTACATCCTTGAATAAGCCCTCCACCAGCACTGTCTAGTTTATCACCAGAGCTACTCATGATCATACATCGACACAGTCAGGTTTAAACTTTCAGACCATTTGGCCAATATTACATTTTTTGCCACTAAGTTCAACAAAGCAATTTTCAATTCAAATCTTCATGCAGTACATGAGCTATGAGAGATAATGAGCTACTGCAAAATATATGTGCAGCTTTGACCTTGTAGATCAGCCAATGACTCTAAATGTCCCAGATTAAGTGATACTGCAGCACATCACCATAAAACTATACATTCAACTGCATAGGGGGCTTTTAAAATTTAACCCTTTCAGTATTACTGTAGAATCATCAAAATAATTGAAAGAGAAGAAATATTTTAAATATTCCTATTTCTTTATTACATAAATTATTGTTAATGTCATTGAATAAACTCCTCTCCAACATCCCCCAAGGGGTCCCGGATTGTGAAAGGGCACAGGCCAGGCCGAGGGGACTCCACTGGTGCACGATTGGGGCCAGGAAGGGACGTGGGAGGTTAGCCAGCCAGGGAGGGACCACGGGAGGGCTCCAGGGCATGTCCAGCCTGTCTAGTTTAGTCCCGTCAGCTGGACCCCTAGAGGTTGGAGTGTCTGCCCCCTGGTGGTCAGTGCACGTCATAGCCAGTGGTTGAGCGGCCTTAGCATATCATTAGCATATTATGCTTTGATTGGTTGAACAGATGACCGGATGACCAGACACTTAGCATATTAGGCTTTTATTATTATTTATACATTCACATTTTAGAAATTTTTAGAAGTATGCCCTTGATTTTTTTTATTTTTATAAAATACCAAATTTTCTTTTTAAGGCAAAATAGTTGATCATCTTCTTTATAACTCTCCACTGAGCCTTATACTAGGTTGAATATTATGAGGGGGAAAAAATGATCCTGTGAGTTCTACTAAAACATGAGGATTAAGAAGAGAATAAGCAATATTATTTTGGCATTATGATGAATCACATACAGAAGAAGACTATTAAATTGCTAAAGTAAAGGACATTGATTATATGTTTTTTAAAAACCACTAAAAAGCAGACCTATAGCAAAGGCCAAGTTAATTAGTTTTGTTTCAGTTTGCTCTCATTCATGTAATTGGAATTTCTGATATTTTAAGAGTTATTCAAATATTTGGGAGAGAAAAAGAATCTCTTAACTATTATGCTCTAGCACAAACAGAAACTTTAATCTTCCTTTAAAAGATGATCCTATGGGACTAGTTTCTGGATCTAAGAAACTAATTATATGGTCTTGCAGGAAAAGCTATATATATATATACATATATATATACTGTAAATTGACTTCAAATTATTTGAGAATGCTAAGAATTTTTTATCTCCTTCTCTCATATGTTTGGTTATAAATATCACCAAGTTAATAAAGTTTTCTATGGTAAATTAATTACTGTGATCAAGCAATACTCACCACAACAAGCTCATAAAGAAACTTTCTGGTATTCTTGTCTCCGTGGCAATCTTCCTTTAACTTCTTTAAAACATAAGAAACTTTTTCTGATTCTTTGTCTGCATGTGTTCGTTCAAAACCTTCCAGTGCCAGATGTGAGTAACCCAGGACATCAGCTAAAACTTTCCAATCATAAACTTTTTCTGACACCAAAGTCAATATAACTGAGTAGATATAAGTCAGTTTTTTAAAGGGCAGGACAATTTGTTCAAGAAGGTTCCTGGTTGTGAAGACACGATCTGACATTGATATTACTTGCTCTTTTGCAATCACCTTGACATTTTTGCAGTGTACAAGTCCAATCTTACCTCGCAGGACTCCCACATACCATTCTTTCACTCTGGACTGCCCAATGGCTTTTACCTTACCTTCTCCAAGAAGAGCTATTGTGTCCCCTTTGATATATTCAAGTAAGTAGTCAATCTTGTTTTGTCTTAGCACTGTCTTCAGAGTCACTCCATATTTGGTAAAGTTTAATTTTTTGTCTTGAAATGTAGGGTATTTAACATACACTGCTGGTAATGAAGGAGCAGACTTGATTTCCTTCTCTTTCTGCAAATTACCTGGCAGATTTAAGTGTCTTTTTAGGTTTGGGGCTGGATCAGGTGTAGTGATAAAAAACTGTGTCACTGGTCTACCATTGGGAGGCCCCAACTGAACCTGGAAAACAAACAAGTGCATTTTTCTGGAGTCAACTAAAGAAAATAAAAATTGTTGATGAACTACTTGACTTGCTTGCAACTGCTTTTGTTTAAGTTCTCTTCTTTCTCCTTCTGTCTTTACTTCAAAACCAGGATCACATGAAAAAACAGAAATACTTAAATCTTGTGGCTTGTCAAGTAAGAATGAATGCTTCCCCCAGAGCTGAAACACAACTGGAGAGGTGTTTTTTCCACCCTTCTTAATATCAGAGATTGTAAGCTTTCCCGGCATATAACTGTGTCCACAAACTGTGAAAACAGTAGTGAAACTGGGATGGATATATTTGGGCCCATAAATTCCAACTGAGGTGGTTTTGTGGATATAATCCCAGATGGTGGCAGCTGGTGACTGAGTAGCTTTAGCTTGTGCAGCAACCACTAGATACATCACCTGACTCAAATCTATTAGCTTGACTTGGATGGTGTCTTTATAAATGTAGCAGTTGTTTAACACTGTGAAAGGGCCTTCTTTATTCGGGCTGTGTAAACACACCATTTCTGTCATGACTTGGCTGAAAGGATCCTTTCTCACTTCAGCCCCGATTTTCATCTCCAGCAAAATGGCTTCCATTGTGTTAAGGTTGCCTAACGTGATTTCCAACAGTGGGCTTACAGTGCATGAAAGATCATGATTAAGCATTTGTGGAGGATCAAGAAAAACCCTTAGCGATACCTCTTGGAATTCACCCACAGCTACATGACCTTGGGGCACATGAACAGTGATATCTGATTCAGGTAATTGTACTGACCCTCCTTGGTGGTTTAATTTACAAACTACCACAGTCTCCGCAACTTGTGTTTGGGCCCATCCAGGACTCTGATTAATGATATTCAAATCCAGGCAGGAGCGGGCCAGCTGGCGTTGACTTAACCAAGCCATTTTATAAGCCTCTCGATCATTTTGAAGCCATTCTAAGTCGTGTTCCAGGATCTGGTCAGAGTTACGTATATTCTGATGGGCATGTGCTGTGTCATCTAATATGTCCAAAAGTTCTGAAACACTTTTAGATCTCACTGATTTCCTTGAGTAAGACTGCCTACACAATTGATGCACATCAAGTTCATCACCAGAGGAATCCAAAGAATTTCCAGTTTCAATTTCTCTTAAAAAAAGAAAAGGATCTTCCTTCAAGATGGAAATATTATTTTTCTTCTGGTTATTTCTTAGCTGAGTTATATCATCCAAAAATGGGTTAGAAGCAGACAGTTCATTCCAGAATGGATTTGTAGCTTTGGAAACATTATTGCTGTGAAGTGTGAAAGCATCTGGCCAATTGAGAAGTAAACTTGAGTCTGGACATTTGTGGCATTTTAGCAAAAACAAAGAAAAAACAGAAGTGAGTGTCATTGTGAGATACAACCAAGATTAATTTTTATTAAAAATTCAAGACTTTTTATTTTGCTTTTTTATTGACAGTATAATAGGAACTGCAAAATTAATGTTAAATTTGGATAATTTTTCATGCTGTGAGGAAATGGAACTAGTTCTACCAGTTCATTTTGACCATATGTCATGCTATTTTATCTTAAGACATAATGATTTATAAATAAATAAATGTTTAACAATTTAGATATCAATTTAACACACTTCCTTCAAAAGGACCCAGATTAGATATACTTATGCCTTATAGTTTTGTGTTTGACTTTCACAAAAGAAAACCTCTGAACAAACAGAATAATTTAGTCAATTACCCAGATTTTTTTCTAAACATTACATAGTTGGTCTCAAAATATCTAGATTATTCATTAATTTTTTTCTTTTCTGATAATACTCAATATGTGAAAAATATCAAATGTATCAGTTAATAATTAAAATAACTTAAAAATAATAAGCCAAATAGACAATGCATTTTTTCAGATTATTTCCTGACAACTTTGTTGATATATTTTAATAACATCAAAGCCTGGCCAGCATTGCTCAGTGGTTGAGCGTCGACCTATGAACCAGAAGGTGTCAGTTCCATTCCCAGTCGGGGCACATTCCCAGGTTTCGGGCTCAATCCCCAAAGTGGGGTGTGCAGGAGGCAGCTGATAAATGATTCTCTCTCATCATTGATGTTTCTATCTCTCTCTCCCTCTCTCTTCCTCTCTGAAATCAATAAACATATATTTTTAAAAATTTTCATATACAATAAACATCAGATTAGGAATTCATTCAGCTTTGATTTTCAAGTTTAACATGACAAAGAACAGGTTTACCACTATGAAATAAAAACATTACTTTGAAAAGAGAGTATTTTAAGAATCAGCAACACATTAAAATAGTCAAATATCAACTGTAAAGAATTTCTACATATCTCACAAATATTGAAGTCCTTTTTATGTTAAGAGCTATTCAGACTTGGTCATTTCTTAATAAACAATGGTAATGTTTCTGTGGACTTTGTGTGGCTAGTACTGCTTTAGCGAAAAATGAAAGCCAAGAGGCCAGCCAAAAGAGAATTTACTTTAATATTTATAGAACTATTATCTTGATTGAAATAAGTTATTAGTGGCATATATTAAAATTTAGAAGATGCATTTTGAAAAAAACAGTTGTATTTCTCCTATTTCTATACTTTCATCAAACCAGTTACATATAACTCTTAAAACTACTTTTCCTTTAAGGATAAATTTAGTTCTTTTATGCTCTATAAAGATTTCATAGCTCACTCCAACCTCTAGAGATGTCTTCAACCCCCAAGTTCATTATATATTTACTGGTATTATATTTACCACTCATTTAATAATGAATTTTGCCTCCTCGTAATATTAATTGTAATCTGTTGCCTCCACTATTTTGCTCTTTTTAATGATAGTGTAAATATTTCTATGATAATTAGGAATTTTCTAATTCTTTTCATCTTTTGTAGCACTTTTCAGAGGTAGACTTGCAATAGCTGCTAGTACTGGATGAAAACATCACAACAATTATACATTCCCATACCTGTGATATTGCAATTTTTTGATGATTTTTGGGCTTCCATGTCAATCAAATTTCCTTCAGATATGCTTCGTGAAATTCCTCCTAACCAAACATGGGCTCTTTCACTGGTTAACATTTTTCCACCTACAAAGTGAAAAATAGACAACATGTAAGCATATACATCTTGGCAGAGAAACCAAACTCAAGGTAATCACACATATTTAAGTAGAAAATTACATATAAAAATACTCTTCGTAGGTCCTCTCTTTCTGGCAGGATGCTAGAGTAGATAAGTATCAGCACTTCAGTGAAAAATACTCAGATCCTGGATTAATGCAAAAAGGAAGACCTAGAAATGCATTTGTAATCCTATAAAAAAGTAATAATGAAAATCCCAAAGATAATTTTTTTTAAAGCAAAGTGGAAATTTCAATAGACATTCCCTGTTTGATGACTAAGACTAAAAAAATCACAAAACTGGAATTCTTCCCCAAATCCTTCTACACATCAATTCAGTTCCAAAAAAAAAAAAAAAATCACAATGTTATCTAAGCTAATAAAAGACAAACATGCAAATGGACCGTACCTTCACTACGCCTTAAGCCACGCCCACCAGCCAATCAGAGTGACTATATGCAAATTAACCCAACCAAGATGGCGGCCAGCAGCCACGGAGCTGGAGCAAGCAGGA
>NW_005364372.1:2931662-2941432 GCF_000412655.1 Myotis brandtii | reverse complement strand
GTGACCAGCCTGAAAACAGCCATCAGCCCCTCATCCAGGCTGTCCAGGCACCCCAGTGGGGACCCCCACCCTGAAGGGGGTGTGACCAGCTGCAAACAGCCATCAGGCCCCACCCAGGCTGGCCAGGCACCCAAGCGGGACCCCCACCCTGATCCGGGACACCCTTCAGGGCAAACCAGCCGGCCCCCACCCATGCACCAGGCCTCTATCCTATATAGTAAAAGGGTAATATGCAAACTGACCCTAACAGCAGAACGACTGGGAATGACTGGTCACTATGACACACACTGACCACCAGGGGACAGACGCTCAATGCAGGAGCTGCCCCCTGGTGGTCAGTGCGCTCCCATAGGGGGAGCTCTGCTCAGCTACAAGCCAGGCTGACAGCTGCCAGTACAGCAGTGGTGGTAGGAGCCTCTCCCGAGTCCTCAACAGCACTGAGGATGTACGACTGCAGCTTAGGCCTACTCCCCACTGGCAAGTGGACATCCCCCAAGGGCTCCTGGGCTGCCAGAGGGATGTCTGATTGCCAGCTTAGACCCAATCCCCCAGGGATCGGGCCTAAGCCAGCAGGTGGTCATCCCCCGAGGGGCCCCAGATTTCGAGAGGGCACAGGCCGGACTGAGGGACCCTCCCCAGTGCACAAATTTTTGTGCACCCGGCCTCTAGTGTGTATATAACATATGACATATATATGTGTGTGTGTGTGTGTGTGTGTGTGTGTGTGTGTGTGTGTTTGTAAGTCCTTATGCTATTTTAAAATGTATATATTATACCTTGAGAATATTATGCTAATTGAAATCAGTCAGAAAAAGCTAAGAATCATATGACTTCACTCTTATCTATATATATAAAATCCTAATATGCAAATTGTTCCCTCAGGAGTTCAACCGGGAGACCTGGAGTTCAATTGCTTGCTATGATGTACGCTGACCACCAGGAGACAGCACAGAATGAAGGAAGGCCCCCAGCAGGCAGCTGGCATTCTGGGTAAGGAAGGCCCCAATCGGCCCTGATTGCCAGCCAGGCCTAGGACCCTACCCATATGGAATATAAAACTGAAACTCAGAGACACAGAAGAAGGGGGTTACCAGAGGGAAGGGGGATGGGGGAGTACAAAAGGGTAAAGGGGGCCAAATATATGGGGACAGAAGATTATTTGACTTTGGGTGATGGGCACTCAATGTGATATACAGATCACATAGCATAGTAATGTACACTTGAAACCTATATAATCTTATCACCAGTGTCATGCCAATAAATTTTATAAAAACTAAAATTAAAAAAGATCACATAAAAGAAAAAAAAAGAAAGCAAAGGGTTAATATTCAAAATAGTTCAGAAGATTACAAAAGTAATGTATACCACAGATACCAGCATTCATTGTAAATAAGTGCTGAGTAAGACAATATGAAATTGGAACAGATTTAGACTAAACACACAGAATACTCCCAGAAGTAGACTCACCCTCAAAGGCAAAAAATGGGAGAAGATATACCCATTACATATGACTAAAAAACAAAAAAGGACTAAATTCCAAAATATATCAAGATTTCTACAAATCGCTAAGCAAAATAAAAACATTATTAAAAATTTTGGAGGGAAAATATCTGAACAAGCATTTCTCTGAAAAATTAAACACAATGACCCCTAAATAAATAAAATATGCTCTATTTATTAATAATAAGGGAAATGCTAAATAAAACCACATGAGATAGAATTAGTACCAATCAAATGTGCAAAAATATTTAAATCTGGCAGCACCAATTATTGGCAAAGATGTCAGGCAAAGGGGAACCCTATACACTCCTATTGGAAGTATCAATAGGTACAACCGCATAGAAATCAATCTGGCATTGTCTAGGAAAGATGCTTACAGCCTACTACCCACAATTCCAATCCCACTTATTTGTTCTAGTAAAACCTCTATATGTTCATTAGAAAATATATACATAAGTGTGTTCATTATATTATATTAACAGGAAAGTGAAATCAACCATAATATCCTTTGTTATATGAATAGATAAAGAAATTGTGTCTTAATATACAGTAGTACCATGTAACTATGAACACAGATAAATTACAACTAAAAGTATCAAAGCACAACTAAAAGTACTAAACTGAAACTTAGCCTAGGTTTTTTATGCTTTTGTATGCAATTGTAAATGGGATTTTTTTTTTTTAATTTCTCCTTCTGGTTACTCATTATTAGTGTACTAGAGGCCCGGTGCACGAAAATTCATGCACTCAGGGGGGTCCCTCAGCCTGGCCTGAGCCCTCTCGCAGTCTGGGAGGCCTTGGGGGATGTCCAACTAACAGCTTAGGGGAACGCGCCTAAGCCGCCAGTAGGACATTCGTAGCACTGCTGCGGAGGTGGGAGAGGCTCCCGCCACTGCCGCTGCACTCGCCAGCTGTCAGCCTGGCTTGTAGCTGAGTGGTGCTCCCCCTGTGGGAGTGCACTGATCACCAGGGGGCAGCTCCAGCCCCGCCCCCATCGCCCATCCACCACTGCTGGTTGCTGCTGCTCCCCAATCTCCATCCTCTCCCTCTGCCTGCTGGCACCCTCCTTGGTTGGCCTGCCACCCGCTCGCCTGCCCTGCCCCCTGCCCACTGGTCATTCCGCAGTTTGGTCGATTTGCATATTAGGCTTTTATTATATAGGATAGGAATGCAACAAATTTCTGAATATTAATTTTATATCCTGCTAAAATGTTTTTTTAATCAGATTTTACAGAGTGCAAAAATGAATAGCAGCAATGAGACATAAGTAACCTACAAGGTCAAACAGCTGGTGAGTGATTAACTCAGAAATAATTACTCATACACAGTACAGCTACCCCATAGAGCTATAACTCTGGACAATGTAACCCCTTGTCAGACTCAAGTATATTCTGGGACTACCACCTTCTAGTTCAAATTTACATTCATGCTAATTTCCTCACTTCTTGTTCTCCTTCATGTGTTAACCACATGTCTTTCAACGTTGACTCTTCTTTTTTGTCATATTCATCTTTCAAGTATTTGACATTTTACTTCCAAGAAGTTTATTTCATTTTTAAAAGAAATCAAGCCTTTTTTGGTATAAAGAGCAAATTAAATAAAGAGAAGACGAAAAAGGGGGAAAGAAATGGAGAGGAAAGGCATATTTTCCAAACATGATGAATAAGCAAATGCAAAACTTATCTCAGAAGGTGCCATACTTTAAAACATCAAATGGGGCAATAGCAGTTTTTTTTTCCTTTGATAGTTGAAACTACACGGAAAGATTGGGCGAAAAGCCGAATTATGCAATATGCAATTTGCACTGAAACCTCAAGTTTCCTGGCAGATCTTCAAAATTCTGTGGTTGATTTTACCAACTATAATGTCAAAATCTAAGAGTCCTTAGGACGCCGTAGGTAGCTAAAACTTTGAGATAGGAAAACTAAGTTCACATCCTTCAACAAAATTAAGCAAATAAAAATAAAATATGAAAAAAATTTAGATGCAAAAGTATATTTCAAAAAGAGAAAGTACATTTTCAATTGAAAACCAATTTAGATGGATCTACCTAAACTCTAATTTCTTGTGGAGAAACGAGCAGAAAGAAAATTTATACCTAGGATTCCTTTGAGACAAACAACCGTTGATGTAAAAAATAGTTATAACCCAGTCAAAATAGTTAGGAATCCTCACCCACATAAGCACCAGGAATGGTGCCTTATGCAGCTATGATCCTGGAGAATCATAACATCTCAGAAACGAAGGCACAAGTTGATGATTAGCTAAAATTCTTTCTGGTCACCCAAGCAGATCTTCACTGTCCTTTAAGCCAGTGGTCCTAAATCTCAGCTGTACCAAAATCACCTGGAGCGCTTGATCAACACCGTTTGCTGGACCCATCCCAGCGTTTCTCATCTTGCACCCAAGAATTTGCATTTGTAACAAGTGACCCAGTGGTGTGATGCTGTAGTTCTGGGGGCCATGTTTTGAGCACCACATTTTGAAAACCCCCATGTTATTTTCTTTCCCTGGCTAAGTGGATTTCTCCCTATTCTCTGGCTGCTCCCACTAGTCTCCTTCTCCCAATCTTTTTATGTACACACACACACACACACACACACACACACACACACACACACACACACCTCACAGGACCTCATCCTAAATCTGGGTTTTTTCCTATGAATACAGGGAGAGCTGGTATAAGAGGAAAGCCCTTGACCAGAAGGCCCACCTGTGAAGGGTAGTGCTTGTTTACACAGGTGCAAATAGCCAACCACATTTATCATTTCCCTGTGTTTTCTCCCAATTAACTTTATACTCAGTGGCAACTGTTGTCCTAAATAGAAATGTTTAAAACTTTGTCTAAAGAAGCATGAGTCAGTCTTTGTTGGAATGAGTAAGTGGTAAAAGAGCAGTCTACTACTCACTTAATTGGGGACAACATTCTTGACAATATGCCTTTTACAACAAACTTATTCTGATTCTACATGATTATTTTTTCCATAAAAAGATGAATAAAATTTTGCTTTTCATTTAGTTTACTGTTTAAATTAGGCTTTAAATAACTGAGAATATTCACTAAGTGTACAAATTAGCAAAAAATCTCAGATTTTATTTTGTGGGGGAGGGGTGTGAGTTTACCAAATAATAACCAGGGAAGCAATACTGTTTAATATAATTATTTCTTTAAAATGTATTCTTTTGAAGTCATGTTTATGGTGGTTAGTATATAGTGAAAATTGCTATTTTTAGCTATCCAGTAGGTTCAAAGTAATTTCCAAATAGTCCTTGAATACCTCAGATCTCCTTTATGTTTCTATGATCTGTACTGTTTTTAACTCTTGACCTATGTAATATTAAAAGTACTTCCATGCAGGCTATAACTCTTTTTTAAAATATGTTTATTGATTTCAGAGAGGAAGTAAGAGGGAGAGAGAGATAGAAACATCAATGGTGAGAGAGAATCATTGATCTGCTGCCTCCTACATGCCCCCCACTGGGGATCGAGCCTGCAACCCAGGCATGTGCCCTGACCAAGAATCGAACTGTAACCTCCTGGTTCATAGGTTGATGCTCAACCACTGAGCCACACCAGCCTGGCACAGGCTATAACTCTTATAGGTGACAGCAAATGCTAAAATGTCAGAAGAGCAATTATTGGAGAGGTGGATTCCTTCATTTCCTTAAGGCCAAACCTAACCAAATAGGTTGGCATTCCCTTGTATATGTGACTGCCTGAGTGGATCACAAAGGAACTATGACCAACTGATGATGCTTCCCTGGTGTGTATGATGCTTTTACTGGATCATGGTGTGTATGGTCTCATTGGATGTTACCCTAGGCCGTGGTCAGCAAATGGCGGCTCGCGAGCCACATGCGGCTCTTTGGCCCCTTGAGTGTGGCTCTTCCTAAGCCTTAGGAGTACCCTAATTAAGTTAATAACAATGTACCTACCTATATAGTTTAAGTTTAAAAAATTTGGCTCTCAAAAGAAATTTCAATCGTTGTACTGTTGATATTTGGCTCTGTTGACTAATGAATTTGCCGACCACTTCTAGGGCATCTTCTGATGGGCATCTTCTGATTGGTAGTGTATATACCCACCACCAGTTTATCACTGGTCATTATTTTTTTTTTAAATTAAATCTTTATTGTTCAGGTTACATTTGTTCCGCTTTTTTCCCCCCCATAACTCCCCTCCTCCCAGTTCCCGCCCCACCTTCCTGTGGTTCTGGGTGATGTCTGTTCCGTCTTTTAGTTGTATTTTTGAAGTGGTTGTTTGCGGCAGCAGTCTCCGGTGTTTACCTATGCCGCCATCTTGGTCTCTCTCACTGGTCATTATTACTAAAGATTTAAAATACCTAACAGGAAAAAATTACAGAAGTCACTTATCTTTTTAAAAAAAGGCTTTATAAGATGGACCCTGGTGCATTAAGCTGTATTAGCAATGCACAATAATTTTGATGATGCCTCCACTCTTGGTAACTCAAAACATCCTGTCAATATGTTATCTTGTTAATATCAGCATGTCAAACTATCACTTCCTTCGTAATCAGGATCTTTCCAGCACTGGGAGAACTGAAATTTTGGAAAATTATAATATTTGTGCAGGATAACATCATATTAGTGAGCACAAATCAGAAACAGAGAAACAGTAGACCAGAAATTATTTTATGTTCAGCTTAATGATGTAGCCAAAGAACCTTCCCAGAAACCTCATTCTGGAAGGGAACATGTAAGGACTCTCACCAGATTCACAAAGGAATATTTCAGGGCTGTAAAATAACAAAAAAATCCATCATAAGGGCTTTTATTGAGTGCTTCCTATATTCCCAATACCATGCATGAATTTTCTCATTTATAATTTGCAACAATTCTAAAAAGTTTGTTCTATCATTATTCCCCTTTTAAAGATAAAGAAATCAGGTTTAAGGGATTTATTTGTCCAGGATTCTATAGGTGTTAAGCAGCAGAGCCATGGTTTCAATTTAGAGATACCAGACTCTAGAGAACAAGCTTTTGAAACCTACACTGCGCTTCCTACGCATAGGTCAGACCTTCCTTCCAAAGGAAGTAAGATTTGGGACTATGCCTTGGGCTGATTGCCGGGGAACATCAAGCCTCATTCATGATCCCAGGAGATCTTCACCAAGTTCACAGCAGGGCCCACAACATGAACATGTGATCTGTGCAGTCATACAGGGTCGCATTCTCACAGAGGCTTTATGCTTGTGTAATGGTCTGCTGTTGCCATCTTGAAATACTTAATATTGTGGTTAACAAGAAGTCCCATATTTTCATTTTGCACTGAGCACTGCAAATTATGTAGCCAGTCCTGGTTCATGGAGTTGGAAACCCTTAGCCTTCAGACCCAAGGGAAATGACTACAAGTATAAGTGCTCATGGAGAAAAGCAAAAAGCATTATTAGAAAGATGAAGAAGGCTCACTTTACAGATGACAAAAGTGAGCTTCAGAAAGACTAAATGAATCGCCCAAGGTAGCAGGTTCAGAAATCAAACTGTCATCTCCTGATCAGAACTTCTTAAGAAGGAGGATATGAGAATAACTAGTTCTACCCATTCCACGAATTCTATAAGAGTAAAATATGAGATATTTTAAAACTCTGATGCTATTTCATGTCACAAGTAATAATAGCTTAGATTTTAAGACTTTGAAGCAAAAATAATGAAACATTTAACTCACTGAGTGTGAAATAAAGTGGTCTCCAGCCTCATGCTCCCCTAGAATTATATATCCTACCAAACAAGGACTATCCCCACTCTTCAGAGAGCATTTTAGCAGCTATTGACATTATTTCTTGGGACAAGAGTAACAAAGGAGGCCCCGAGGTGCAGTAGGAAGAATTCAGGCTTTGAAATTAGACAGATATGGGTTCAAAGCAAAGCTGACAAATGAATTCACTGGTCTGAGTATCACTTTTCTCACCAACAGAATATAAAATATCTACTTTAAATAGTTGTTGTAATGGTATGTGAATTATATCTCAATGAAGCTTTTTTTGAAACAAAAATTACTGTAAAGATTAAATTAAAAACCATAAATCCCCAGCTAACACCAAATAGCTGCTTAAAATGATAATTCTTATCTGTTTTATTTTTCACATCTGTGCCAATTCTGTTGGTTTTAGCAAGAATAATGAGTGGCTACTGACAAAGATGCTTAAGGAATATTGTAAAAGAGGAAGAAGAAAAATCACTGTGAAATTTTAATTGCTATTTTAGCTTAATTGATTGTTCAACCTGATAATGTTCTTTTCACTTCTCTAAAGAGGATAATTGAAAAATTACTGTGTTATATGATAACCAATCTTTTCAGTCAACACTTTCCCCACTGCTATGGATAGAAATAATTATAAGATTCCCAATAGGCTTTGCCAAGAGAAAAAAAAAACCCTCTGACAAACATTTTATGTACACCCACAGTCTTCCTTGGTTTGAACTTAGAACACTGGTGTGAATGAATCATTTATATATCATCTGGCAAACGGACCTCTTGACAGAGGGTAAATATGAATGGCGAGTCACTATTAAATGAGAACAAAATGTTCATGCACCAATAATTACTGTGGGAAGGAGCACAGGAAAAGGTTGGTGGAACTGATAAGATTAAGGAAAGGAACACACATTATGCCACATCATCCAATGTGTAAAGCAGGAGTTTCCCTTAAATTCTCAACAGTTTATTCCATCTAATTTTTAATGTTTCAGGGAATCATAGTGGGTTTTTGTGGTCAATTTCATAAACTGAGAATTGTGTACAAAGTATGAACTGTTTATCAAAGCAAAAACTTGAAAAATACTAATATGTGTTCATATCTGAATATATAGTAAGATAGGCAGATGTAGATATAAATGTATGTACATATATAACTTAGCTAAACAAGAATAGTTTATTATTAGTAATGCCTCACTGTTCTGGAAATTGGGAAGTAAAATATTATTTCCTTTCTGAGAGATAATTAAGTCTTCAAAATTTCACTTATTTGAAGACAGTATCACGGATTGATGAAGTGCAAAAGAAGTCTGAAGAAGGAAACTAAGAGAGACCAAAATTTTCCTGTGTAAGAAAGGAAACCGACGGAGGGGCTTGGAGGTTCCAACTGTGGGTGATTGCAGCCTAAAAGGGAGATGGGTAATAAGATAGAACCAAGGAGAATACTCTCAGTGGAACACTGAGAGGTATAGTTTGTCAACCCTACCATCTACTTGGCCCATTCAGTCTTCAGAAATATTCATATTACTTACTGATGCAAAAAAAAAAATTATAGTGAATAAGAGTTGTTGAGGCCTACTCAAAGGCATGAATAACAGGAAAACACAGCTGCTCAAATGAATGAATACATAATCAAGGGGGATCATCCATCAAGCTGGGTTTGCCCAGGATGGCCCCATTTTGAAACTAAACTCTCTCAGCCCAGGGAAAACCAGGGTAATTGGTCACTGTGATTACACAGATAGGGTATAAATACATGGCCCCACATTGAGGATGTGAAATAGTCAATGTAAATTCCTTCTACTTGAACAACATTTTAAAATATTTAAAACCACTATGTAGAAAATACAGACAGACATATTTGAGTTGTAAAGAAATAACTAATTTTAATGTTTAAATTACATTTTTTTTTCATTTGATTTCAGGTGTTAAATTCTAATAAAAACAGCAAATTAAATACAAAGGAAACCATTTGGAATGAAATAAATAAAACTGTCTATCACTGTCTTCCTTATTTTATTAAATCAGCCTGAAAGATTGAGCCCCCTCACCTTGCAGCCCAAAGGAACTTTCAACCTTTCAGAAGGAGCTCTGCCTTTCCCTTCCTCTCCATTTCCCCTTTTTATTTAAAACAGTGAAATATTGAGTTGGGAGTAGTGTGTCCCTCTGCTGAAACCCACACTGCTTCATGGGAGCTGGTGGGTTCCTTGTGTTCAGCTGGAGAAACTTGAAGGAGCCTCTGAGTTGTGTCCACATCACCACTTGGTGCCAGGTCGGGACCTCTTGGGCTGCTGCTGTTCCAGAACTTGTGATGGTCTTGCTTCCAGCCCTCTAACCGGTTGCCCTAAGGAGTTTAGTGTAAAGTAGTGGTCCTCAACTAGTCCTCTGCATCAAAATCAACTGCGGAACTTTAAAAAAAAATACAGATGTACAGTTTTATCCCAAGACCACAGTGTGGAACCCAGATAGCATTTTTTTATTATTTTTTATTGATTAAGTTATTACATATGTGTCCTTATCCCCATATTACCCTCCCAACCTCCCCCCCCCC
>NW_005364372.1:2852120-2931548 GCF_000412655.1 Myotis brandtii | reverse complement strand
CACCCTCCCCTACCTTCCCTCTGAGGTTTGACGGTCTGATCGATGCTTCTCTGTCTCTGGATCTGTTTTTGTTCATCAGTTTATGTTTTTCATTATATTCCATAAATGAGTGAGCTCATGTGATATTTATCTTTCTCTGACTGGCTTATTTCACTTAGCATAATGCTTTCCAGTTCCATCCATGCTGTTGCAAATGGTAAGAACTCCTTCTTTTTTACTGCAGCGTAGTATTCCTTTATATAGATGTACCACAGTTTTTTAATCCACTCATCTACTGATGGGCACTTAGGCTGTTTCCAAATCTTAGCTATGGTGAATTGTGCCAGATATCATTTTCATAAAAATTACCAGGAGATTCTGATGCATAGGGAAGACAGAGTCATCAAATCATAATTATAAAGTGACGGGAATATATTTGTTTTGTTTTGTTTTGTTTTAGACAAGCATATTACTAGACATAATAAAATACATGGCAGCTCAAGATGCCCATCTCTACAAGTCAATCATTCCAGGGGTGAAGACACTGCCCTAGACTTGGGATTTCAGGGTGATCAATGAAAAATCTTTTCCTGGTATAGCTAGGGATTATATCTAAGACCAGCTCTGCTCTTACAGTTTAGGGACAAATACTATCTCCCTCAGTATACTTTGTTGGGTTCATTTTCTCCTTGATTCTTCTTTCTCTTAGAATTATAAGATCTAGATGAAGGCACTTTGGACATTAAGACAATGTAAAGACCCGCTTTTAGCATAAGCCTTGGTTCTGAGTGTAGCTTAGGCAAAAAGAGTTTTCTTATGCTCCAGGTGGCAATTTTCTAGCTCACTAAATAAATAAATAAATAAATAAATAAATAAATAAAAATACACACACACACACACACACACACACACACACACACACGTATATCCCAAAGAATACCTCCCTAGTTAGCATGTTCCTAGTAAAAGCATCTGGGTTTTTAATACATAAACTTTATATGGTATAAGTATCTCTCTTTTGAATCTATTGGCCAATGTCTTTCTAGGAAATATATATATTTCCTGTAAACTTAGAGGAACATTTTTAGCTAAACAATATTTTTAAAAACTGAAAGTTTCCAAATCCAACAAGTAGAACATTAGAATTATAATTAGTCATGTCAAAAATCACAATAGTATAAAGGAAATATGAATTTTGAAGCTATATATATATATATATAGTGCAATTTCTTTTTCTCACTTAAAAAATTGAGAATCTGAAATTAAAGAACAAATGACTAACTTAATGCATGAAATTTCTGAGTCCCTTTGTATCTGTTAGATGAAGTTTTAAGACTCTATTGTTCAAGTATACTCTATAATTATTTTACACATTTGGTTATAAGTTTCTGATCTGGGTGTGATAAAATTTCCAACCATGATTTTAAAATTGTAAAATCAACTCTTCTTGTAATTTGCTCTATTTTTGCTTCATAGGCTCAGAGCTTTGCTGCTAAAACCATATAAATATGTAAAGGTTATCTTTTCTTATTGAGTTTTCTCTTTATTTTCTGTAGTATTTCTCTTTATTCCCACATATGTTTTCTAATCTAAATTATATGTTGTATTGCCATTTCAACTTCATTTTTATGATTGTATTTATGATTGGTATGACCTGAGTGGTATGATCTGAATGTTTGAAGGAGAAGAGAGTGATAAGTTATACTGTATTTGTTGATAGGTCAAGTAAAATTGGAAATAATAATTTACTGTTGAATTTGACAATGGGAAGTCAGAGGTGACCTCTATAAGAGCATTTCTGGTGGGGTGGGGGATGGGAAAAATGATCCCATGGCGTAAAAGAGAAAGGCAGAAATATATTTTTATGATTGCTTACTGTAGATTAACTTAGATTTGCAGTAATTAATAGTAGCCAACAATTACTGGGCACAGACAGGGTTATAAGTACTTTACACCTGTTATCTCTTCTCACCAGCACAATAGTGCTGTGGGGTAAAAGATATTATTGTCTCCACTTGGCAGTTAAGAAAACTGAGATACATAGAGATTAATGAATTTACCCAATATCATCCATCAGGAAGTAACAGCCAGAAGCCAAAGCCCGAGAATCTTGCCCTGATGTCCATACTGTCAGTGACCACATGCAGAGTAATCAGTGTCCCTGAAGACACTAATGTGAAAGGCCTTGAAGATCTTCTGAGGGAACAACTACAAGAATTACCACCATGTGACCAGAGCTCCTGTTACATCCATAATGGGGGTCCAATTCCTTAAAGTCTTGCTCCTTGGCCGCACAGGTTGCGTTTCTCCCTGACTTCCTCATGTTGTCTCTCCAAACCCCCTGGAATCTTAAAGCATTTTTATCCTTTTAAGCTCACAGCGACCTGCTAACTTGGATGTTTTGTGAGTTTTTCAATATAAATGAGTCATTTAACGACAATATTCTAAATGGTCCTGGAAACTTTCAGAAGAAAATATTGGTCCATAAATATAAAATATTTATTCACTGAACTAAGTACTTAAAATGAAAATAAATTACTATCTTAATAACACTATAGGTTCACTGAGTGAATTTATGGCTGTGGTCATGGTGGAGCACCATAAAAAATGTAGCATCATATTGAAAAATGAGTAAAATAATATAAACAGGAGCCCAAATACTGAAAACATAAAATTAGTCTGCTGTGCTTATATCCACTGTGAAAATAATTAAAGTACTATGTGGAAATTTTGAAAGGATTCACATAAAGAAAACAAAGATATCTGAAAATTGGTTTGCAGAATTTGAATTATCCTGTTTGAAGTAGGAAAGAATAAACTTATAAAGATTCCTTAGGGAATCCAACTAATAATTTTTAAAATTATGCATAAAGACATACAATAAGCCAAGTAAAATATCCTATAATTTAAATATACTGTAATGTGGACAAAACTGAGTAAATTATTAAACATACCTCAATTGGAATATTATGCAGTCAGTAAAGATAATCTTGATAAAAGTATGTAACAACATGAATCATACTTATGAGACTAAGGTAAGATGAAAACAATTAAACATGGTACAAAATTAAATGCATAGAATGATTACTATTGTGTTTTAATCAAATCAGAGAAAGAACCAAGATTGGGATGACATATTCAAAAATTTCTAGTACTGTGTTTAAGTGATAAGAATGTTTATACTTATTTTCATATTCTTTTTTATATTTTCCATCTTTTACTGAGCAGATATATTTGATTATAAAAATATTATTTTACACAGAGAAAGTAATCATAATTAAATCATAAGTAGTTCTTAAAGAGGGAGACATTTATAGAAAACCAGGATAAATAGGAAACCACAATGGGAACAAAGGAAAATTCTTAAAATGAAGATGAACTCTAGTGTGAATTAATATTGCATGGCAATCCTTTCACCTTATAGGTCCAGCAACCTAATAATCCTATGACCTCTTCACTGCCCCTTACCTGACCTGCCTCCCTGCTAACTTTCTCTTTCTATATTCACAGCATAAATGACAGGAAGTCCAATTGCCTTCTTGCATGCCTCCTTAACTTTCTCCTACTAACTAATGAAGCCATACATTGGTGAAATCTAACATTCCAACTACTTGTCCTAATACAGAAAGCTGTTGATCTTGCTTCATATTTTATTAACAATTTTCAAAAGAAGCCATCAGAGAGATCTTCCACTTGTTCGCAACACATGCCTTGAAGTATTTGGAGCCATGTATTTAGATTTCTTTCCTACTAGAGGCCTGATGCACGAAATTCATGCAGGAGTAGGCCTTCCTTCCTCTGGCACCCGGAACCAAAGTTTCCCTTGCAGCCCCGGCTTTGTCCAGAAGGATGGCCTGTCTAATTAGCATATTATGCTTTTATTATTATATATTACTGCGGATGAGTTTACAGCACAGCCAGCCAAGTCTCCCCATCTACATGTATGCAGGTCCCATTCCTGCTGACCTACTCAGAGAAAATGCATCAAAAACACTCTTCCATCTTTCCTACATTACTAGTTTATTCCCCTCTATTACATCTTTCCCATAAGCATAAAAACATGCTGATACTTCTGACATCTTAAACAAAAATTCAGCCAAACCTGTCTTGATTTTGCTTCACCTCACTGTACCTTTCCCTTTGCAGCCAAAACAGACATACAACACACACACACACACACACACACACACACACACACACACACACACACCCTTCTCTCCTTATCTACAAATACTTTCTTCCTTTCTTTTTATACCAAAAGATTATTTTTGCCCACCCCCTACTCCACCAGAAATGCTCTTGTTGAGGTCACCTATGACTTTCTATTGCCAAATTCAACAGTAAATTATTATTTCTAATTTTACTTGACCTATCAACAAACACAGTACAACTTATCACTCTCTTCTCCTTCAAATAGTCAGATCATACCACTCAGGTCATACTATTCATCCATGTTTAAGACCTTGCAATGACTTCTCAGCCAAGTAAAAGCCAAAGTCATATGGCCTATATGGCCCTACTCAATAGCATCTGGCCCTGTTGCCTGTCTAGGGTCTTTCTCCTTCCTCATATGACTCCAGCCACTCTGGTTACTTGCTGTTCCTTGATGGCACAGGGCACATTCCTGCCTCAGGGCTTTTGCACTTACTGTTTTCCCTTTCACTGTATATTTCATCAACATCTCAGATATTTTCTAAAATAGCACCTCATTAATGAGGAGTTCCCTGGCCTCCTATTTTAAGTTAATAACTCAACACATATTCATTGTTGCATATCTCTTCCTTATTTTTTTCCATACCACTTACAACAGTTAAATATGCTACATAAGTGGCTAATTTATTTTGTTACGTCCCATTTTCCCCATACTAGAATGCAATCTCCTTAAGGGTGAAGATTTATTTCTTTGCCTATTTTGTTCACTCTTGTATCCCCAGAACCTAGAACAGTTTCTAGTACATAGCAGCTGTTCAATAAATAATTATACAGTAAATGTTGAATAAATTTTATTTCCCCTTGAAAATTGAGAAAGAAATAACTGGATTAACAGACCAAAATTAATGTGCAACAAATCAACAGAAGTCTGTGAAGGTTTTCTAGGTAGTGTGTGAATCTACTGCAAATCTGCCACACAGGTAGTTTACATGAATGGCTGACTTTTGTTTAAAAAATGCTAACCACCCAGCCGGTGTGGCTTAGTGGTTGACCTAAGCACCAGGAGGTCATGGTTCAATTCCCAGTCAGGGCACATGCCTGGGTTGTGGGCTTGATCCCCTGTGTGGGGTGTGCAGGAGGAGGCCAATCAATGATTCTCTCTCACCATTGATGTTTTTCTCTTTCCCTCTCCCTTCCTTTCTGAAATCACTTTTAAATGCCAATCACAGTGCAAAAGCTCTGGAAAGATAATCAAGAAGTGAGAGTTAAATTACACCGTCAGCTCTAGACCAAAGTGAAGGAGGCTGCCTGCAAACAAAAGATGGGGGAAAGAAACAGAGACAAGTAGACAGACAGAGATCCAGGGAAGTATATGAGACTCTGATGTCTATCCTTCTACCTTCTAATCTGCATTATAATCAATGGTATATTAGAGGGTTAAAGTGGCTCATTGTAAATGAGTAGAACAGACAATCACAAAATATCTTCACTTTCCTAAATTATCTTCAGATTCATACTTTGAGAGCTAGCAAATGTCTACATTCTTTAGTCTACATACATCCCAAGATCTCATTCTGTGAATATTTGAATAGCTCACTCCTGATCTAGTTTGGTTATTAATTTCAAGCACTTATTTGTTTTACAAGCTCACAGAGACAGTCACATGAAGTGATATTCTAAATAAGCCCCCACTAGCTTTAATAAATAAGCTCTTAGTTTGATGGAGGCCAGTCTTTTGTATCCCAAAGTGACTTAATAATAAAAGAAGGACATCTAGGATATGGACTAACAATAAATAAGTGGTACTCTAAAGATAGAAAGATAATTATCTAACTGACCAGGTTTACAGTGCTAAAAAATAAACCAGGGCCATTTTATGTTTGCTCAAATATATGTATTCCAAATCATTTTTTTTCTAGTGAACATCAAATATAATTACAGTGAATCCAAATTAAATGTTTAATTTTAAGGTTTTCCACTTAACTTCCTTTACCCAAAACATTTTTATCGTAATATTTTAATTATTGTTTAGCATAGTATATTTAAAGCCAAAAATTAACTAACAAATTGTTACTGGATCTTAACATTAAATAAAAGTTTTTTTCTGGGTACAAATTTTGCAGAGCTGACAAGTGAATATAAGAGTCAAGGTATAACAAATAAACATTCCTCTTGGTTGATTCTTTTGTTCAAAAAGGAATTGCCTGTGCCTTTTCCCACCCCACAGCCTGCACAGATAATTCTAAAGCATGAAAACTCTGGCAAAGGTCACGGCTTCAAAACAGCAACGAAGCCAAAATCTGTTAGGTTTTTGTCAAACCAAGAAGCATGAAAGGATTTTCATCATAAGCCCTTTTCCTAATAAGCACTTTTTCTTTTTCAAGAGCCTGTCTGTGAACTTCTGACAGAATGACCAATAGACCTATTCCTATGACTTCTGCTGATATAAAATTCAATTTGACACTGACCACACACACACACATTACTCCCAATAATGTTTGCTTTCTGTTTTGTGACAATATAGTTTTTCCTTGAAAAACACAACTTACCCTATAAACACAAAGCCAATATTTGATGAATGACCTGCTCACCTTTCTGTCACACCAGTTTCACTTATCTGAACATTTTTTCTTAGTGAACATTTTATCCATCTCTGCAAATGACTAGCAGCAACACAGCACCTACTGTGGCACTCAGGGTCCAGTAAGAAAAAATAGAAACCATATGAGGTCTTTCTCTCCACGGGAAGTGGAAAGCTGAAAGAACAAAAAGCGAAAGTGAGTTAGCCTAGATATGGATACCTACAGGAAGCAGCTACTACCCCCACAGCCAGGGAAACAAAAGGGAGGAGGAGGTGGTAGAACCCAGAACCCGCTCGCCACTGTATTTCCAGAGTGCCTCGAGAAGTACTGAAACACTAAGCATGGGGTCCCTAAGTCAGATTTGGACCAAGGATGAGGGCCATGCAGCAGGGGCTTGGACAGCTGGGACAAGGTGTCTTGAACACACTAGTTGGGAAATACACTGGGACCTACAGAACTGGTGCTGGAACTGCTGAGGAGGTACCACTCAGCTCTGCTGACAAGTGCTGGTATAGCCAAGGGGAACTCCACGTGGCAGGTGCTGGGGTACCTGAGGAGGCACTAGTGCTGGATCCTAGGCAGAATTCTGTACTAAAGCTACTGGAATGGCCAGAGGATGCTGTAGTTCACAGCTTTTTGCTGCTGTGGATAGAGGCCCAGCAGCTGAAAACAGAAAATGAGTCTCTTTTCCCCTCCTTCTTTTCTCAGTCTCTTGCCAGGACCTCCTATTTGCAAGACCAAACTGGAATCTTGCTGACAATAACAACCTGCAAAGGTAATCTGTAGGGTATGGAAAATCTATAATACATAGAAGAGCATCAACTGGTAGAAATAGAGGCTGGAGGCAAACAGGCAAATGGCTGGCACATCTCCTCTTTTCTATGTCAATTTTCTGTAGTATTTATTTAATATGACTACACTTAAACTTGCGAATGAGAATTTAGCATCTCATTTTTATCATTTAACTAAAGGAGTAAAATAATAAAAATAGAAGATGAGGATATAATATATATAATACATAATATGTATATATATTACTACAAACTAATGTTTTTATTTAAGCCTACTATTGAAGAAATTATAATTTTTCAAGTTTACTAAGGAACATTTAGTAATTTTATGCAAGTTACTAAATTATATATATATCTTTTCTTACTGTCATAAAGCCATGTTAATGTTCTACTCAAACCAATAGATGATGTTGTTGAGCAGATAATTTATACAAGTATACAAGAAAAAATTTATTACCCTGTGGTATATTAAATATGACTTCTAATTCAATTCTTAGCTATCCTCTTATTGAGATTCCCCATGAATCTAGACTGGCCTTAGTGGTTTGCTGGACTAATAGAATGCAAGAAAAGCAATGTATTGGGATTTCCACGTCTATCATGCAAAGCCTTGGAGCATCTGACTAGGTCTCTTGGAAAACTTGCTCTAGGTCAGTGGTTCTCAACCTTCTGGCCCTTTAAATACAGTTCCTCATGTTGTGACCCAACCATAAAATTATTTTCGTTGCTACTTCATAACTGTAATGTTGCTACTGTTATGAATCGTAATATAAATATCTGATATGCAGGATGGTCTTAGGCCAGTGGTCGGCAAACTCATTAGTCAACAGAGCCAAATATCAACAGTACAACGACTGAAATTTCTTTTGAGAGCCAAATTTTTTAAACTTAAACTATATAGGTAGGTACATTGTTATTAACTTAATTAGGGTACTCCTAAGCTGGCCTTTGCTAAAAACATCCTCAATCTGATTGAGGTACATTCGCTGAGGTCGACCCCTTCCAACTCTCCCATCCACACTCATCTTGTATACTTGTTTCATCTATCTCCTTTCGTTCATCCTCTCTATATGTCCAAACCATCTCAACATACCTTTCTCAATCCTCGACACTACATCTTCTTTCACTCCACAACGTTCCCTAAAATTAACTTAATAAAGTTTCAATCGCACTATACGTGCGCACCCGCACATGGTATTTTGTGGAAGAGCCATACTCAAGGGGCCAAAGAGCTGCATGTGGCTCTCGAGCCGCGGTTTGCCAGCCACTGTCTTAGGCCACCCCTGTGAAAGGGTCGCTCGACCGCCAAAGGGGTCACGACCCACAGGTTGAGAACCACTGCTCTAGGTGAAACCAGCTGCCATTTAAGAATTCCAACTGCCCCGAGGCCACCAGGTTGAAGAACCTACATATAAATGCTCTGGCGGACAGTCCCAACTGAGCCCCGACTTCTAGTCATCCCTGCAAAGTGCCAGAGGTGAATGTGAAGCCATCTTGAACCCTCCAGTCCAGCCCACCTGCAAGCCCAGAGCCACAGTCCATACTATACTGAGCATAAAACCACCCAGCCAATCCCGACCTAAATCTCTTAGCTACCTATTTGTGAGATATAATAAAATGCTTGTTCTGAGCCGCTGTTTGGGGGTAGTCTGCTTAAGTAGCAAGAAATAACAGAATATGCTCCTTTTAAGGAGCAAAGAAACGCACACTAACACAAATTATCCCTGCAAAAGGTAACCTGGTTATGCTAGCTATATGAGCTAAAAATAATTAAATTACAAACCACAGTACTAATGAACTTCAGGGATAAAGTATGCTTATATATTACTAGTGAAATGGAAAATAATTACCAGGTTCTGACACACTGCTCAATAATGACAGAGGCAGGGAAACCAGCTTTTCTTTTTTTCTTCAAACTGAGAAAAAAAGTACAACAAAGTCGTGGCCCCTTCTCATTTTCTTTCTCCTTAGTTTTTATTAGCGAGAAACAGGAAGAACACTTTTATTTGGCTTCATGGAAGGGGTGTAAAGAGCCTCTTAAGTAGCCCTCACTCTTTTCACTGCACCCAAAAGCTTAAACCTGAATCACTCAGGTGCTACCTGAGAGCCTATGCCATCTCTGGCCACCGTCCAGCGAACCACTCACAGCATACAGTTCTTATAGTCTCATCCCCAAATCAATTCCAATCAAAAGTAAAGCATATTACTCCAGCCTCCTGTCAAAGTGGCCTTTACAGAATGATGGCTTAGCACTACCTCCTTGGTTTTTACTCATGATAAAGATGAGATGCCACTATATATAAAATTTCTCTATTATTTTTGTAAAAATTTAGTCAGGGAATTTGCCCATTGTGTCATCATATAAAGCTATGTATGGCAAATTTTTCTCAGAGTTTAGGATAGGAAAAGTTTTCCTCCTAATGTTAATGTTTTCTCTTAGAAAAGACTAGTACCCTCTCATGCATTGGGTTTTACCTTGGCTACTAAGGAAACTTAGGCCAGGTTTTTATGCATTTTCCAGTAACTTTCCATATCCCAGTTGTTTATTTGTTGAATATTTAATTTCCTCCCTAATCACCATACCTTGACATTATTATGTGAGGCTTAGCTTTATTGTTAATGGCTTTCAATTTTAATGTATACGTACTTATATGATTGGGTACTTCAAGTTATATTGGGGAAAAGTTGTATATAACAAAGTGTGTTGATGTATGTATATGTGTGTATTATATGCAATATATATTATCATTAATGGTCATAGAAAACTGAAAAGATTTAGCAGTAATTTAGAACTGAAAAGACCTTAGCAATAACTTAAGTAAATGGTTGCAAACATAATTCTCTCATACATGAACCAATTTCTTCAAAACTTAAATACAGTTGGAAAATGAATATATAAGAGCAAATTTCATCTGGTAGAAAGGGAAGGGGAGCATAGCCTCCACCCCTCACCTTGTTACCACCACTTTCCCCCTAATGAGGAGCTCTGCTGTCACTCCACAGAGCTCATAGTTTTCCATGGTACATATTTGAATATTATTGATCAACTTCAGTTTCTCCTTTTATAAATATAGAAAAATGGGACAATGGATTTTCTAAAAACACTTCTCTGATTGCCAGATGTTTATTTTTGTCACAGTTGAGAAATCAACCCCACTATTGGTTTAAAACTATGGTATTTCTCTTGAAAAGGGGTCAATGATTTGGTATTTTGTTAAAAGTTAAAGACAGTCTAAGATTTTTTAAAACTCGCCCTAACCAGTTTGGCTCGGTGGATAGAGCGTCAGCCTGTGGACTCAAGGGTCCCAGGTTCGATTCTGGTCAAGGGCATGTACCTTGGTTGCGGGCACATCCCCAGTAGGGAGTGTGCAGGAGGCAGCTAATCGATGTTTCTCTCTCATCGATGTTTCTAGCTCTCTATCACTCTCCCTTCCTATCTGTAAAAAATCAATAAAATATATTTAAAAAAAAATAAAACTCAACAATGATGCAAACATTATTTTCTCTTTCCTACTTCTCCCAGGCCTATCCAGGGAGGTGCTGTCCTTTATTCTTTTCAGATTTGCTTTCCACTGGTTCTGTCCCCTAAAATCTCTCTCTCTCTCTCTCTCTCTTTTTTTACCTCTGAGAAAAGAATTGGATGGCTCTGCATTTTTTATATTTAATGAGCACAGATAAGATAAAGATTCTGTGGAATCTTAATGATAACTTGTTTTTCTTTCTTGACCATTTTAAAGTTTTGACCTGACTTTGATTTTTAACATTATACATACCAAATTCTATTGTCTGTTAGTAAAAGCTGCATATGTCTCTGTGTACCAGCAATCAATAAACTGAGGAATGAATAAGCTTGAGAGCATGGTTTATTTTACAAAAGTGTCCAGACAAAAAATAAGAAATATAATGTTATTATATGACATACAAAGATTTCAGACAAACTGCAGATACAACATATAAAGTTTTTTAAAGCCACATTTGAACTACAAATTTCAAAGTCATTTCATATTCAATTTTTCAGATGGAACAGGAAAGCACAGGAAAGTTAGATTCAATTTTTGTAGACTTGAACATATTGGCTTTTATGAGAAATGCTTCCAAAGCTACAATTTATTGTTTGTTTTCACTTTTTATGTTACATACATAGGCTTATTTTGTCCACTAGAACATATAGGTGATGTCATTGATAGAAATATTTGTTTAATAAAAACCATTTCAACATTAAAAATTTCAAGGATCATACGAAGATACCACCACTCTCTAGCAGTGAAACCCTGAAGTAGCAAAGTCATTAGGGCAGATTGTCTTCCAGTTACCACACTGGCTCATCCAGGTAGAGGAAGGAACGGGAAGGCCTGAAGTTTGGATATTAGCAAAGAAACCTCAAGAAGACTACATATTATCTGGATGTCCCCGAGAGCACAGGATACCAGGGACATGGAGGAGAGTGGTAGGGGGGAAAGCAAACCATTGCCAAAAAGATATTGATCAAAGCAATGTCTGATCCCCTTTCATGAGTGCTGGGAAAAACCTGGCACTAATTAAACTAGTGCCTGAGTAAAGTCCCAGGGGCTTTTCTGAACTAGAATGAGGCATTGGATGGGAGATCAAGAGGAATAAAGAACTCAAATGTATCAGACTAGTTCAGGATATAAACAATGAACAAAGCAGGACTGCCAAGGACTCAAAGTTTATTGGATGTTGGTCTTCTAGAGGCCAGGAGGGGATGAAAAGGGATCAATCGGCCAATGTAAACACTGAGGCTTATCCAGACAAGTAAATATTTTGTCCAGGCTCCACCCTTTGGTTATGTAGTTATGTCTTGATAAGCTCCTGAAGTCTGCCCCTGGTCCTAGCCTTTATCATGGAGTTCTCCATTCTGATATCAATCTCATCTTTAATCTCTCCAGTTACCTTTAATGAAGCAAGATTTTTATAAGGATCACCAAATGACATATAGATTATCCAATTAATTCAATCAGAAGAATAAATCCAAGTCATCCCATACACCTCAAGCAGTCTTGATATAGAACAAATCTTTCAAATGAGAGACCAAATAGGACTAAAAGATAATAATCTGAATTGGCAAAACAAGGAAGAGTTCATGACAAAGAGATATCTACAGAGGACACTGAGTGAATCCTTTGTACATAGAAGTATGATGATGAGACTATGCAGAGAGAGGCTTTTCTAAATTATTGAGCATTATAAAATACGTTAAAAATGCAAAGCCCTCTGTAGATACCAGATCCTATGTGAGTTATTTTTCTGGCAGTAAAAAGGGAGGATGGTAATAATAGTAATCTGAATTTATGGAGGGCCTATCACCTTAGACACTTGTGCTTTAGAATGCTGGCTTATCAATCTTCAGGACTATCTTATAGGAAAAGTAGCCAATGCTATTAGCTTCTTTTGCAGATAAGAAATTGAGACACAGACAGATTATGTGGCTTATACAAAGCTTGCGCAAGGAAACTGGGAGTAGAAGGAAAAATCGTTAGCTATGAAGGTGGGAATGTGGCCCACAGATAAGGAGTTGGCAGACTTGACCTTCTCCTGTTCAGATGCATGAAGAAAGTAGGCATCATCCCAGCTAAAGATATCTGAGGCATAAGGGGATTAAACCATGGAGAGATCTGGGAGTGTGTGGAGTGTCAGAGGCAGCCATTTAATGCAGGAGACAGCAGTGAAGTATACAGGTGAAAGCCTTGGCTTGCCTTGCTCAGCATAATGGCCATTCTGGCACCTTCTTGGCCTGAAGACAACCCGTTGTTCTCCCACCACACCCTCCAACAACACTAAGGAGATCATCACATAATCATCAGGAAGCAATCCACTTCAGAACCATGCTCTACTAGTAAAATGAAATGGCTCAAGTTAAACGGGAAACACCCAGCAACAACAGAGCACTTATTAACATGAGAAGTAAACAACACAATGAATGAAGAACTTACAGAGGTGAGTCAAGAGCACATAAAATGTCATTCAAAGATAATACTACAGAATTCACTTCAATCCTTACCACCTTCTTTTAATAATAAAATAGACTGTATTTTTTAAATAAATAATTCTTATTTATTAAGAAAATGTTTAAAACAAATTTAGAAATAAATAACACTAGGTATTCTACAAAATGACTCAATAAGAGAGCTGTAAATTATGAAACTGTATATATATATATATATATGAAAAAGGCCTTTAGAAAAGGGTTTTATAAAGCAGTTTTGATTTAAACACATCCTATACACTTATTAGCAAGATAATGAAGGAAAAACAAATTACTATACCATTTTGCATGCACACACACACATGCATTTACACTCATATACTCATTTAAAATATTACTAGAAATGGAGAGCTACAGATAAACATAAAAATATCTTTCATTAACAAACACTAAGTTATATTTCAAAATAATGATAAAAACTGAAGAAAAATATGATAACATCCAAGAAAAAAAGAAGTTACTGAGAGACCTCTAGTATCAACATTCTCAATCAATTTACTCATAACAACAAATCCTGGAAGGAAAAGTAAATTATTGTTAAATTGCAACAGGCAAAAGTGCACAGGTTAATTATAGGAAATTTCAACTTTATGAAATGGCTTAACTCAATTCAAGACATGAGAGAGAAAGCAATTTTATAAAAGGGGAGCCAAAACAATGCACTCAACAATCTGTACCCAATTTCCTATTTTGCTTGAGTCAGGAGAAATTCCCATTGCTTCATAGCTAAAAGACATCCCTTGCCATGCTAGCCTAGAAACATGGGTCTATCCAATGTTTGCATGCCTATCATCTGCTTCCAGGCAGAGTGGATATTCAGTGAGAATACCTGGGTACCATATACTGGCTAACATCCACTCTGATAGGTCAGTGGATGTGCTATATCCTTTTTTGAATATTTGTAATTTCACTCTGTATCTAGGAAAGTGTCAACCTAAGTTGTTTAGCTCTCTTTTTTTAAAGTCTTCAAAGATGACTGGGTATTATTTGTAAGGATGGATTTCTATTTTTATGTTTCCTTATTAAAAATATATATTCTAAAGGGAGAGATGTGGCACAATGTCATCTGAATTGATAAATCAAATATAAAGATGATCTTGATGGGTACTGGTCATACCCAGAGGAAGGTGGACACAATCTGTCGGTATGAAAAAGAGAGGAATGAAAGTAGCAGACGGATCATGATATACAAGAGGACAGGCGAGGCTTTTCTGCCCCATGGTGTCATGTAGTGTTTATGAAGTGGGTTGTGAAGGTTGAGCTGTCTGGCTTCAAATGCCAGTCCACACTGGGGTTTGTAGGGAGACGAAGGGTAAAGAGTGCTTCAAGTAAAAGGAATGTGATACACACGACATGAACATAAGAGTGAACATTCAGGAAACAGGAAGTAGTGGAGGAAGGCTGGGCCATAGCAGTGGGGTAGGAACAGAGGTAGAAGGTCTGGGGAAGTAGCAAGAGAAAAGGATGCAGAGGCCAACAGGGACTGGTCCTGAATGGTCTTATGAGACATCCCCAGGAGCTTGAACTTTAGCCAATAAGAAAGAAGACACAGAGGAGTTAAATTAAGGGAGTAACATGATCCTGTCTATGATTTACATTTTAGAAAGCAAAAGGTGGAGCAGAACTAGAGGCGAGGAGAGGTGGCAGCCGCCTGAATTAAGAAAGTAGGGGTGAGAATGGAGAGAAGGAGACAGGGCCCAACTCATTCTTCATCTTCTACTCCTGAGCCCCCTAAAGATTACAAGTCTTCCCTTGAGGTCTTACACTCAAGACCTACTTACATTTCATTTTTGAGCTTCAGCCTCTAGGGACACACAACTTGGAGGTCACACCCTTAGTCTATGTGCCAGTTGGACCTCTCAGACCTCCTATTAAGGAAGAGGGGTGGTGTTCATAACTCACTGATTGCTAATCATCTTTAGTTTTTTTTAATTGCTCCTGTATTTTCTCTCTCCAATAAAACAGTTATCCCCATACACTGCTAGATGTTTGGTGTGAAGCAATAGTTTTCTTATGAATTTCATTTCTCTTCATTTGTAAAAGACCAGAAAGTAAATCTGGTCTCAAAGCAATCTGTGCATAACCAAGTCAGTGATTACTTTCTTAGAGAGCCATATACCAAAGTGAAGGGATAATATAGGTAAATGTTGTTATTTAGTACTTTGCTGTTGCTACTAAAACCTTTAGCATTCACTAAAAGTCTCTTAATTGAATCTATGTCAGTGAATAAATTTTATGTGTTGTAAAATAGGAGGTATTAGACACTAGTTACAAGATTGTGCTTCCCACAAATCCAGTAATGATATGGAGAAGAGCAAAGCTTCCTTAGGGATTCCTAGATTTCAGAATATTCCTACATGCATTTTGAAAGTATAGTGAAGTCAATTTTATATTTTATACTTGCCTTGAGGGTTGACCGATGTGGCTTAGAAGAAAGAACATGGGACCTGGAATGAAAGAACTTGATCACGTTTTTAAATCTCTCTGAACTTTGATTTTTACATCTATTAAGTGGGAATAATAACTATCCCTTTTCTAGCATGTTTTGTGAGAAATAAATGGTGTAATGCCTGTGATAAGGACCAAAAGTTTTGTGGTTTGGGGAATGTTCTATATCTGTTTGGTCAAATCATGTAATCAGTAGCTACATGTAGCTATTGAACATTTGAAACATGGATAGTGCAAGTGAGGAACTGAATTTTGTATTAGGTAATTTAAATTAATTTAAAAGACAGGTAGCTAGTGGTTTGTGTTTAATTTGTTCCTACATCAAGTTAATTAACTCTATGCTGCTCTGGAAATCCTTTGATTAGTATATTGTCCTTGTTTAAGAATGAGTTTCTCTGCCTGGCAGCATGGCTCAGTGGTTGAGCACTGACCTATGAATCAGGAGCTCAGGGTACATTCCTAGTCAGGGCACATGCCCAGGTTGCTGGCTCAATCCCCAGTGTGGGGCAGGAGGCAGCCGATCAATTCCATGATTCTCTCTCATCATTGATGTTTCTCTCTCTCTCCCTCTTCCTTTCTCTCTGAAATAAAAATATATTTAAAAAGAATTTTTTAAAAAAATGAATTTCCCTTATATGTAGGCACAGATAGGTATATAACCATTTTTTACACAATTTGTGAGAAAGTCAGAATGCAATTATATTTTTGGCCACCACTTTCCTTTTAAAAATGCATTCACTGTGGGGAGTTTTTTTCTAATACCACTGATGAAAATTCCCCAGTTGGCCCCAAGTATCTTATGGTCACTCTTAGATTTAAAGAAAATCCTGTGGTTACTTTAAGTTGCAAAATGCAGTTTTGATTCATAAATTAGAATGCCCCATCCAATATTTCCATCAGCATAGCAATTTTCAAGTGTAAGACAGATCTCCCTGCATCCCCACCCTGTGAGTCTACAGCCTTCTGAGGAGGGTACAGCACAAGTCTCTTTTTCTTCCTCACCTCCTCCATCACCCAACTTGCAAGCTCCTGTTATTGAAGCCTCTAAAGCTGGCGAATGAGGAAGAAAAGGGAGAAATAAAACAGGACATTTTTAATCTACTGCTCTAATTGTAAGCTGGCTTTGCCTCTGCAATATTCATTGCTGATACTGTGTGTAAGGTGTGTGTGTGTGTGTGTGTGTGTGTGTGCGCGCGCGCGCGCGCGCGCGTACATGTACATGAATGAGTTTTGGGGTATCCTCACAAGCTTACAACTACCTGTACATTGAGCAATGCATCTAATTCTTCTGTCAGCTGGCCTCCCTCAACTCTCATTTTCTAACAGAAAAATACCAGCTTTGCAGGGTACAGTTTCTCTAAGCTTCAGGTATAAAAAGCAACCTCCCTCATTTCTACCTCTCCACATTGGGTTAGCTATCCAAAATGCATTCTCACAAAATCCTCTCAGTGTTTTTATCTCTTTATTTTTCTTTAAAACCAGGGAGTGGGTGAGCATATCAGGAATTGTGAAAATATCTCCACTTGGGATTTTAGTCAGATATATCTTTTTGGTATCTGACATCTATTGTCTTAAAATCTAAGTCAAATTTTCCAATTTAACATCTTTGATCACTGAAGCTGTGTTAATATCAGCTAAAGACTAGAAATTACATTAAAAAATCATCAATATGATGCTCAGTGGTTGAGCATCGATCCATGAATATCCATGAATCAGAAGGTCACAGTTCGATTCCCTGTCAGGACACTGCCTGGGTTGCAGGCTCAACCCCAGTAAGGGACGTGCAGGAGACAGCCAATCAATGATTCTCATCATTCATGTTTCTCTCTCTCTCTCTCTCTCTCTCTCTCTCTCTCTCTCTCCCTTCCTCCTTCTGAAATCAATAAAAATATATTTTAAAAAATAAAAATCATCAATATGAAACCAATAAATAAACTCGGGCATATCCATAACCATGTGGTAAAGAACAATGTGATCTCTTCATATGCAATGATATGAGTCAATCACCATAACAGGAAACTAAAGGACATTCCATATGTTTAGAATGTTTATTACTGGAAGCTTTCCAAAGAAACTGAAAGCTGTCATGCTGTCCTGAGGAGAGGACTCAGATGGGAGTCTGAAACCAGGCATTTCAGCTTACTTTATATACTATTAGAGGCCCGGTGCATGAGATTCGTGCACTGAGGGGGGGGGGACAGGGGATGGTCCCTCAGCCCAGACAGTGCCCTCTCACAGTCCAGGAACCCTTGTGGGATGTCCACCTGCCAGCTTAGGCCCAATCCCCAGGGGGCAGTCAGACATCCCTCTCGCAATCCGGGGCTCTCGCATTCCGGGACCCTTTGCTCCTTACTGTCTGCCTGCAGTGGAGGCAGGAGAGGCTCCTGCCACTGCCACTGCGCTCGCCAGCCATGAGCCTGGTTTCTGGCCAAGCGGCGCTCCCCCTGTGGGAGTGCACTTATCACCAGGGGGCACCTCCTGCATTGAGCTTCTGCCCCTGGTGGTCAGTGCGCATCATAGCAACCAGTCATTCTGCCATTCGGTCTATTTGCATATTAGGCTTTTATTATATAGGATATGCTTTTATATTATTTGGATTTTTTATTATATGTAAAAATTACTTCAACTTTTTATTTAATATCTTTGTAAATATATTTAGATACATATTAAGGCCTCCAGTCACAGTTCAATTTTTAAACATATTATGTTGTCTCTTTATTGGGCACAACTTTTTTTTTCAGCCCAGACATCCTGATACATCTGTGTCTAAACTCCAGTCCAAGTGAAGTGCACTTTTCAAATCATTGTCTAGCTCATTTATAAAATCTATAACATGAACCTTTGGAAACTTGCATGAAACATCAAAGACAGTAAATACATCTGATTTTTCAGTAAATAGGTGACCTGTAACAAATATGCTTTCTTTTCCCAGATTACAGACAAAACATAAAACCACATTCATACCTTTTCCATCTGGAAAATGATGCCTGATTCTTGATATTAAAAAGCAAGTAACAAAAATAGATACAGAGGCAGAGCAACATCGAACAGACTGTCTAACTACAGCAGGAAGGAGGGGGAGGGTTGGGGGGGGTAAGAGATCAACCGAAGGACTTGTATGCATGCATATATGCATAACCAATGGACACAAGACACTGGGGGGGCAGGGGGAAGGTCAAGGGGAGAAAAAAAAAGGGAGACATGTAATACTCTTTGTAATACTTGAAGCAATAAAACAAAATAAAAAAAAAGCAAATTATATTTTTATTGAATTTTCATTTTATCAAAATCATCCACAAAGAGAATAGCCCAGTGAGAAGGGCCTGCTCACTTTGCTATTTTTCAATTAGCAAAGGATAAAGAGGCTACTTCTAGCACCTTAGTCTGAAGTTCTAGAACTAAATTTTTCAAGGAGAAAAATTCAGCAAATAAAAAAAAGTTTAATATGTGAATCAACACAATTTATTTAGGAGGAGGAGGAGAAGGAGGAGGAGGAGGAGAAGGAAAATTTACCTCTGATAAATTTTCATGAGTTCAAAATTGGGCTACTTTCTAGAAGTGTAAGAACTTTGGTCATAAAATATTTCCTGTCATCTAGTCAAGAATAGAAATTTAAAGCTATGTTTTGGAATTTAAAAAAGTTAGGTACTTAGTTCCATACAAAAGAAAAAAGAAATTGTGAAAGCAAAAACTTACAAGACAACATAAATTACAGTATTTCAATAAATATTCTAAAAGTGTATTTGTCAGGACAAAGCAAGAGTTGAAATTAGCCCAGATCCCAAAGGTCTTCCTTGTCCTCTCCCTGCTTGTCTTGTCTGTGGTTGATTTGGTCATGACCCAGGCAACCTAAAACTGCCCCTCCTCCACTCCATTGTCCTAGTGGTTTGCCACTATTGCTTTGATCATTTCTTCCCTGTTTTCTTCAGTGTTTCCACTGATGTTACCTGTTTATTTAAACATTCCCTATGGTTTTCTTGTTCTTTTCACTTTCAGTGATCTCTTTGAGCTATTGCAGCCTTTCCTATGATTCCACACCCCCTCCCCTTTTTTTATGGGAAAAACTCAGTGATCTTGGTCTCTAACCTAGATCTCTGCCCTGAGCTACAAAACCATAAAGCCATCATCAGAATTTCTCCATGTGAATGTTGTCATATCCTATGCATCTCAAATCAGCATCTCCAAGGTAAAACTCATCTGCTCTTCCTTTTCTCTACTAACAAAAATGCCCATTTCTTTTCCTTAAATCTGCCTTTGTTGATGGTTTTATCAGGCATATCAGATGAAAATTTTGGAGCCCTCTTAAACTTCATCCTCTCCCTCATACATTATATCCTTGTGCTTGATAAATCCTACTACCACAGTCAGTCTCATTTTGCCATGGCAGTGTCCTGCATTCGCCCTTATTACATCATTTCTGGAGCCCCAGTGACCTCTCTGTTGCACTGGCTTCCCATTTTCTCATCTCTTCCTTCCCTAAGCCTATTTACCCACTGCCTCTGAAGTCATCATATTGAAACACAGCTCTAATCATGACATTCAAGTGTCTGTCCCTGACACTCCGGTGAAGCTGTTCCAGACAAAAGTGCCAGTGAAATGTAAAAGACACCTTTCATTCTTAGGCCTCTCTGTGACATGTGACACTGTTAATTTCTCCCATCTTGGAAAGTTATTGTCTTCCCTCACTCTATACTTCATTGGATTTCCTCCTATTTCTCTGGCCTCTCCTTGTCAGTCTCTAGTATGGCTATTACTTCCTCTGATTAAACTTTAATACTATTATGTCAGGAGGCACCATCATGAGCTCTCTTCTCTTCTCCTGAAGCAGTCCTTAATACCTCTGGGAGAGCCCATCCACACCCATGACTAGCTATGCTTGGGTATCACTGTCTCCCACAACTATCTATTTCTAACCTATATGTACTCCTGACTCCTGGACCTGTCCAACTGCTTAAACAATTTCTCCATGTGGATGGTCACAGGCACGTCAAAGACTACTAGTCTCAACTGAACCTGTTTCTCCTATCTTCCCTATCTAAGGGAACAAGGACACTACCATCCACCCAGTTAGTTACCTATGTCAGAAACTGGGAGGTAATCCACAGTCAATTTTATCCCTTTCTTGCCCCTGAGTCACTGTCTCCAATATATCAATTTCTGCAAAATTAATTTCTCTAACATCTTTTATAACATTCCATCAATAATGTGACTTCATTTCTGCAGGTTCTATTTTTTTCTCACCTAGATTTCTATGATAAATCCTGCCTAGTTTTCTGCCTCCATCTTTTCTATTCTCCCTTCACAATATTTTAAGGGTGATATTTCTAAAATGTAGGTTTCATCAGTTCAGTCTCTTATGAACATCCCATAAGAGCTTTATATCTCTTGTATGATATGGTCAGGAGTTTTAGTGGGTAATATGACATATAATTCATATTCTAGAAATTTACCTCTAAAAGCAATCAAACGTGTCTAAGATGTTTGTATAACAATGTTCAATGTGGCACTATTCACAATAGCAAACACTGGCTACAGAAAAAGATGAACAGTAGAGTATTGGTTAAATTATAATATCATATATAATGAGCAACTTAAAATTATGTTACAGAAGACTATATAATGATATGGAAATGTATAGTATATTGTCAAGTGAATTAAACTTATCCCATAACATTTTTTGTAAATTATTCATCATTAATATCTATTATAGCCATAAAAAGACTATCAGGATATATACACTATTTCTCTCGTCACTCCTTGTATATCAAAGATGTATATCCTCCATAATTCTGACTGTGGTTCTCAAGTTTTCTAGAGTGAACATGCCACATTTTAAACTCAAAATAAAAGAGCACATAGTTGCTATTTTATAAAAGACTAAACTCAGTTGTCAAATTTCTTCAAGACATTTTCTCTAACCCAAAAAACATCTTGGAATATCTCTCACCATGGTCATCCCTCTTCTCACCACAGTTCTCCAGTCTGGGTTAGGCATCTGTGTCTTGTGCAACCACTGTATTGTTTATCACACAGCATTATCAACTTTTTTATACTTTTTTCACTTCCTCTGTAATAGGAGCTCCTCCATCCCTATATCCCCTGCACTAAGCAAAGCACAGGTAGAATAAATGTTTACTGAATAAGTAAATGAATATTGCCACTCACCTCACAGTGACTCACACTGATTCCTCAGTGACTTCAGAATAAGTGCACACTCCTTAAGCTGATATTTCAAAATCCTTCATAATTACAGACAAGCTTTTTTTTCATTCATATTTTTGGCCCCATTTCCTAACTTCTACATGTTCAAGTACATCCATCTATGGGGAGAGATGGTGTCTTTCTTGTTCATATTATATCCCACACTTTAGTTCACACACAGATGTTCAGAAATTATTTGTTGAGTTAATGATTGGATAAATTAACTTTACCAAATATATCATGTACTTTTCAATTTCCCATATTTTCTAGAAAGCTACTCCCTTCATTTTTTTGCCTCTCTAACTTCCTTTCTCTTGTCTCCAAGGCTCAATAAAGTTTGATCATGTATAGGGATCATTTTCCAACCTTGCTACAGAAATTAAATCCCCCCAGTACAAATATAGTATTTACTTGACATTTCCCATTACTGAATTATGCACTGGCATGCTGGGTGTACATTCCTTGGGTGTTTTGGGAAGTCACTCCACTCTTCTTTTGAGAGACTCATATATAAGTTTTCCAACTTATTTTTTTCTGGTCTCCAATGATTACAATTCAAGCAAATATTTATGGAGGCTTCTTTTTAATCCCATTATACTGAGCATCATATCTTCTAAGGAGTGGGAATTAACCAACAGTGATACCAGGAATGGCATGAGTGATTGATGGATTAGCACTTCCTCTCTTTAAGTTTTTATGAGTACATATCTCCTCTATTGTACCAGGATTCCCATGAGGGCCATGCCTCAGTCACTCTTTAACCTCAAGTCCAGTGGAAGAACATTTTAGGATTGTTCAAAGTAATTGTTAAATTAATAAATGACATTTCTTAGAGAGAGTAGACCATAAAGGTATTCAACAGCAAAACCAATACTGCCCTCTCAAACAATAAACTGTATTTATCAAGTGCTTTTGAAACTTTCTTTCTCCTTCGTTTTCATTCTAATACTACCCTGGACTTGGTTATATAGGTCATCAGAGAATTTTCATTTAAATATATCACATGCAAAATGTTGCACACTCATCACAGATACTGGTTGTTGTCACCAAATACCATAGAGGTTAATTAGTTTTAATGGAAAGTTGGGCATTTGAGTGGTTTTTCAAGAAAAGGTTTTCCAAAAAGTCAATAATGACATGCTTTAATGTTTAAATAAAGAAAACCTTAAATTGTCTTTTGTACTCCAAATTAGCTAGTACAGTTTAAAATAAGATGGTGTTTCACTGTCTTAATAGTCTTTGTTATCTTGGGGGCACAGACACAAAAATAATCTGTTTATAAATAAGCTACAGGCAATGTGAGAAAGCTGCAATAAGTAATACTTTTGGTTGTATGTAAAGTTTTCAAGTAAGTTGTAACTAATAATTATGACTTCATAATTGCTATATCTGTCAGTATCCATGAAATCATATTAAAAATAACTGTTATGAATTAGAGGTAATCACATAATTAAATTAAGGATGGTATAAAAAGGATCACCACGAAGGTCAAGACAACTTTAAGAATATACAGAAATACATCATAATAACTATTAATTATTGTTATGTAAAAACTAGGCATAAACATAGGTGATCCAATATCAATCCTGAAGTTAGATCCACTGAAAATAGACTTGAACATTATTTAAGGAGTCAGTGACACCTTAATTCTCTGTCTTCTTATTAAAAATTGTAGTGAAAATATATATAATACAAAATTTACCATCTTAACCATATGTAAGTGTACAGTTCAATAGTGTTAGGTATATTTGTGATGCTGTGTGACCAATCTCCAGAATGTCTTCAAATTGCGAAACTGAAACTCTACACCATTAAACATTTCCTATTTTCTCCCTCCCCCTAACTCACTGGCAACCACCATTCTACTTTGTGTTTTTATGAATTTGCTAGTCTAGATATTTCACATAGTTAACTCATACAATATTTTTGTCTCTTTAATCTGTTTCTGAAGTTCAATTGAAACTTAATTAGGAAGAAGCCAAGTTCATCCTCTATCAGTTATTGTCTAATCATCTATTTAGTACAATGCACTATGCTAATTTCACTCTAGTAACCCAGTGAAGTAGGTTTTATGCCAACTTTACGAATGAGGAAATTGAGTTTCAACAAGGTGAAACATCTTGTCAAAGGTCACATATTTAAATCAGAGGGGCTACTGAATCCAACTTCACCTGACTTCAATGCCCACATTCTCTTCAACACAATTGGCTGATTTTTGAAATAGTTACAATTTTCAGAGGTTTTCAACCATCTACATATTTGAAGCAAAGCAAAGTGGGGTTTTTTACATTTGATTTTAGATGTTGCATGTCTCCCTCCTCTTTTTATAAATTATTTTATTTTATATCATGTCTCAAGGTATCCTATTCCATGTGTCAAAGTTTATTCTAAACCATGTCCCACAAATTCACAAAATATAAAGCTCTGCTTGAAAAGGAAGAAGCATTTAGTTTCTTCAGTTGTTCTGGAAATGACACAATTTCCTATCTGTATTATATATCAATAGGGAAAAGAATATTAATTTTTGAAAACAACACTTACAGTTGTGGAAATGAACCCAAGCCTCTTCAGTTCAGGAACATCATGTTAGTGAATGAAAGTCACTCTGCGTAAACCAAGGGCTCTCTTCAAACATGTCTTGCTCTGCGTGTGGCACCTGAACTGCAGCTTACAGAGCCACCTGGGACTAGAAGTCCTCCCAGTGTAGCTCCAGGCTGCCCAACCAGAAATCCTAAAAGGCAGAAAACTACAACACCCACAATTCGTAATTCCTCACCTGAAACCAGGATGAGAGGGTGGATGGCTACAGTTTCACTTTAGGAAGAAAGAATAAGTAGATGGAAAAGCAAAGCACTAAGTATATAGATGGGAAAGCAAAGCAATAAGTAATCAGGTGGGTATGTCTAAGAACAATTTATAAATATGGACCTATTTCTTCAAAGGAAGCAGAAGTAGTTTGATGTTTGCCAAGAAGTACGAAGGCACACTCAGTGTTGGCAAGAACTAAAAAGTCTTCATGCCAACAAAACCTCATGCAGCCGTGTAACCGGCCCCACCAGATTCTCTGTCAGTGATTCAGAGCTGAGGATGCCTCCCAGCCGATGGGCAGGTGAATGAAGACTTCCCAGGGAGGACTAAAAGCCTCTGCATCAGCACTATGGCTGTCACTCAGAGAAGCTACAGGCATAATGAAGACCTTCATCTTCCAAAATACCCAAGATTTTTTAAAATGTGCTTTTAAAAATGTGAGCAAAATAGAACCCTTGTTAATATTCCCTTCCATTTCCCTTTCCATTTCTCATATGATGTTTTCCTTCTGTATGATCCAGCATTATTTCTGATTGCTCAAAGTTCAGGAACAAGAAATTTGGAGGGGAAAAAGAAAAAACAAATTTTAAAACTTGAGTAAAATGAAAGTTGCAACAATTTTTTCCCTTCTTTGCAACATCAGGAACATAGAGTATTAAAAAGAAACAAACCAAAACTAAGAAAAGGGTTTTCATACAGGATCTGTCTCTAGCCTTTACTTTCTTTTGGACACAGCCCAGAAAAAATGGATACAGACAAGGTATTGGCTTAGTTGGGCCCAAAAATGTAATGGACGGCTTCAGCTAAAACAACACACAGAATAATGACACCAGATACATTTCTTCCCCTTTTGTGCACTTTCTCTCCTTCCTCTCTACATGCCACCTCTCTACTGGGGCTCCCTGCTGCCCAACCTATGTGATCCACCCAGAGCCCTGCTAACATTTCCCCTTGGGTCATCCTGCAAGCCAAACTGAACCATTCTTTTTCCCTTTGTCACAGGTCCTTCAATCTCCTGACCAGACCGCAATGCTCCCGTATGTCACTGATATTCCTTTAAAAACACATGGTTTTCTATTTCCACAAACCTGCAGATTTTGTTCTCTGTGCTGTTTCTTCTCCCTGGACTATTTTTTCCCACCTTTAAATGTTCAGATATTTTCTTTCCTTCAAAGCCTAATGAAAAAAGCACTCTTCTCTAAGAAGCCCTCCCCAGTCTGCCCTAATCTGAATTATTCTCCCTCTTAATAAATTCCATAATATTTTATCTAGTCCTCTCCTAACAGATGTTATACTTTGTTTCATTGTTGTGTGTATGTGTATACACACAGGCAATGCTACTGCCCTATTTGAAGGTAAGCCCTTACATTATTCCCACCTTACTAACTCAGTAATTGACATGTAGCTGTTTCTGATAATCAATGAATGAAATAACTGAGATATTAACTCTAAACTGGATTTTAGTACCTAATGCCATCTTTATCTCTCTCAGAAAACATTTTCGCTTTAAAAGCTCTATATATACTATTTTCAAATTCCTCTGTGGAGTAGTCTGGTGTGGCCTCTGCAACCATATTTGCATAAAGGTAAGGTTTTAAATCTGACAGTCCCCGAAATGAAGGCTCCATGGCAGTACTCATTGCTTCCCCAGCTCTGCCTCGTGCTGTGTACTTGGCTTTCTAACAGCTTCCCAGTGACCTGCCCCCAGTACCATGACTGCATGTTGGAGAGCTAGCCTTGCCTCCATCTATGAGTTTCCAATCATCAGCTCCAGCATTTCTGGTTTCCTTCCCCTTTAATCTAATCTCCTAGCTCAGATGTGGAAACTCTGACCTTTGTACTTCTTTCAATAGTTCTTAATCACCGACCTCTCCCACCCGGGGAAGGGAATTCTCTCAGCAGTTAGTTCCTCACACCTCTGCTTCTACGGGATTCTCCTGGTCCCCACACACTCAGCTGTGTCTTCTAGCTGTCAGCCACTTGGGAAGAAGTGAACTTTCTAAATACTGCTGACACACACTGATTTTTCTATGGGCCATCAGCCTCGAAGACAGGCAGGAGTAGATGACTGTTGTCTGGACAGTCCTCCCAATTCTTCTCTGTTATATCATAAGGAATGCTAGCCCCATAGCCTGCCTGTGTGAGTATAATGTAAGATATCTGAAACTGGGTCCGGGATTTATCCTCCACCCATAGTTTAGAGTTGCTTCCTTAAGAAAATCTCTCTTTTTTAAATCCTTTACCCTTTCCTTGCCTCGTACATGTTTCTGGTACTGATTTATACAGCTATCAGACTGGGTTGATATACTTTGTTCATTTCTGCCCTAAAATCATGATCATTTGCAGCCATGAGATTTATTGTACCTAAATAATATGGACATCTGCTATTTCTTGACAGATAGAAAAGGGTGTGGAAAGCTAGCCCCTTCTCCTCCAGTGCATGGGAAGAAGAAAGCCAGAGGTTGTGTGAGCTCTAAGGGGGCTTCAATAGAAACACACTGTAGGCTCTGAGAATGAAATACTATATCGGGAGCAGTCCTCAGCGTTCAGCCACGCAGACTACACCATTGTATTTTCTGCCCAGTTGGGAGAGCTTATCAAGGACTAATCCCATCCGCCAGTGTGGGAATGTGAAGGTGCCAAGAGGTCTAGCGAACCTGCAAATGCCAGGGGTTAAGAAAAAGAGGTTACACTATGCCTTCGTGACTCCAGAAATATTGTAAGAATCATCCATCAGTGGATGGCACGCTTGTGCCATGTTCCAAAAAGGCCTGCTGGTCAAGCACCAGAATCAAATCAGACTCCTCCACAGCAGGCAACCAGCCAGGACCCAGAGGCCATCACATGGACTTCAGACCCCCTACTTTCTGCACATAATGTTATGTCTGTTCTCCTACCATATACTCAAGTACCATCCTGGCAAGAAACCCGCTAAGGAGGAAGAGAACATGAAAGACTGAGAACTAAAAAGGAGTCACCCCAAAGATCACTTAAGCCAAAGAAGACTGATGTTTAAAATCTGCTTCACCCATCCACATGCTAATGGTAACAATTAGCATGGAAGCTGAAATGCCAGTGCCTGACTGTCAGGCCAGCCTGAAAGATAAGGGAGAAGCAGAGCACTTAGAAGGGCTAATCGGACACAGCTATCTGGGACTGGGAATGGCACAAAGAAGCAGGGACAACAGAATCCACTACCTTGGTGAACAGAGGCAGCTGTTCAAACAATGTCCTGCTTGGAAGTGGCTGTCGCAGCCATGGAGAGCACAGTCTGAGACTTTCGGTGATGGTCATACAAACTGTGGTTTCTGGGGCTTAGCAAAAACAACTAATTTAGTTGATCTCTTACCTCCTCCCAACCCTCCCCGGGCTTCCCACTGTAGTTTGACAGTGATCAACCGAAGGACTTGTATGCATGCATATAAGCATAACCAATGGACACAAGACACTGGGGGGTAGGGGAGGCCGGGGGAATGTCAAGCGGGGGAGGGGGAGAAGGAGACATATGTAATACTCTTTGTAATACTTTAAGCAATAAAACAAAATAAATAAATAAATAAATAAATAAATAAACAAACAAATAAATAAATAAAATAAAAAAACAACTAATTTATCCCCTAGCATGACTGCATTTTGGCAGCTGCTCTGTCTTCACAAGCTTGATTCTCCAGCCTTCCCAGCAATTGTGGAACTGGAGTCTGGTGGGTTGTTCTCCGATTTGTATTAGCCAAAGTCTGTTGCTATTGCCTGGAACTAAAAACTGAGACACCTAACACAACTCTGATCTCACTGTAACATGCATCACTTCTGCCTACCACGCTATATTTAGACTCCATCAGATCAAGGACTGGATGTTATTTAATCGCTGTCCAAAAGCTCCACAGTGCCTGGCCATGATACATATTTGTTCATCTCAATTGGAATGACCAGTAAAATGACGAAGCCTTGCTCAAAGTTCCTTCTAACTTATAAATTCTCCAACCACATGGAGGCTCTCAGTTGCTTATTAATGCAGAGGTAATTTTTTCTCTTAATGCCACAGTGCATTGAAAATTTAGACTTTGCCCACTATCTGTTTCTAGTAAGGGCAGAACAAGTGACTATTTGCACCCAAAGGGGGAAATCAAACACACAAAAAGTGGTTTAACTATGCCCAGGCAGTTAGTTAAAAATCAAAAGGGGATTTTCCTGGTATCCTTCAATGACCTATGTTAAATGTCACTCATATTCAGTCCCGGTAGTAAAAATATACCAGAAAGAGTAATAGGAAATAGCCATATTCCCCACAAGCTCAAATGTTTCCCAAAATGAGGCTATCTGGGAGAGAGAAAGGCCACACTTGCAGACTTATAAGTTCCCCCTGGAGTTTTTCTCTGTCCTGTTTCAGTATTACTGACTCTCAGACCCTGGCCTGTCTGTCCATAACATCCGTTTTCTGGTTCACTTTGTCCTGAGTCATGATCACACTGTAACTTTCCAAAAATAGTTAATCACTGTGCCATTTACCAGTTAATTTCAGTGAGTAGCTCAAATCATAGTAAAATGTTAGCACCAAAGTTAATTTAGGTCAGATTGATCTTATTTCCCTAGATTAAGAAAGTGAACCAACTTTTTCTTAAAATTTCATATTTTCCTTCATTACATCTTTCTGGCTCTTTACTCAAGCATCAGATGAATCATCCATAAATTGACCTCCATCCACCAAGCAGTAGTTTAGAGTTCATCCCTCTTTTCTTTCATTTGTTGCTTTCAGGATAACACAAGGAAGTATGTGCCAACTCTGCATGATCATAGATGTTTCCATGCTTCTCTTTTGCTACTAAACAACAACAGAATCCTCTGTGCAGCTTTTGCTAGACCACCTACATCCCTGTAATCCTTAGCTTGGATCCCCTTCCTGCAGCAGCAGCAGGTGGAGTCCTCACAAGTCACATCTTTCTGATCCTGTCCTCACAGTCATCTCTCTCTCTCTCTCTCTCTCTCTCTCTCTCTCTCTCTCTCTCTATGCTTTCCCTCCTCCTTCCTTCCCTAACAACAGCTGAAAGAGCTACTATGCAAAGGACTCACTGATTGTATTGGGACCACCTCGTAACCCAAAATACTACCCACCCATCTTAAAATATACACCGTAAATCACATCTGCAAAATCCTTTTTGCCATGCCAGGCCCCTATTCTGTCTGCCATACCAAGTTTCCACCACAGGAAATTCTCTATATAGTATTCTAGGAGTAGAGTTGGGTCTCTACAAACTTCCCATTGGAGTTGAGAGAAAATATTTGTATTTGCACACAATGTTAGGGGAATATATATTATGGGAGAGGCATAAAGTAAGGCCCCGGGTTCTCCTTACATCACCTGCCTCTGAGTTGTCACCCATTCATTATTACATTATGAGAGACCTATGATTCGGTTCTAAAGGTGATATGCTCTCAAGAGCAATTCAATGAAATTAATTAAATAAGATGATATTAAAACAGAAATACACCTTAGAAGGGTTCCCACTGCAAGGATTCATCAACCAACATTTTAGTAGGGATTAGTTTATGAAATGGGCAGAGTAAGGGAAGGATAAAGGCAACATTAACTTGAAGAGTAGGAATTTGGCTGTATCGGAAAAGACTATATGAAGTGCCTCTCACACCCCCATGAAAAAGGAGTGTGTTCTCATCTCATGAAAGAATCTAGTAATATATATAATTTCTCACGCCTTACACAGGACTCTACTGCATGGATGATTAATCACAGATGACTGGACTGAAAATGAATGTCCACATCAAAGTGGGCTAAATGCAAGCTAGGCCAGAATTTTTTAAACTCTATGTTAGATCTATTTGTTGGTCATGAATCAATTCATCAATATTTCTAAGTGAAATGGAATATATGAAAATGGACCCGAACAGAAGGGATAGATGGAACAAAAATAATAAAATACATTAGATTAGCTCTACGTGCATTTGAATAAAAAGGGTCAGTGTTGTTTCAGTGTGTGGTGGTGGTGGTGGTGGTGGTGGTGTGTGTGTGTGTGTGTGTGTGTATGTTTGAATACTGGGTCAAATACAATATTTTTTTGTTTGTTTCTGTGGGAAAATATGAAATCTATGGAACTAAATTGAGGTCTTATGAGTATTCTGGCATGAGAGCTATGCGCTATCAATTTTTTTAGTGTGTTTTTTTTTAAATATCAGATAGTAACTAACTAACCAACCAATCAAATTATCTCTTATGACATGCAAGTGAAAAACTTCAAATAGAGTTACAGGCTCTGGAGTGTTGCAAAACCAAGATAAACACCTTGACAAGACGGAAAATAGAAACCACAAACTAGTCAAAAACTTGAGTAATATGCAGAGACCGTGGGAGGATAGAGCAGCCAGGTGGAGGGTTGGTGACTGGTGGTGACAGTAGAAACAGACAGAAAGAAGCAGAGTAAGAGAAAGGCTAGTCACAAGAAGGTCAGAATCACAGAATTCAGAAGCGTTAAATACCCATTTATAAGGCAAGGCAAGATGAGCTGTTAGTTATTCTCACATTCAGTAAATACTGAGTGCTTACTATGTGCCAGAGACTGTTCTAAGACCTGCGGACACTGCAGTGAAGAAAACAGACTTAAACCCATGCCTTCACAAGCCTACTTTCTACTAAGAATTATACTCTATATTTGAGTTCTTTCTATTTCACAAATGTCACAGTGAATTCCTGTGCTCCCTTACTTTGTTCTCTATCCTTTCAACACCCTAATCATTGTATTTCTTGCAACATGAAAGAGACTAATTACTGTGGCCCAAATTAAAAGATGATGACTTAGAGTTTTACCTAGGGCTGGTTCTAAATGTACAAAACTCTCATTCTAAAGGGGATAATGTAAGAGCATGTCCTTTGCAAATAGCTTTGGGAACAAGAAAATGAATGAGGATAAAGGGGATAATGTAAGAGCATGTCCTTTGCAAATAGATAGCTTTGGGAACAAGAAAATGAATGAGGTAAATTTAATATGATAAAGGTTTCATCATTGTTTCTAGGTTTATTCATTTGCAGGATATTTATTCATTTATTTGTTCATGTTTTTATCAATTAACTTATTTTTGTTCCAATAAATGATTCTCTTTTTGAGGAACCAAGAATTACCTGTTAGTCAAAATTTGCCTAACTCTGTTAGCAGCTCTCATTGCATATCCCTTCTGTCTTTTCAAGAAACACTCAACATCACCCTGGCTGGGTAGCACAGTTGACTACAGCATCATCCCACTACGCCAAGGTTGTGGGTTCAACCTCGTCAGGGCACATATAAAAATCAACCAATGACTGCACAAATAAGTGGAACAACAAATCAATGTTCTCTTTCCCTCATTCTCCCTCTCTCTCCTTCTCTCCCTCCTTCTCTCTCCCTGAGGGATTTAGATCTTCTGAGAAGCCGCTATTCTGAACATTGCCTGTTATCCTGGTAGAGAGAGAGTCTGATAAATTTCATATAGGTAATGATAGAGTGTGCCCAGAATCAACACACATTCTTTTTGCTCATAATTCTTCAGCCCAAACAGCACACATGGCCACACTCACCCATGGTCAGCCAGGAATAGTCCCCTCTCCATGTTCACTGTCACTACCCTACTCCACCCTACACACATTCCTTGCCTGGAATTACACAATAGCCTAACTGGCCTCCCCTTATCCACTTTTAACGTTCTCAAATCCATTCTTTGCATTGAATATGGACTGTTTTTTTCCAAAATGTAAATACAATGCCCTCAACTTAAAATTATTATATAGCTTTCTCTGCTGTCACAGTAAACCTAAAATCCCTATTTGGCCAGTAAGGCCCTCCATCTGTCCATTCTCAAACTATAAACTCTCAATAATTGCTCCTCACCGGGGGAAACTTCTTTTGGTTCCAGAAATTTCCCAAGTTTTCTTCCACCAAAGAGCCACTGCACATTCTCTCTAACTGGAATAATCTCTTCTCTCTTGTCCATCCACACGAAAGCCTTCCTCTGAGTATCTATATGAAGTTTTTACTACCAGGATAATTTTTGTGAGTAATTCGTTTGTTGTTCAGGTAGCTCCTTGAAGCCAGAGCCTGTGTTTGTGTTTCTCCGTCATTATTTTCCCAGCTGCTAGCATGGTGTCTGGGATACAGCAGATGTGTGTTAAACATAGTTTGAATGTCTGAATGGACATTTTTATATTCTTTTGTATACTCAATTTTAGAGGAAACAATATTTATCTCTTCGTTCAAAGTTGCTCCAAAAAACAAAGAGGGAGTGAGGTTCTTGTCACCTGGAACATTTATAAATATATTTTTAGGACTAGATGAGAATTTTCCTAAAATGTTACTTGTTTATGATAATTATTAGTGATAACCTCCCTAATAAAAGGGGCATAGTTGTTCATCTTTTCCCAACTATTTCTCATGGACATTATTCTAACATACTTAGCGTAGAGACTAGACACATACCCAGATGGCCATTTCTATTAAAAAACAATGAAATGGGACACTGTTACAGTGAATTCTCCCCTTTACATTTCAGAAGAAATTTATGAATTTCCCAAAATGAGTTTAAAGTCATGTACATAATAAACACAGGCCTACAGATTTCACTGAATTTCTGGGAAATGAAATGAAGTAACCCCACACACAGTGATTAAGGCAATGCGTCACCTAAAATCCAAGCTGATAATTTAAGACAGTCATCCTAAGAAATGAAGCTGCCAGTATAAAGAAAATAATTTATCTTAATTTGGACTCTTTTAAGTTATTAAGATTCCTCTGATAGAATTTTAAATGCTGTTCTACAAATATGTTCTTTCACACTTAAAAGTATAATTTGCATGTGCAACTGAGTAATCAATTTCTCAATAACGGACAAGGCACTAGAAATTTTACATTTTTTTCAGATTCAAATCCATATTTAAGGTCTATGCATGATCAATAAAGCAATTGAAATGAACATGACTAAATAGGTCTAAGAAAGACAAAATGTCAAATATGTTTGAGACTAAAATCAGAGAAATGTTACATTAATTACTCAGTATAAAACATTAACTTCTTGGAGATACATAATTAGTGAATTTTGGTGCTATTATAAAAAAATAGTTGCTTCTGTTATTATACCTACAAAATAGATATCAAAACATACAGAATAGATTTGATTCTATTCCATTAATTTTTGCAGAAGACTATTAATAGTTTACTCATTATCTAGAAAAGGCCCTACTGAATAAGAAGATTTTAATGATGTTTAAGTCATTCCTAGGTATCATGAAACTTATTAGAAAGGTACAAAGGTACAGTCTAAAGAGATATTCTTACCATCAAAAGGTTACTTAGAGTTTCTCAGGTTTGAGACTACCTTCATTATGCAAATTCATCCCTTATTTCTTTATGTAACACACAACCATGAATCAGGCATTGCAACAAACTGAGACTCAAAGGATTTATGTGCATGTTCTTAGTGGATGAACCAGACTAGACCCTTGGTCCCTGGGCTTTTAATTCAATGTTTTATCCACTTTGCCATAGTGACATTTAATATAATCTTTCTGGAATCATCAACATTCTAACACTTTGAGTATTTTTAAATAAATGTTTTGTATAAGTAGCTAAAAGAAACCATTTAGTAAAAAGGGAAAAATAATTTTCAAAAGAGTATTTGAGGATCAAAAACACTTTAGGGAAATGGTTTAGGATTCCAAAGAAGAAATTAAACAGAGAAAAGTCCCTTTCTTATTCACTGGTGGGTAGATGAAAGTAAAAGTTCTGAAATATGAAAGAGCTCTGGAGCTCATTTGGGTACATTTGCCTGTAAACTGTGTAATGTAAAAGAATGTTTCTGGACAATTTAATGGCCTTAGGGGCATAGTTTGTGGGTCACCACACAATTTCCTTTTATATTCATGCTGCTGATATTGACTTGCCTATGGGTCTCCTGACCAACTTCTCCGACATCATTGAGAATGTGGAGGTAACAGAACAATACTAGATTTGAAAGTGATTTTCAAAGATTCTTTGGCACATAATTTCTTTGGGGAGGGGGGTTGTGGTGGTGACATTGGGGAATGGGCAGATCCCTGTCTGAAAAGACTGTCATGCTATTTTTTTAACAATTAAAAATTGTAGAGAATATGACTATTGTCACATCAAAATCAGAAAAATCTACGTTGATTCTGCTTTGACATTTTTCAAGGAGAATGAAAATGCAGGCATTCCCTAACAAATGACCCACTGGATATACAGAGTGATTCTTCTCTATAGTCACTTTCCATCATTCCTTTCCCAATGGAGCACTGACCCCAGGGCTTTTGGAGCATCCTACAAAGAAAACTCACCTTATATCACTCCAGAGTAACTAACAACCATGAGTATCTAGTGGCTTCTGTTAACATTGTATTCCCATGCCCCTAAATGGTAAGGAGACTTTTGTCAGCTGGTAGTATCAGAACCATTATATCTTTGAGAGGCTGCATTCCCAATTCCAAAAATTTGACTTACATGCTATTGATAAGGTGTCTTTTTTTTAAAGTATACATGGGATAAGCCTGTGGTCCGCAAACTGTGGCTCGCGAGCCACATATAGCTCTTTGGCCCCTTGAGTGTGGCTCTTCCACAAAATACCACGTGTGGGCGCACGTACAGTGCAATTGAAACTTCGTGGCCCATGCGCAGAAGTCAGTTTTCGGCCTGGGAGAGTCTATTTTGAAGAAGTACTGTTGATATTTGGCTCTGTTGACTAATGAGTTTGCCGACCACTGGGATAAGCCCAAGGCATATCTATATATATATAATCCCAGTGACCAGAATGGCCAGTGGCTATGATGTGCATTGTGGCAGCTAACCAGCCTGATCCGGGTCCTGATTGGCCCCCAACACCCCAATCAGGGACAGGGACAGCCGGCCAACCACCTGTGGCCCCTCCATCGGGGCAGGCCAGCTGGACCCCACCGGTGCACGAATTTGTGCACCGGGCCTCTAGTATGAAAAATAACAGTCAAGTGTGAGAGTGGTTTGAGGGATTGGATGGCATTTCTAACCATTCTTCAGATGCTTCTAAAATTTTGCAATTTTGCTGTAGTAGATAAAATACTGACATAGAAATCCAGAAATGTGGATTCACATCCCAGCTCTCCCACTTGACCCAAGCCACACTTTCCCCAGCTGGAAATGGGTGTAATCTCCATCCCGCCACATCTCACTCTTGTGAGGCAGCAGAGGGCTGTTATAGGACACTGGCTTTGAAGTGAGACAAATGTAGGTTTGGATTTTACCTCCATTATTTATCATATTAGAGAATGTCTCTGAGTTGCAGTTCCTTATCTTCCAGTATTTGGGGGAGGATTGATTAAAAATAATATGTGGCTAATAAGTTCTGGGCCAAGAGAAATTGCAATGATCATAAGAGATGTGGAAGGTACTCGGAAACTATAGAGTGTTATCTAATATAGAGTATTATATTGTTAAACATATGAATATGTATAGCCATTATGTAATTTAGATCACAACTTGAAATCACAATGCACACTGAACCGTCATAAGAATTCATCACTACAATGTCAATCACTTTTCATTCCCAGATTAAAATAGGACTTGAAATCACAATGCACACTGAACCGTCATAAGAATTCATCACTACAACGTCAATCACTTTTCATCCAACTGATCCAAGCTATTTCTTCAGAAATCTAAAGTTTTGGGGCCTCTGTGGGCTAATTTGCTATTGAAGTCACAAAGGGCTGTTTAACCTTTTCCTGAGGAGGGTTGTATGCACTCTGCTTGTGTTGGGGTTTCTCCTGTGTAACTGAATTACTGTAGTGATCAGGTATTTCCTATCTTTCTCCTCACAGGACGGCTGCTATGATGCCCCCACAAAAGCCTCTGTCTTGACTGCAGGGGAGGAAAATGGGAAGTTGATTTCAATGCTCACTAAGGATTTAATTAGCCAAGGAATCAGATCCCTGTCCCATTTTTAGCCTAGCTCTCCAAGAGAAGCATATTGAACCTCTAAATCATCGTCTGAAAGAAGCCTTTGGTGTGCCTGAAGGCTGATTGTAACATTGCTTGATTTACAAAATGTGCCTCTTAGCAGTCTGAGTGAATTCCAATTTCCACCCCTAAATTATATAGCAAAAGTTTTACAAAGCCACTATTTGAGTCCTATTCTTGCCCTTTCCAGATATTTTGATATATGCAAGAAACACAAAAGTGTTGTGGCTGGATTCAGAAAATATATATGCTTGTTTATGAGACAAAATAAGATGGTAATAGGCTGGATATAAATCCAAATTACTAAATGGCTACAGGAATTTCAGGCCTATTACATTCCCAGCTTTACTTGAGAGATAGACTTATCATAAAAATGTTTAATATTTAAGCCACATTCTATGTGTCCTTTAGCCTACTGATTGAATGTCATATCACACAGGTTTAAGTTACAATCCAGGCTCCCACACTGACTGGTAGCTGATGACAAATTCCCAATCTCTCTAACCCTCATTTGTCCCATCTGCAAATAGAAATAATAAAAATACCTACTTTATGAGACCATTGTAAAGGTTAAACTACTATCTTTATAAAGCACTTAGCATGTCTAACTCAAAGTAATTTGACAACTATCTTACATGGAGATACCAGGGTTTCCTTAAAAACATATACTGACTTAGATTTTTTTTTGCCTACTATCTCTCTTGATATTGTTTAAGATCCTAAGGACAAGAAAGAAAACAAGAAACTGAAAGTCAACTGAATTAATATGAATAATTTTTTTTAAATAAACAGCATAATTTTGAAAACAAAAAATTTAAGTCAACATAGAAATGGTTGTTGAAATTCTGAAAATTCAAGAGGTCTCGGAACTAGAAAGCTTTAAGTCTTCAGCCCTAGAGAATCCTGAAGACTAGATGGGGAGAAAAAACAGAAAGAAAACTAAACTACAAAAAAAAATTAAGGAAGTTACAGAGTTCTTTGAAAAGATTTAGTGGCATAGAGATTTGAACAGATGATTTTCAAAAGAACATTTCCTTCATCCATTCAAATAAGTACTCACTGAGTGTGTGACATATGCAAGGCTCTAGAAAAACAAGGTGATGCAATATGTTCTCTGCCTTTAAGAGAATTTCAACACCTAAGAGGATTATTACAGCAGAAATTCATGCCAGGAAAGGGGAGGGAGCACAGAGGAGGGACCACCTCCACCTCCTGGGCAAGAGGCTGGCAGTCCAAAAAGCCTTAACAAAGGAGGTAATAGGTAGATTGAACTGAACTAGAAGGGTGAGTAGTAACTGGCTGGGTGGAATGAAGGAAAGGGCATCCCAAGCAGACAGACCTGTGTGCACAAAGCCACAGAGGCTGGTAATAGCCCGGCATGCTTGAGGAACTGCAAGTCTGAGGTGGAGTTCACGTGGGCAGTACTTCTGCCTCTAGGGCAGTGGTTCTCAACCTTCTGGCCCTTTAAATACAGTTCCTTATGTTGTGACCCAACCATAAAATTATTTTCGTTGCTACTTCATAACTGTGATGTTGCTACTGTTATGAATCGTAATGTAAATATCTGATATGCAGGATAGTCTTAGGCGACCCCTGTGAAAGGGTTGTTCGACCACCAAAGGAGTCGCGACCCACAGGTTGAGAACAGCTGCGGGCCTTTGCATGCTCCATGAGCTCTCCTCAAAAGGTTCACTCGGCTGTACTTCAGGTATGTGTTCTAGTCATTAACATACTCAGCTTAAATGTCACATCTCTAGAAAAGATTTTCAAAGCTTACAGCTTAATTTAGCCACCCTGTCATTGTCCAACAAATAACCCTATTTTTATTCTATGAACACATTTGATTAATATTTTAAAATTTCCCTTATTGGCTTATCTGTTTATTTGTTTACAGATGATCTGTCCTTAGTAGTTCCTTGAAAGTAGGCACCCTATCATGTTCACCACAGTACCTTCACTGCCTAGAATTCTGCCTATCACACGTAGACAATAAATATTTGGTTAAATAATGAAGTAAGTTGGACATGTAAGCAAGGGACAGAGCATGAAGGGATTTGTAAGCTGTCTTAAAGACTGTGTGTACCCCTACCCGGTTTGACTCAATGGATAGAGCCTCAGTCTGCAGACTAAAGGGTCCCAGGTTAGATTCCGGTCAAGTGCACATGCCTGGGTTGTGGGCTTGATCCCCAGTAGAAGGCAGCTGATCAATGATTCTCTGTCATCATTGATGTTTCTATCTCTCTCTCCTTTTCCCTTCCTCTCTGAAATCAGTAAAAATGTATTCTTTTTATAAGAAAAAGATTGTGTGTATTCATAGGTGAAGAAGAAGCAGTGATGATTAATAAGTAGGAATATATATATATAAAATCAATTTCCTGTTAGAAGCTCACTCTTATGATTATATAGAAGATGCACTTCAGATGAATGAGACTAGTTTGAAATCTACTGAAGTAACTAATCCAGGACATCCACAGTGAGGGAGGTGAGGTTTTTACTGATTAAAAACAAATTTTTAATTGAAAGGTTGTAAGGGTGAAACCGGAGGGTGAGAGAAGAGTCTACTTCGGCTCTAAGGTTCATGACATGTCGACAATACAAGTACTTGAGAAATGAGTTTTCTAAGTCTTAAGGAAATTAGTGGTGCCAAATGAAGGAGAGCACTCAAAGGAAATGAAAACAGAGGAAAAGCTGTGGCAATGTAGAAGTCACTGGTGATATTCCAGAGCACAGATGTAGGAATAAGTCTCATTTGCTACCAACAGTAAACTAATAGTGATAGCTCCTTGGTGGCTGCTTCTCTTTCCACCTCTGGCTGCACTTTGCCACAAGGAGATTCTCATAGACATGTGTGAAAACACAGGCCACAGGAGCAAGCTTTGTTCACACCAGCTTCCCCTAGTTGCCACTCAGGCAGATAAGTACACATACCACAGTAGCCAAAAGCTCTTCTGGAGACAGCCCAAGAATTGCTTAAGAAGGCATGGGGTCAACTGGACAGAGAATTCCACTGTCCTGGCTCCTGGATAAGGGGGTGTCATGGACTCTGACTGGTCCATCCCCATTGCCTTGAAGATTCCTTGACCAATGGGAAGCAACAGAGCTGGAGGAGGATGAGAGCATGGGGTCCAGAGCAGAAGTCACTTCTACCTGGGTCTAAAGGCAGGATGAATTGCAAGAGAAACTCCAGAACTGGTCATCTTAAAACCACCTGAAATAAAAGTAAAAAGTCTCCCTCCCCAGAAGTCCCAAACATACCTGGTTGTTCCTCATTCATTCTAAGTGGTCACAAGCCCATACTGTTGTAGGCACCAATTGCTTTGGCCAGGAGGAATGTGATCAACTATCTGACTTAACCAGGGTAGGCTGTACCCTGAGGGAGGGGTATGGACCCCATGGTCAGAGAAGGGAGGAATGGTGGATGCTAAGTCAGATAAGGTGAGAGGATGCTGAGGGACAATGGCTTTTATGTGTGCACTACAGGTGGGCATGAACCCAGATTCCAGGGATTATGGAGCAAGAAGGAATTAGAATGCATGCAGCAGCATGAAATACTAGTCATAAAAATAAAGGAAAAACATAATTATAGCAAAGAAACAGAGGTAAGGTCTGATGACAGTTTTGTAAGACAGGGAAAATTTGAGCATTTTTGAATGTAGAGGAGAGCTTAAAACGTGGAAGTACACACAACACTTGCAGTTGAAATGCAGATTCTGATTCAGTAGGTCTGGGGTTGGGGCTTGAAATTTTGCATTTCAGACAAGCTCCCAGGTGATGCTGCTGGTTTATGAGAAGCAAGGATATAGAGAATTAAGTATCAGAGAAAGAACCAGATTGAGATTGTGTCAAAAAAAAAAGATGAAAACCAGAGGTTTCCAGACTGTGCTCCTCTTTGGCCCCTTAGAAGAGCCATTTCCCCAGCAGAAAGGTAATCTGGGCACATTCCAATGATCTTTAAAGAATACTTTGAAGAGTATTCTGAGTAGAGGCTCACCTATGATAAGCATAAAGCAGGAATGATAAGCCTGTTACTCTCGTCCTTTCTATGCCCTCAATGAAAGCATGGCTTTCGGCTCTAGCTGGTTTGACTCAGTGGATAGAGCGTCTGCCTGGAGACTGAAGGGTGCCAGGTTCAATTCCAGTCAAGGGCACATGCCCAGGTTTTGGGCTCAATCCCCAGTAGGGGGCATGCAAGAGGCAGCTGATCAATGATTCTCTCTTATCATTGACATTCCTATCTCTCCCTCTCCCTTCCTCTCTGAAATCAATTTAAACACACACAGACACACACACACACACACACAAAGCATGGCTTTCATATGTGTATGTGTCCATGCATGTTCATGTGTGCGTGCTTGTGGGCATGTGTGTGTATATGTTGAATTATTTTGACAACCTAGAAGCTGACCACAAAGTTTCAATCACGTTGTTAGTGGTCCCTCATGACTTAATTTTCAGTCATATAAATAATGAAACTGAGTTAGAACTTCACAATGTCTATTTTCTATACCTCAGAGATCTGAAAACCATATAAATTTGCCAAGTAATGAGGTGTCAGAACCTCAGGGTAACAATACTAAAAAGTACCTTGTTAAAATAAGGAAGTATTCATTAGTGAAAATTTATTTCTGCAATTTTTGAACTGAAACAAAAATTATGTCATTTTTTTTCATAGATATTGACCTCAGCAATGACTTTTCTGAAATATTAAGCAGGGTATTGTTGTGACAAATATTTTCAATAAAGCCTTTTAATTGAAGTTTCAAAATGCTTTTTTATAACAAATCTACTATCCCCAGTGTCTCAATTTACTGTTGGAAAATAAAACGTTCTTGCAAGTATAGATGTGTATCCTAAGATTTTACTTTGGTATGTTATTCTTTGTAGAACATTCTGGAAATACAATTTGTTCCTTAGTATCTTGAATACCTGATAAAATTTGATTAGAATTTTTCCCTCTTACCTCCTCATGGCTTTTCAATCCATTTAATGCTCACCTCATTGTCTTGGGAACAGGAAAGTATAACAGGCATCATAGGAATGTCTCTAAAACCTGTTGTTTTGTCTCTGCAATTAAATGTACAGTTTTTTTAAAATCTATCATAAGTCACTAAATCCCCCCCTTCTAGTTCTCCTACTTCCCATGTTAAGTCTTTCATTTCCTTTGTCTGGACTTCTTTCTGACTGGCTTTCTCAATGACTGTCTCCACCTCATTTTCTCATCTCAGCTTATATGTCACCCCTTCAGAGAAGTCTTCTTAATCTCCCTCCACAAAGGGACATTCTGTTGTTCTCTTTCACAGCCCTCTCCTTAATCCCATCATAGTATTACTAATAATTTATGTGAATTTGTTCATTTGATTATTTTCTGTCCCTTCTTTAGAATATTTAGTGCATAAGCTCAGCTACATATTTTCCCTTGACATTGGTTGTAAGCCTGAAGCAAACATATATCACATATTATTTACTCTCATAATTTGTGTTAAATAATTATGGGAAGAAGGAACATCCATAAGCTCTTTTACATCAGAAATTCACTCTTTAATTTTTATATATTTCATAAAACTTGTATCTCCATACTTGACATAGAGTAAGTAGATGTTCAATAAATATTGGCTGAATTAATAAATGTGTAATCAGATAAATGTTTACAAATGTGAATAATTTCACTCTTAGCAGTCACAGGAGAAAGAAGAAGCAGGGACCAAAAAGTCATGTTATAAAGCCCATGTATACACCAACCACAAGTACCCTTTTGATTTTGCTTGATATTTGTAAGGCTTTTCCCTGGTCTTTCCAAACACTACCTACAAATGCTTTACTGAGAGTACTTGTCTAAAAAACTCCTGCAATGAAAAAATCATCTAATTTTCTCTAAGGTTTCAGTTTCCATCAACCTGTGCTATTACATTCTACAACTTCTTATGTTCATGGGGATGGGATCACTCTCAAAAAGAATAGACAGATATTTAGAAAAACCATGATCTTTCATCACACTAGACTGCTGTCCTATGATCATGACCAGTGACCTTCCTCAGCCATTTTGTGCCTCATGCCATGCAGTTTTTTCTCTACTTTTCAGTTAGAACCTGATCCACAAGTTTATATTTTTCAAAATAAAAGACTCATGCAGATGTCTGTGTTTAAGAGTTGAGACCCTAAGTCCAATCGCTAGGCTCCATGTATAACTCCCCTGATTATATATATGACCTTGAGCAAGAGAGATGTTTAACCTCTTTAGGTCACTACCCACAATCCTGTATAATAAAGAGGTAATATGCAAATTGACCATCACTCCAACACAAGATGGCCACCACAAGATGGCCGGCAGGGGAGGGCAGTTGAGGGTGATCAGGCCAGCAGGGGAGGGCAGTTATGGGTGACTGGGCCAGCAAAGGAGGGCAGTTGGGGGTGGCCAGGCCTGCAGGGGAGTACAGTTAGGGGCAACCAGGCCAGCTGGGGAGCAGTTAGGCATCTATCAGGCTGGCAGGGGAGTGGTTAGGGGGCAATCAGGCAGGCAGGCAGGCAAGCGGTTGGGAGCCAGCAGCCCTGGATTCTGAGAGGGATGTCCGACTGACTGTTTAGGCCCAATCCCACCTGGCTGGCACATAGTAAGGGCTTGATAACAGCTTTTATCAATTTGATATTCTTTTTTTATTTGTAGAGGAAAACTCCCAGGTATTTGAAAACAGTAGAGGGGGAAGAAATAAAACATTTGTCACTTGTGTCAAGGCCACTGAGGAGCTATGAATACAATCATGACTCTTTCCTGAAAAAGCAGGGTGAGAGGGAGCCTAAGAGGAAATTTAGCTCTCTGCAACACACTGGAATTCCCCAGGAACAGGGAAAGCTTCTTCACAGCTATACTGAGAACTCCTCATGTTTACTATTTTTCTAAGTCATTCTGTAGTATTTTTTCTATATCTCTTGGCCTTTCAAATTTTGCATCAACATTTAGATGCATTAACATTGTTAGATGACAATGTCTTTAAATAAATTGGAGTAACAGAATGGCAATGCTCACAATGAAAAAAGATAAATATGTATTTAAACTAGCATTCTAACAATTCATCAAAAAACCCATTGTCACGGCATGCTCACTAACACATTGTGTGTGTGTGTGTGTGTGTGTGTTCACGAAAGTGTGAATATACTGAATTAAGTCCCAAACCAAGATGGATAAGAGCATCCATCCATTCTGTTTATAGCTCCCCCCAAATGTCTCAATTCTATCTTCACTTGAAAAAGAACAACTCATTCATAAAGTTATTATATAAAATAATTCATCTCCTTATCTTGCTTTGAATATCTATTATTACATTATAGATTTATCAGTTTATTTATTGTCTATCCCTTTATTAGCATTTAAGCCATGTGAAGGCAAGGAATTTGTCTAACTCCTTCATAGCTATATCTCTAGCACATAGTAGATGTCAATAAATATTTGTGCAATGAATAAATATAACTTAAAAATCTGTGAAATATTGAGGCACTGTATTTATTTGCAGAACACAGACTCTAGTCAAATCACTGGTTGAAGTCAGTATGAGCAACAGTCTGGTGTGGCATAAATGTTAGCCTGAAGATCTAGATTTTAGACTTGGTTCTGCAACCAATGTGAGAATTTAGGCGAAAAGGGTATGGCTTTTATATCCACCAAATGACATAGGTGATAAGGGAGGCCTTTTCTCTGCTGTGCTTGATTCAGTCCACTAAAAAGGGTATCTTGTTAACTCCCTATTAGCAGACTCAGATTGTTTGCTTTAAGGGCTAAGGTTACGAGGGGATGAAAAGCAGATGGGCAGCATGGAAAGATGATCAGTTTCTTTAAACAAATTTTTACATTGAAGTTATTGATGTTATTGACGACTCTCAGAGAAGACAGGACAAGCAGTGAGGTAATTTTGTTATGCTATTATGATCAACAACAAAAATGAGTTTCCTCATTTGATTATCTGTTCTGCAAAATAAAACTGTTAAGTATTCAAGGCAGAACCTAATTGAAATTATAGAAAATAATGAAGTTGTTTATAATACAAGTATTTAAAATATTTGGTTACTAATTTATAATTTGAAGCATTGCTAATTTAGGCTTTTTTAGTAAAGCTGATGGAAACATAAAAATAGGTATATGAAAATACAGACCTAATTCCTTGCATTCATTATTCCATTGGTTCAGATTATCATTTGCTTCGTGAAAAAGCTTCCTTCACTAGAAAGCTCAATGAAAAGCACAAGCTGCCATTTTCTTGATCTGGAGAAAAAGAATGGAAATCAGGGTAACAGATGCATGTTTTAAAGTTTTACACAGTATTCCATTGTTGACATGCCAAATGCAATGCGTTATAATGCTTTGACATAAAATTATAAAAGCCCCAACTCTATTTCTTTTTTTTTATTAAATCTTTACTGTTCAGATTACATTTTTCCTTCTTTATAATATTAATTTATGTAATGTATAACTTTATTTTTCTGGTTTGTTTGTTCATTTATTTATTTATTTAATCCTCACCCTGGGATATTTTTAATTGATTTATTTTTATTTTTATTTTAATTTTTATTTTAATCTTTATTGTTCAGCTTACATTTGTTCCTCTTCCCCCCCCCAATAACTCCTCTCCTCCCAGTTCCTGCCCCACCCTCCGCCCTCACTCCCCCCCCACTGTCCTCATCCATAGGTGCACGATTTTTGTCCAGTCTCTTCCTGCATCTCCCATTTCCCTTTCCCCCCCAAGAATAGTCAGTCCATTCCCTTTCTATGTCCCTGATTCATTATAATCACCAGTTCATTCTGTACATCAGATTATTTATTCACTTGGTTCTTAGATTCACTTGTTGATAGATGCATGTTTGTTGTTCACAATTTGTATCTTTACCTTTTTCTTCTTCCTCTTCTTAAAGGATACCTTTCAGCATTTCGTATAATACTGGTTTAGTGGTGATGAACTCCTTTAGCTTTTCCTTATCTGTGAAGCTCTTTATCTGACCTTCAATTCTGAATGATAGCTTTGCTGGATAAAGTAATCTTGGTTGTAGGTTCTTGGTATTCATCACTTTGAATATTTCTTGCCATTCCCTTCTGGCCTGCCAAGTTTCTGTTGAGAAATCAGCTGACAGTCGTATGGGTATTCCCTTGTAGGTAATTGAGTCTCTTTCTCTTGCTGCTTTTAAGATTCTCTCTTTGTCTTTTGCTCTTGGCATTTTAATTATGATGTGTCTTGGTGTGGTCCTCTTTGGATTCCTTTTGTTTGGGGTTCTCTGCGCTTCTTGGACCTGTAAGTCCATTTCTTTCACCAGGTGGGGGAAGTTTTCTGCCATTATTTCTTCAAATAGGTTTTCAATATCTTGCTGTCTCTCATCTTCTGGCACCCCAATTATTCTGATGTTTGTACGCTTGAAGCTGTCCCAGAGGCTCCTTACACTATCTTCGTATTTTCGGATTCTTTTTTCATTTTGCTTTTCCGGTTGGGTGTTTTTTGCTTCTTCGCATTTCAAATCTTTGGCTTGATTCTTGCGCTCCTCTGGTCTGCTATTGGGTGTCTGTATAATATTCTTTATTTCAGTCCGTGTATGCTTAATTTCTAGTTGGTTCTTTATCATAGCATCGAGGGTCTCATTAGTTTTCGTGACTCTCTCCTCAAGTTTATTGACAGCTTCTAGCACATTTTTGCAAGCCCTCAAAATTGCGATTTTTAGCTCTATATCCTCCATTTCTGTCATGTTTTTTTGTCTCCGCATTTTTTATGCTTTCTTGGTGCACCCCCTAGTGGTCTTTGTGCGCAGTCTTGTTCTAGTTGAGCCTTGATTGTTGTAGTTAATACTAGAGGGATTTGACCACCAGGCCGACTGGCTGTGTGAATCAGCTGTGTCTGCCGCGGAAAACTTCTGTCCTCTGGGGAGGTGCTAATCTAGCCTTTGCCTGAGGCGATCCGGCAAATGGCTCTGCGCAGGGCTTGGGCGGGGCGGGCTCAACAGGGCGGGCGGAGGGAGCCGTTATGGTGCCCTCAGTCCTGTTCCCAGAGGCTCTGCTTCTCAGAACCCCCGGAACCGCTGCAAACCTCGGAGGGAAAGCTGCCTTCCAACTGATGCCAGACACTCCCGCTTCTCCCGTTTGGGTCCGAGTCCCCAGCGATTCGCCCGTATCTGGAGCTCAGAGTCTGAGACTCCCCCCTGACCGAAAACGACAACCGCGCTCTCAGCCACCAGCCCGCTTTGCGCGCGCACCTCCGCACCTGAGTTTTTTCCACACTGCGCCTCCTCTGAGCCTCGGTGTGCTGTTATTTTTCCTTCTAGTTGAAGAGTCTCTCCTCAGCCAGCCTTCCTGTGGTTCTGGGTGATGTCCGTTCCGTCTTTTAGTTGTATTTTTGAAGTGGTTGTTTGCGGCAGCAGTCTCCGGTGTTTACCTATGCCGCCATCTTGCTCCTCCTCCCAACTCTATTTCTTTTTAAAGTATCAAGCTTCACAATAGTTCCAGGCCTGAATATATTCTGCTCTAGAACTGAGTTTTCTTACAGCAATCTCATGTTTGGACAGCAAATACTGTTTCATGACATATAAAAACTGGAGTACAGTATATTTACTGCATGAGTACAAAATAATGTCATATTTCTGAATGACTTAGTAACCACAAAACATAATAATTTAAAATAACAGAAAATTAGAAGAAGAATTGTTCACCAGGGTCAAATAAGGCAGAAAAACGGACTGTTCACTCTAGATTTCCTTTCACACAAGAAGAAAAGCATGTTTGTTACACTGAAGGCCAAAATAATTTTAAAAATTGTACTTTCTAACAAGTAGACTTAGTGGTCCTATACAAAACAACTCTAACAAGTTTCACAGCCTTGGGAAAGAACTAGAAATGAACTATGGACTTGAAAAGTGAATCACAGTTACAAATACATAGGATGTACCATGGAGATAAACAGCAATAAGAAGATCAAGCCAGAAGTGTTATCATTTTTAAAATGGCATCTTTTAGTTCACTTTCTTGTGTTATGTTATTCACCACTAGCCTTGAACATTTGTGTGAGGCAACATTGCACAGAAAAAGAGTAGGAGTGGCATCAGAGCACTAAGTTCTAAACCAGACTATGCCAGTTTCTAGTCAGGAATCTGGGACAAATCAATTCACTTCCCTTGAGATCCAATTTCTGAATTACCAAAAATAAAGGCGATATCTTTTGCCCCAAGGTTGATTGGGAAGATTAAAGGAAAAGCAACATCCTAGTACTTAATGGACATTCAATAAGTATTAGTTTTTCCTTTTCTTTTTCTAAAAATACAAAACAGTCCAAAAAAAGTCAAGTGTTTTCCATGCTTGTTGCATAAAAACGTGACCATTTCAAGCAATAAATAGCTTGAGTTTGGCAGCCATGGGTAATCTTTAATCAGAGAGCTTTAAAAAAACAACAACGATCAACTCAAAACTTTTTATGGAAATCACAATAATAATCACTTTTAAATTCTCAGTTTAATGACCTACAGCTACATAAATGACCACCAAAATGGGTAAGTACTATTTTGTTAATTTATGTATGTAATATATATGAAATACTATAATCCAAAGAAATTCTATTAGTTATCTTAATACAAAGAAGACATAATAGAGTTTTTAGGCAGAAAATGAATTCTGGCTTTAGTTTTGCATCATGTGAGTATATTCTTTTGAAGTGAAAATGACTTCAATATGGTATGTACTTTTATAAGTAAAGGCAGAATTGTGGAGGCTTTATTTTTTCCTTTCTTCAATTTCACCATCCATTCTAAGTATTAGTGTATATTAAAAGCCAAATTTGCTTTCTCTTCCAAAGATCCATAATGTGCTAAAGTTGAAAACTATCACTATGGACAGCAAGACTTAACATCGGGAAATGCATGTCTCAGCTTCTCTCTCCAACTCCTCTCCACTTCTCTGAGCCCAGTATACTGTAGGTTCTCAATAAATGCTTGTTGGATGAATTAAGAAGTGAATGAATGATCTAAAGAACTTCCACAAATTTAAATAAAAATCTATGAAGATAGAGCACTTGGTTGATACTCATTGATATCATAATTAAAGTAACCATAATAGGGCAGTGCAGAACTGTGCCAAAGCGGGTAAATGTATTTGTGCTTTTGAGGAAATGGATTGGATGTTGTAAGTAATGTGTCCAGAAAAATAACAACTACCTAAAATCATTGTAAAAAGTACCAGGTGTTGAATTTGATCTAAGGACTCTGTTACAGGCTGGGAATACAAAGATGGATATAGCACTTGTTTTCAAAGAGTTCACAATATGATGATAGAAATTAACCCATAAACAACAGAAAATAAATGTATATATAAAATAGAGGTGTATTTATGTAAATACATACAAAATAATAAGGTACACAGAAGCAGGAATAATGAATGACACTGGGGGTACAGAGTGTAGGCAGGAAGTGGGAGCATTGAGATATGCCTCTGAGGGAACAGTTTAATGGGTCTCAAAGAGGAACCGGATGTTATCAGTCATAAAAGGTGGGAAGAACATTCAGGCAGCCAGTAAAGGTATGGAACAGCAGAGAGGCCCCAACCAAATGTGGCCGGTTTAGAGAAAGGCAGGGAGATCAGTGTGATGGAGCGCAGGTGGAAAGTTGGTGTGAGTATCTGGAAGGTAAGATTAGAGGGCCTTGTTTGCCATTTAGAAGAATCTGTATTTTATACTGTAGGTCAGTTGTTTTCAGATTATAGAGTCCCCTCAGGACCTGCTGGGAAAGAAAAACTTCTTACTTTTTATCTGTTTAGGCTTAAGATTTTCTTTATGGAAAAAAAAAGTTGCAAAATCTGTGTTATAGGTAATGCACCTCTTAAAGGTTTTTTGTTTTGTTTTGTTTATTTGTTTTCTTTTTGGGGGGTAAATAGATTTACAATTTAAAGAATCATTGACTGGATCTTCTGTGGAAGTGGGAAAAGCCCAAGGTCAGATCTTGAGAATAATTAGGTTGCCAACATGAAAGATCTGGGGAGCCTATTTCAAGAGGGCATCAAGTGGGATGCACAGCATGCCATTGGAGCAGAAAGTTAGTGCTCTCTACAACTCTTCTCCACCCCCTGGAGTAAATGAATGGACTCAACATTAAGAAAAAGCTAATCAGGATTAGTCCCAAGTTTCAGCTTGGATTTTTGCATATATAAAGAAATTCTTCCACATGATAAGGAATAAGAGAAAAAGATCAGTTTTAGGTCCAAAAATATGGATTGAATTTGAAGTACTGTAGTCCATGTAAATAAATATGTGTATTTAGGGGATGGGCATAAAAGTGTGGGGCAGGAAAGAAAGATCTAGACTGATAATACAGCTTTTGGAGCTAGTGGCATAGGAGTGTGTCTTTAGCTATAAGTATGTAGTAGATCCCTCAAGGAAGATGAGTATGTGAAAGGTCCAAAAATAAATCTTACTTTACTTAAGGGGTAGGCAGAAGGATAGAAATCTGTGAAAGAATCTAAATAAGAAGGGAAAGAAAAAATAGGAGGCTGTAGTGTCACACAAAGTAACAAGTTTCAAGGAGAGGGTCAAACATTGCAGAAAGATCAAGTAAGACAAAGACTGAGGAGGGTCTATTGAACTTGGCAATATGTACCGCCTTAGAGACCTCACCTAAAGCAGACCTACTGGTGGAATGGTGAAAGCAGAAGTGAAATAGTTAGGAATTTGTGGAATGTATAGAAGGTACTGGGGTTCCATTCAGAGTGAACTTCAGGAGCAAAAATACTGACTATGTGTGCAGATTTTGTTAGAGGCTTCAAGAAAGTCAACATGGCTGTAGGAAAATATCAGTAAGTGTAAAATTCCTACTTACCTATGAAATCAGTACCATCTTATAGAGAAGCGGTATTGATTGTAAGGACCATAGGGTTTTTAAAGGAAATTAAGAACTTTTGGAATAAAAAAAGTAAATTGATAAACTTCATCTGATAACTGATTTATAATTTTGTCTATTCAGTCTGGATTAATTTCATTTGTATTGCCATGACTGTATAAAATAGGATCAAACTAATGAGGAATTACAAAGTCAAAATATCACATAATGGCCATATCCAGGAGAATTGGTACTGGGATTTGGCTCTGTGCTCTGCCTTGTAAGTAGAAGAAACACTGAAGTATTCTGAAGGCAACAAATCGGGTCAAAGAACATGTAAACAGCTCTTTCCCAACTAAGGAATAGATGAAGAACAGCATGGCCATTCTAGCATTAATGGTATTATTATTTTTTAAAAGTTCAAGGAATAACATATTTTGTTTATTTGGTGAGGAAAGCAATGACCTACTTTCTATAACTATGTTCAGTGAGAGAACAAGTGAACTTTACTTTTCAAGGACTCTCTTTTATTCCAAGAATAAAAATTCTTCCTCACAAAATACTTACGTGTGTGTGTTTTTTTCCAAAAATGAAGAATATAATTTAAGGATTTATGTTTCCTCCAATTTTGATTATAACTCTATCATCTTTATTATGAACTAACAAATTTCTAAATAAATACCTGTTTAAAAGTTGAATACTGCCCAGCTAGCGTGGCTCAGTGGTTGAGTGTCAACCTATGAACCAGGAGGTCATGGTTCGATTCCCTGTCAGGGCACATGCCTAGGTTGTGGGCTCGATCCCCAGTGTGGGGCATGCAGAAGGCAGCCCATCAATGATTTTCTCTCTCATCATTGATATTTCTGTGTCTCTCTCTCCTTTCCCTTTCCTCTCTGAAATCAATAAAAATATATTTTTTTAAAAAATTGAATACCTACAACTTTGTTTTATTTAACAGGTTGCAATCTACCCTACTCTAAATCTAGTCAGTTTTGTTGATAGCTGACTGATACAGGCAGAGAATGTCTATAAGTTACTTGAAAGAAGATGGCTATATCGCCAGGGCTTCACAGATGTTCAATAACTTCTTACTAACTAAATTAGGTCATATATAAAATAATATTGGCCAAAGTTCACCTGTTCCCATTGTGATGTCATCTTATTTTAAAAAAATACTCCCCAACAATTAAGGAATATTAAAGAACTCAATAGCTATTAATCTTGAAAACAGGTTTTGTTTGGATTCATTTGAAAAGTTATCATTTTCTATACAAACAGGAATACTTTAATCCAGATATCAAGAAATCAATACCAAGAGGGCCAAGGAGACAATACAAAAAGGAGAAATGTGTGGGTGTAAGGGACTAAAGATATTGTGCCTGAAAGGGGTCAGGCCAGTGCTATATAACTTCAGAGTATCATCCTGCATGGGCATCTGGTCCCATATCATTTGATTTTTCAGGAGATCCCAGAAATACTTAGTTTGAGGCTAAATCTCCTACTTTAAAATTTTGATTTCAATTATTTTTTAAAACACCATGTGATCAACTCCTCTGCTCTAGGTAAATACTTGCCAATTAAGGTCTTCAGACATCAAACACATTAAGAAGGATGAAAAATTGCAGTAAAAAATTATTTTTTCAGTCTGTGCCATCTGGATTACAAATAAACTTTCTCACTGATGAGGGTATAAAATACACTCTATAAGCTGTAGGAATTATTCTCAAATTCTCTTTTCTCCTTTCAGCTGCAGCAGTTTGTAATGCTACCACAATCTGGAAGTTGAATATTAAAATGAATAAGAAGAAAACAGACTTAAAAACTTTGTATAATTTACATTGCATTGAGATCGAAAGACACATTGTCTTTTAGCACAAATACATTATAAACTACAACACATAACAAAAATTCAATTAAAATACACTTAAGTTAAAAGATTAAAAATGCAATTCCTTTCATTATTAGAAACAACCACAAAACAGCTCATTCCTGATAACATAAATGAAGAAGTCACTATGTTTTAGGTATATTTTATGACATAACATCATTTAATTGAGGAAGGACACATTTGTGCAATTCACTTATGACTTATTCATTGCACACGTCTGGATCATAAAGTATTACTATTGTTCCATCACATAGGAAGCACACCAGGACCCTACTCAGCCAAAGCACCCAGCAGTAGAAACACCACATGTGGGCCAACTTTTGTGATACTTCAGTGGAAGGATTTAGAATAATTCAGCTGTGGATTTTTCCCTAAAAAAAGATTATCAGTCTGCACCATGCAATACTTTCAAGACTATACTTTAACAGTTATACACTTAGATGAGTATCTTTGGGAAGGGAAGGCAGTGTTTCTCAGCACAGCACAAAACAAATGGCACAGAGGCAGAGAGAACTGAATTGGAATCCCAGATCTGCCACTCATTGGGTATGTAACTTTGGATTAATCTCCAAAACTTTATTGAGTAGCTTCCATATGCAAGGCAGTATGCTAAGTACTGGGTGTACAAAAGTGAACAAGATATAATCCTGGCCCAAAGCAGCTTAAAATTCAATAGGAGAATCAGAAGAGAATAGGCAATTTCAACACAGAATCATAAGGCTATAGTAAATGTAGGCAGCGTATTTTTGGAACATATAGAAGTAACATCTATGCCAAACTTAAGCTGTAAGATTTCCTAGAGGAAGTGATATCTGGAGGAAGGATAGAAGACACGTAAGTGAAAAATATTTTATAAGGAGGAGTTAACATATTCAAAGGCCAGAAATTGAAAGAGAGCTTAGTACTTCTGAGGACCTGCTCAAGGTTTTTATGGCTGTGCAAATGTACATGATGGACTATCAGCTGGACAATCCTCAATGTTTATCATAGCCAGAAAGTTTGAAGGAAGAATAAAAAACACTACCTTATTACAATTCATTCATTTCCTACTCTTAACAAATGGTTATGTCAATCTACTATGTTTAAGAAACTGTAGGTCACCCCAGCTTGGACCTCTTCTTAACTCCTCAATTCCAGTGACATAGTCAGGCAGAATGAAAAAGAGCTAGTGTATGAAATGCTTCAGTGTGGAGGTTTCTAAGACTGCTCTCCTTATGCTTCAAGAAAAAGTTGTCTTTAAACGTGGAAAAAGAGACCACCCTGGAAAAGAGGAGAAGGGAGAGTGCAGGTGCAGTAGTACCTGAAGTTATTCAAATAGACCCCAGGACCACCTTTAGTGTGTCCCTGTACCTTGTTGACTCCAGAGGACCCAGAATCCAGACCCACATATCTGGACCCAGGTCCCAGGCCCATCATTAAAGACTCAAGAGCCAATAATCCCCCAATGTAACCAGGCCCAAGGCCTGCCCCTGTGGACCCAGGACCTAGGCCAGGTCCCATGGACCCAATCACCAGGCCTGCTCACTTGCTGACCAGGTTCAGAACAGCCTGCCCAAAGACTCTAGTGCAGCCGTGGGCAAACTACGGCCCGCGGGCCGGATCCGGCCCGTTTGAAATGAATAAAACTAAAAAAAAAAAGACCGTACCCTTTTATGTAATGATGTTTACTTTGAATTTATATTAGTTCACACAAACACTCCATCCATGCTTTTGTTCCGGCCCTCTGGTCCAGTTTAAGAATCCATTGTGGCCCTCGAGTCAAAAAGTTTGCCCACCCCTGCTCTAGTGGCAAGCCTGCTCACAGAAGGTACCAGTCAGCCCACCAAGATTCTCTGACTCGTAAAGGGATTTTCCTGCCTAAGCCAGTCTGTAAAAACTGTAAAAGGTGCCTGCTTCATCAAATGTCCAGACAACAATGCAAGACCACAAGGATTATGATTAATCAAGGAAACATTACACCATCAAAATAAATAAATAAATCTCCAGTGATTGATCCTAAATAAATGGAGATCTATGCACTGTCTGACAAAAAAAATTCAGAATAATCCTTTTAAAGATTTCAGTAAAGTAAGAGAAAACACAGACAACTGAAAAAAATAGGGGAAAATGTATGGACAAACTGAGAGTTTAACAAAGAAACAGAAGCAAAAATACAGTATTGAATACAATGACTTCACTGAAGAATTTAAGAGAGCATCAACAACAGAATCCACCAAGCAGAAGAAAAATTAGTGATCTAGAAAACAAGTCATTTGAAATTGCCAGTTGTGGAGAGTGGCTACAGCATTCAGACAGGATCAAGCCTCAGACTGACTTGTGGCAAAGCCACATACAAGTCCCAGCTTGGAGGGCAAAGCCCTCCTATCACAATTACAGCCAAAAGGCTATGGTTGTAAGCTTGACCTTATAGTCAGATCCTGCAGTCCTAGGTAGCTAAAGGATGTGGGCTGTGGAGGGTGCAGCAAGTGCTGCCTAAACAAAGCTTGATAGAGTTCAGAGAATGGCAACAACAGGAAAGTAGATTTGAAACCCGCAAGAACATTGAAAACATCTTGCCCTTATTTTGCTTTGTGTGATCTGACTATAAAATAAAGCTTTGGCTTACAGGCTGTGTCACTGTTTCCTCATCCAGGCCCAGTGATCCACCTGGTCCCAACTGTATTCTCTTGTCTGTTTTCTTTAATCCTTCACCATCCCTACTTATGTTCACACCTGGCTGTGCTGGATGCAGTTCAGCCAGTTAAAGAAGCAAAAAAAAAGAAGCAAAAAGAAAAAAAGAGTGAATTTTGGGATATCTTTAATAGAAACAGATGGTATCTCTAATGAATTCCACCAAATATTTTAAAAAATAATGAATGCCAACCCTTCTCAAACTCTTTGAAATATTGAAGAGGAGAAAACAGTTTTAAAATCATTTTATTTGGCCAGCAATACCCTAATCCCAAAGTCACATAAGGACACTACAAGAGAAGAAAACTATAGGCCAATATACCTGATGAATACAGATGCAAAAATTCCCAACTATTAGATTTTTTTTTTTAAATCCAAACCCAAGGATATTTTTCCATTGATTTTCAGAGAGTGGAAGAGAGAGGGAAAGACAGAGAGAAATATCTATGTGATTAGTTGCCTTCTGCTTGCACCCTACCAGGGCCTGGGCGGAGAGGAGCCTACAATGGAGGTATATGCCCTTGACCAGAATCGAAACTGGGACCTTTCAGTCTGTGGGCCTACATGCACTCTATCTGCTGAATGAAACCTAGGGCTCAACTGTTAGAACTTTTAATGAGAAGTTTCAGCATACAAAATCTACACGTAAAAACCAATTGCATTTCTATGTACCAACAACGAGCTATCTATAATAATAAAAGCATAATTTGCTAATTAGACCAGATGGCATTCCAGACATCCTTCTGGATGACCTTCCAGATGAAGCCGGGGCTGTAAGGGAAGCCCGGTCCCAGGTGCCTGCCAGCGGCCAGAGGGAATCCCAGGTCCAGGGTGCCAGAGGGAAGCCAGGGCCGGTAGCTGGGGGAAAGATGGCCTACTCTTGCACGAATTTCGTGCATCAGGCCTCTAGTCTGAAAATTAAGAAAGAAAACAACTCCATTTACAATAGCATCAAAAACAATAAAATATTTGGAATAAAATTAACCAAGGAGGCAAACACTATATAACACATTAATGAAAGAAACTGAAGAAGACACAAATAAATGGAAAAATATCCCATGTTCATGGATTAGAAGAATTAATATTGTTAAAATACCCATGATACCCAAAGGCATTTATTTTTATTATTTAATATATTTTAAATTGATTTCAGAGAGAAGAAGGGAGAGGGAGAGAGAGATAGGAACATCATGATGAGGAAGAACCATTGATTGACTGCCTCCACATGACCCACACTGGGGATCCAGCCTGCAACCGGGCATATGCCCTGACTGGGAATTGAACCCTGACCTCCTGGTTCATAGGTCAATACTCAACCACTGAGCCACACTGGCCAGGCTATTTTATTTTTTAAGCCTCACCCAAGGATATGCTTTTATTGAATTTTTTAGAGAGAGGAAGGCAGAGAAAGAGACAGAGAGAGAAAGAGAGAGATGGAGAGAAAGAGAGAGAAAGAGGTGAGAGAGAAACATCCATCGGTTGTCTCCCAAACACATCTCAACTGGGGATCCAACCTGCAACCTAGGTATGTGCCCTGACCAGGAAGCAAACCCGCAACCTTTTTCTGCACAGGACAAGGTTCCAACCAACTAAGCCACCCAGCCATTTATTGATTCAATGTAATCCCTGTCAAAGTTCTAATGGCATTTTTTTTACAGATATAGAAAAAACAAACCTAAAATTCATATGGAATTACTAAAGACCCCAAATAGCCAAAGCAATCTTGAGAAAAAACAACAAAGCTGGAAATGCCACACTTCCTCATTTCAAATTATACTACAAAGCTATAGTAATAAAAACAGTATAGTACTGGCATAAAAATAGACCCGTAGACCAATGGAACAGGATTAAGAGCCCAGAAATAAACCCATGCATATATGTCCAACTAATAACTTACAAGGTAGTAAAAAATACTCAATGGGGAAAAGATAGTCTCTTTAATCAATAGTGTTAGGAAAACTGGATATCCACATGCAAAAGAATGGAACTGGATCTTACACCACTCACAAAAATTAATTCAAAATAGATTAAGGCAGGGGTCCTCAAACTACGGCCCACAGGCCACATGCAAATACAAATATTGTATTTGTTCCCGTTTTGTTTTTTTACTTCAAAATAAGATATGTGCAGTGTGCATAGGAATTTGTTCATAGTTTTTTTTTTTAACTATAGTCCGGCCCTCCAACGGTCTGAGGGACAGTGAACTGGTCCCCTGTTTAAAAAGTTTGAGGACCCCTGGATTAAGGACTTAAATGTAAGACCTGGATTCATAAAATTCTTAGAAGAAAACAAGGAAAAATCTCCTTGACATTGGATTTGACAATGATTTTTTGGATATAACATCAAAAGCACAAGCAGTGAAAGCAAAAATAAATAAGACTACATCAATGAGCATAAACAATAAACTACTAGCTAGAACTGCTAGATAGCAAATTTGAGCCCCCCAAATTACTTGATGAACATAAATTTTCTATTTTTAAAAAAGATGAATAATCTATTCCCTAAATAAGCAACCCCAGTTATTCACGATTTTGACTTTATTCATGATAGCAAAAAGAACAGTAAACACAACATTCACTGTTCAGAATATGTGTGTTTCAATAAAAACTATATGTTATAGCTGGACAATTTTGGGCAAGTAACTACTCTCTCAAGTTTTATAATAGTCAAAAGGATATTATGTGTAAAGTAGTTATAAAACTTATGAAACACAATATAGATTTATGAAACAACTAGAGGCCCGGTGCACAACATTCATGCACTGGGGGAGGGGAGGGTCCCTCAGCCCGACCTGCACCCTCTAGCAGTCTGGGACCCCTCAGGGGATGTCCGCCTGCCGGCTTAGGCTCTAAGCGCTGCTGTGGAGGTGAGAGAGGCTCTCACCACCGCCGCTGTGCTCGCCAACCATGAGCCCAGCTTCTGGCTGAGCAGTGCTCCCCCTGTGGAGTGCACTGACCACCAGGGGGCAGCTCCTGCATTGAGCATCTGCCCCCTGGTGGTCAGTGCTCATCATAGTGACTGGTCATTTTGCTGTTCAGTCGATTTGCATATTAGCCTTTTATTGGGTTTTCTCCATATAACTCTGCTCCTTATATGAAAATTCTTATCTAGCTAGTGTTCTTTTGTTATTCTTCACTTATTTTATCTTGATGTATTTATTTCTCCTTATGACTTATTAACTCTTTATGACTACCTTATTTTGTAACCTGACTATGACTAAACTAGACTAAACTAGAAGGCCCAGTATTCACTAATATATTATACTGTGCTGTGACCTTTTGATAATTCTCAAAGACAATGAGAGATAGCAATAATATGAATGCAGAGGGAAGCAATTACTTTTGGTAATTTATCTAGAAAATAACTATATGTGACATTTAATTTATTATTTTATTTACATTTGATTGAATCAACCTATATTATTTTGTTTTGTTTTTAATTAACTTATTTTTTCTGCATTTTCTTGAAATCTTTTTCTGCATATTCTAGAAGATATGTAAAATACTGGTAGTTATATTTTTATCAGTTTATATGAAATAAATATAATTTTCCAAACAAGACTAAAAAAATGGTAGGTGGTAATTCTTAATTAGATGAAAAAATAAGTTATTTGAAGTTAAAAAGTCTTACATGCACATGCATATTTAACTAAACATCATGACGATGCCAACATATCTTGGCCTCAAGCCCTATAGAGATTCAAATCAGAATAATTATACCAGCAGGTAAGCAGAGAGTATTGTGCATAAATGACCTTTTGTTGAATCTGCTTGGTCTTGTGTGAAGCAAACAATATATTGTTTTTTGATTCAAAGATTTAGAAGATGTGTTGCTACTTACACTTTTACAATATGTTAGTATTTCTATGTTCACTTTTTTAAGAGTATACAACTTTATTATTATGCTTTATTTTTTTAGAGTTTGCTTTCTTGTTTTCAAACAAGATGTATTATCTATTTATTATATGAATTCATTTATTTTATCTGTTATTTATATCTATTTATTATCTTTGATAATAAATATCCAATTAGAAAAAAACATTCCCAGCGGGAGAATAATAATATTAATACCATTATGCAAAATGTCATTTTAATTTGTATTTTGAATAATTTTATAGAGCTAGAGTCCCTGGAGCTTCAAGTCTATTTTGACATCTGCTTAATTCATCTGCTTAATAATCAAGCTATGCTGAAGCAGTTGTGTTAACAAAAGAAATTATTGGTGCTGTCCTATTCTTAGTTGCATGGCCTTCTGTTTCTCACCTCCTAGACTTTCATAGAAATCTAACAAAAAACATAAGCATTTGGAGTACAGGATCATAAAATTCCTTCTGCATTATTTGGCCAGTTATTTAACTGAATTTTTTAAATGTTGAAGATTTGGCCCTGGCTGGATGCTTCAGTTGGATGGAGCATTGTCCCTTACACCAAAAAGTTTCAGTTCTATTTCCGGTCAGACCACATACCTAGTTTGTGGTTTGATCCCTGGTTGGGGTGTGAGTGGGAGGCAACCAATCGATGTTTCTCTCTAACATGAATGTTTCTCTCTCTCTCTCTCTCTCTCTCTCTCTCTCTCTCTCTCTCTCCCTCCCTCCCTCCCTCTCTCTTTCTCTCCCTTCCTTGCTCTTTAAAATAATTAAAAAAATACATCCCTGAGTGAGGATTTAAAAAAAAATGGTTGAAGATTTGGACAAAATAATAAAAATTCAGTTTATTATCTCAATGTTTCTTTTTTCTTCTGTTAAGTTTGTGAAATTCCTATATTTAGGAATAACTGGTGAATGGTATACTATTATTAATATTCTATTTAACAGAGCTACTATACACTTTGTGTGAGAGTTTCAATAAATATTGGATTTTAAATCAACTAACATTTATGGGGTCCTACTCTGTACCAGGTATTATATATACTACAATTTTAATGTGTCATTTAAGCCTCACAATAAACTATGTTATTATTATAACCATTGCACAAAATGACCAATAAGAAGTCAGAGGTCCAGGAGTATGCCTCAGGTTCCAGGCTGGTAAATGAAGTATAGAAACTTAAACCTAAAATTCTCATTTTAAAACTAGCATTTGTCTTACCATAGTACATTTAATACGATAAATAACAACAATCATGAATATGAGACATCTATTATATGCCATGTACTTTTCCCATTTGTCACAATCCAATGAAATTAGCTCTATTTTTCAGATAAATAAATTGATGATCAAAAAGTTTAGACAGTTGTCAAGTCACCCAGCAGGAAAGGGGTGAAATTCAAATTCAAATTCTAGCCAGGCCACCCGACTTCAACATTTAAATTTTTTCCTAAGATATCATGCTGACTTCCAATTATAACTAAAACTTACAAAACTACAGTTCAATCTATATGAGCTGAACAGTTGGTAGCTCAGGAGTTAACACTTCAAGGTCATCATTAAGGATTCCTTTTCCACTGCTTATATATGTGAGGTGCTGGCTTGAGTGGGGTTTTTGTTTGTTTGTTTGGGTTTTTTGTGTTTTTGTTTTGTTTTGGTTACCAGAGATTCAATAAATATAAATGATTGTTTCAATTTTTTATTTTACTTATATTTGAATATTTGGCATTATGCACTGTATTGTAAAAACTCTGGCAGGGTCAGTTTTTCACACAATCAGATTAATAAAAAGTATTATAACTGTTTCGGTTAGCAAAAGGAAACTAAATAAACATAGGAAAGGATTAAACAGAAAAATATATGTAATTCATTTTGTGAAGTGATGTAGTCTACTGGTATAAGCAGGTACATACACAATCTCATACATAAATTAATACATACTACCAAACATACATACATAGTTACATACACATGATGGATAAGCAGGAAGTTTTAAAAAAAAGGCTGGGGCCTGGCTGGCGTGGCTAAGTGGTTGAGTGTCGACCTATGAACCAAGAGGTCATGGTTCGATTCCCGGTCAGGGTACATGCCCAGGTTTCGGGCTCAATCCCCTGTGTGGGAAGTGCAGGAGGCAGCCTATCACTGATTCTCTCTCATCATTGTTGTTTCTATCTCGCTCTCTCCTTTCCCCTTCCTCTCTGAAGTCAATAAAAAAAAATATTTTAAAAAAAAGGCTGGGAATCTTTAGGCCGTAAGGACTTAACTATAGGACATAACATTTTTAAATCAACTTTATTCAGTAATAATTTATAGTAAATATAATTTTCCCATTTTAAGTGTACAGTTCAATGATTTTTGACAATATAGAAACAATAACCACCACCACGAGGAAGATATAGAACATTTATATCATCTAATATTTTGCTCATGTCCCTAGGAAGTTAATCCTTCTTTTCATTACTAGTCACCCACTGATCTAATTTGTATTACTATAGATTAATTTTGTCTATTCTAGAACTTCACATAAATGAAATCAGAGAGTAGCTGAACTCTTTTGTCTGTCTTTTTTTGCTCACCATAATACTTTGAAGATTTACCCATATTTTTGTAAGTATCAATAGTTCATTCTTTTTTATTGCTGAGTAATATTCCATTGTATGTATATACCACAAATGGTTTATCCATTCATCAATTGATGGACATTTGGATTGTTTCCAGTTTTCTAATGTTATAAATAAAGCTTATATGAACATTTGTGTACAGGTACATTCTCATTTTTCTTGGTAAATACCTAGGAATGGAATTGTAGGGTTGCATAAGTATATGCTAATTATACATGAAACTGTCAAACTGTCCTTCAAATAGGTTTTACCCTTTCATGCTATATCAGCAGTGTATGAAAGCTTCAGTTGCTACCATACCCTAGTCACATTTGTTATTGTCACTCTTAATAAATTGTAGTCATTTAAGTGAATATGGAGTGGTTTATCCTTGCAGTTCTAATGTGCATTCAGGAAACAGCTTATTTTTGAGGAGGACTACATTAGCAACTGAGAATGGTTAAAATGGTTGATGGTAGAACCACACATGGGTCTGAATTCCAGATCTGGCATCCACTACATGTGTGACTATGAATAAATTGTCTAAGCTCCTCTGTGCTTCAATTTCCTCCTCTGTTAAGTCACAATAAAAATAGTACCTTCCTCAGATTTTGTTTTGAACTTTGAAGAGAAAATAAATGTAAAACACTAAACATAGTGCCTGGATCATAGTAAGTGTTCAATAAAAGTTAACTAAGATTACTATTCCTATTTCATAGGAATATAAATTTTTAAAAATTACATTAATTTTAATTCTAATGACCATAACAATCATGCTATGCCTTTATAAGGTCTTTCTTATGTAACACATGAAGAATTTCTTCTAGGTCAACCATAATAAAAAGATATATTATTCTGGAAGGTACCATTATACTACATTCTTTTTTTAAAAATGTTTGGTTAGCTTTTAAGCTGGGATTGGATCCCAACAAAATATGCTGACAGTATTATTTTATATGGTCTTAATCATAGAAAGTGGCAGCATTAAGTATTTAAAACAACCTATAATAGATCACAAGCATCCTACCACACTACGCCTTCACCACCCACAAGCAACCTTTGTGGTCTCAATAACTCCCTAAAATGCCAACTTTTATTTTATCCTGATACCAACATGTTCTCTCTCTCCTCGTAGGGTCAGATTCCCCACCCAGCTCTCTCACCCAGGGTATAGGCTGTTCACCAGCACTGCCTGTAACCATCCCTCTGTCCTGGCTAGTGACACCACAGTCAGCTTCCCCTGCTCTTGTCCCATGGCTGAATCTCTCCTTAAGTCAGACAGTTCTGCCAAATCATCTCGCTTTGCTTCTGTGTGGTCTGAGAGCTGGCACAGAGACAGGCAGTGAGTTCCGTTTGGTTTGCTTTCGCAATTAGGAAAGAAGATTAGGAGTAGCCAATAGACATTTATTTTCAAGAAAAGTGTCCTTCTGTGAAAAACAAAGAGCTGCCTTAAAACTCTGAAAAGTTGAATTTGAACTAATTGCTCTTCAGTCATTGTCTTATTTGGTGATTCTAATATGTTTTCCACTTGAATATTCTGTTATTTATGAGCTTACTGTTACAGGATTTAAAAAAAAAAACACCAAATTAGTGTTTGATCTGTTAATATATAGCAATGAAGAAATTTATACTTTGTTTTCCAGTCCTCTCCTGTACAATCTTATTTGTATATCATAAACACTGAGTTTGAAAGCATCAGATAACAGGACATGCCACAATTACCACTATTAATACCAAGAACAAACAACGTTGAGGGTGGGCTGAAGTTAATGGGGAGAATTACAGTAAAAATAAAATAGAATCCTGTCACTAGAAGACAACTAGAGGAGGGCTTCAGGCATGGAAAACAGGCAGAAGTCCATTATTCAGCACTGGGAATGGATACAGGGCAGGAACCAGTCAACAACTGCGGGTACGAGTTGTATAAGTTTATCTGGGCAGTGGATCACATTGGTCCAGAAGATTGGTAAGGATGTCTGCCTTCAAGCAGGAAGTGAATGAATTCATGCCTCCAGACATTCACCATTGGGATGAAACAAGGAGAAGCCATTCACTATGTTTACAGGTTTCTCCATTTTTCATGCCTCATTTCTGGTATTTTTTCTCTTAATTGGGATTTATTGCCTTCCTCAGCATTTTGTATAGTTTAAGCCAATGCTTCTATCCAAAACTTACAGCTAGATAGAGTTGGATCTACTAAGGGCTAGACTTCCTTCATCTAGGCAACTTCTTATCTTAGCACAGCTTCCTGGACTTTAGCTCACCTGCCTGCCTAAGGCCTATTATATTCCAGACCTTCCATGTCTTACTAGACCCTAGTTCCTGTTTCCTCCTGCTCAATTCAGTCTTGGGGCCATCCATGTATTATACTTACAATCTTCTCCAAACGCACTCAAGAAACTGTGGCAGGATGGCAGAGAAAAGCAGACCATCCCAGAAGATGATTAAGGAATGACCTCCATTAATAAGCAACATGGAAATCCTTTTAAGGTTGAGCAGATATGAGCATTAAATCCCACAAATGGAGAAGTTCCTAAGGTGCTTCCACAGACTATAATGTTGGCATCAGAATGTTCAAACTTTGATTCCCAAAAGCTCAGATGCAGCCTGTAAGAAGATGCTAATCTCTCTTTTAAAACTCAGACCAGCCCTAGCTTGTTTGTCTCAGTGGATAGAGCATTGGCCTGAAGGGTCCTGGGTTTGATTCCGGCCAAGGGCACATGCCTGGGTTGTGGGCTTGATCCCCAGTAGAGGGCATGCAGGAGGCAGCCGATCAATGATTCTCTCTCATCATTGATGTTTCTATCTCTCTCCCTTCCTCTCTGGAATCAATAAAGATATATATATATTTTAAAATAAATAAAAAATAAAACTCAGACCTCAGCTATCCTGGTAAACAAGGGATAATTTTAAAATTCCAAGAAAGAAACAAAAGACATTAGTTATAGAATATCTTAATAGCTTTGGGTTAGTTTTTCATATTTTAGGATTCCTGTTCCAAGACTAATGAATTCTATTCTAAAAGGGCTGATCCTATTTCACAGCTCTCTTGCCTATAGGACAGATATGGATCTAATAAGTATACATTCAAATTTTTAAAATGCAATTTCATTTCACAACTATCTTGTTCTATCTACTCCAGGTGCCTCCTTACCACAAAAGTCAGAATATATATTTTATCTTGTATTTATGATTCTCTCATGATTTAAATTCTTTCCATTCTCCTTCCAAAGATAAGTATCTGGGTGCAGAACAAAGATGACATTTCCTCAGACATGGAGGGTGGAACATCCAAGTCTCTAGGTGATATATCACATCCTGCTTGGTCTCTAAGTTGGCCTATCTCGGCTGCTTCTTCAGTGGTGTAACCACGTGGACACTGAGTATCCTTTTCAGTTCAGGTTGTCCTACTTGGTCTTTTAAGTACATCACGTCACCATTGCTTGATGTCCATGGACTTTGCTCTAGCCTCCAGTCACAAGGAACCCATACTCGAAACTACACCAAAGTAAGACTTGACTCAAGCCCACCCTCTTTGATTGATATTTCTTTCAACTAATGTTAAATGCCCTTGGCATTTTAAATGCATGCACTTCTTTGTGAAACTTTCCATTTTCCAGGCTACTCCAAAGAAAGCAGGGCATCAGCTCCAAAGATCTTTGGAATCCACAAAGTTACATGGATGTTGTTAATTTCTTCTTTGGGATTCACCCTTAAGGGGTAAATCCCAACACTAGGGCCTGATCTTTGGTTCTTTTCTTTCTCTCTCTCCCAGGCTCCATCTCTCAATGACCAGAGGGCTTTCCTCTTCTATGCCAAGAAATTTCTTTGCACTGCATCCTGTTACTCCTATTCCATTGTTCCAGCATATAGATGGCCAGATCCTCTTCAAGCTGAATGTTTGCTTTGGGAGTTCTGAGAAAAGTCATCCTTAAATAAGCCAGGCATTTTCAATAATCAAAAGTGCCCAATTTCAGACTATTAAAAGTATTTTTGGCCCTACCGGTTTGGCTCAGGGGATAAAGCATTGGCCTGTGGACCAAAGGGTCCCAGATTCAATTCTGGTCAAGGGCACGTACCTTGGCACGTACAAGGGCACAATCCTCCCAACTGATGTGTTTCTCTTACATCAATATTTCTCTGTCTTTCCCTCTCTCATCCACTCTCTCTAAAAATCAATAGAAAAATATCCTCAGATAAGGATTTAAAAAAATTAATAAATATATGTATATATTTTTTTGTAACAGGGCTTTGCCTTCTTCATGAAACAATGCATGCTATTGATACAGTGGTTTGAACAGCCAGACACCTAGGAACTGGGATGGCTTGGGGCTAAAACACATTGATTTGATACCTCAAAATTAGCATTTCCTTATTAGTTATTTCCTTCATATTCCCATTTATCTCTCTAGAGCATATACTTCCCATCACATAGGTACATTTCCCTAGACATACTTGGCTCTCAGGACAAGAACAAAAACTCAAACTCCAGCCTTCTCAGACCCTTTCTCTCAATAAATGATTGACAGAGTTATAGAGGCTCAGATCAAGCCTCCATCTCACCTAAAGCATGTGACCTTGTCTATTACAAGAACACAATTTAGTAGAACTTTAATTAGGCAATAACCAAATAATTACCATATAATACATACATATTAATAAAAAGCACACATATAGTGTTATTCTGTTAGATATAGTAGACTTAATTTAAATAAAAGTCATACTTGAATAATAATGATATGAAATGGTAATCTAAACTCTTCATAGAAAAAGAAAAATGTACTAATCAAGAAAGAATTATTGCATAAATTATGAGGAAAAACTCACAAGAAACAGAATTCTACCTTTGTATTATCAAAGAGCAACTAGAGTTCATGGGCCTCAAGGGTTAGGCATGAAGTGTTTTATGTGATGAAACTTATGAATCTAAAGGAAAACTCAAAGCTACCATTTATTGAATGCCTGCTAAGTGTCCTAGGTTGAATCTAGTTATTTCACTTACTTCTCACACCAACCCTGCAAAGTGAGCAGAACTTCTTTTTTTTTTTTTTTTAGTGGAACGGAGAGAGAAACAGATGTGAAAGAGAGACATCTATCGGATGCCTCCTGAACGCACCTCAACCAGGGCTTGAACCCACAACCTAGGTATGTGTCCTGACCAGGAATCCAACCCACCACCTTTTGGTGTATGCAACCATACTCCAACCAACTGAGCCACCCAGCCAGGGCAGAACTTCATTTTTAAAGGTGAAGAGATAAAGGCCCCAGTCACCAGCAGAGCTACAATTTCTGACAGAGGACAAAGCCCTCAAAGTGGGATTGAAGCAAGTTCATGGAATCTTCCTGTCTGGCAAAGAATTAGAAATATGTTTCACCTTCCAAATATAGTTCCAATAAGAATATACTTTCACCAATAGGCCCTGGTCAGGTAACTCAGTTGGTTAGAGCGTTATCCCTATACAACAAGGTTGTGGGTTCTATCCCTGGTCAGCCAGTCAGGGTACATACAAGAATCAACCAATGAATGCATAAATAAGTGGGACAATCTCTCTCTCTCTCTCTCTCTCTCTCTCTCTCTCTTTCTCTTTCTCTCAACAAAATTAATACATTTAAAAAGTTAAAAAAATAATATACTTTCAACTATAAACTTATTCTGTAAAACCAGCTTTCAGTTCCTTTTACTTGAGACTTAGTATTGGATGACTCCTATTCAAGTCAACAGATACTTCAGTCAGTGAATTAGTGAATAGACAGGCTTATGATAAATAAAAAAAAAACACACACACACACACACACACACACACACACACACACACAGTCTCTTTAGAGAAAGTGCCTCAGTGGGATTTAAATAGGCACTGGGGAGAAGCACTCTCCTTTCAGTAGAATGAAGTTACTCAAAGTGACCTCTCTCCTCAGTCCTCAGGCAATCTTTGAAAGAAATGAAAGTTGAAAGCAAACACAGGAGCAGAAAGAACTGGCAAAAACAGTGACACTCAGCAGTGGTCTTCTCTCCTTTTGGTCCTTCCCTCTCAGAGTTACACACAATTGTGTATTTCTGACTCCTACTTCTCTAAAATTCATTTTAAATACATTGTAGTCATTTTAATAGATTTTGGAATCTGTTTGGTTTTTATTTTTTAAGTGATTTAAAAAGTAGCACTAGGATAAATAAAAAAATAACACTGTGGTATGTTAGTATTGAAGATCCAATAGGAAGCAATAACAATATCTATTTTTTATGTTTTACTGTATTTATTTTATTGAATCTTAAAATATCCCATCAGAAGTTGGTTTCATTTATAGGCTGGAGGTAGAGTAAAGCTCAGTTAGGTATTGAATGTTACATCAGAAGCAAGTAGAAGACATAGGAATATGTGACTTAGGTCTTTGTCTAGAGTAAAATACACTACTAAGTCAGCATTTTTCAAATAATTATCTATAAGTTGCAAGAGATAGTTTTGCAAAACCAGTTTCTTAGTCAAATACATTTAAGTAATTTCCCATATTAAATGTGCCTCCAGAAATAGTGTACCCATTAAAGGTTCTGTGAAGTGCCACAATTAAAAACAGTAACAAAACTTTAACTCAGCACCATTTCCTATAGTACTTTCTGCTTGCTTGTTTAGTAACTGTTTATATTAATAAAACACTTTTTGGGAAATGCTCCATTAAACCACACCATCTCTTTTACTTTATATTATAGCACTAGAGGCCTGGTGCATGAAATTCGTGCACTGGTGGTGGGGGAGTGTCCCTCAGCCCAGCCTGCACCCTCTCCAATCTGGGACCCCTCAGGGGATATCCCGCAGGGATCAGGCCTCAACTGGCAGTCAGACATCCCTCTCACAATCCGGGACTGTTGGCTCCCAACCACTTGCCTGCCTGCCTGCCTGATTGCCCCTAACCGCTTCTGCCTGCCAGCCTGATCACCCCCTAACCACTCCCCTGCCAGCCTGATCGATGCCTAACTACTCCCTGCCGGCCCGATTGCCCCCAACTGCCCTCCCCTGCCGGCCTAGTCATCCTCAACTGCCCTCCTCCACTGGCCCAGCCCTCGCCTGGCAGCCTGATAGCCCCCAACTGCCCTCCCCTGCCGGCCATCTTGTGGTGGCCATCTTTTGACCACATGGGGCGGCCATCTTGTGTGAGTGTGTGATGGTCAATTTGCATACCAACTCTTTATTATATAGGATAAGGCCAAACAACAACAACAAACCTGACAAACAAAAAACAGTCCAAAAACCACTTGTATCAGATAGGGTCACATCTAAATTATCACTAAGATGAAAGAGAGAGACAAAAAGAAGGAGAGGGAGGGAGGGAGAGAGGGGCTGTTACTTGACTTTGCTATTTCTGTCAATGATTATTTTCAACAACATCACTTCCCCCCCTGCCAGCCCAGTCCCTTGCTCTGTTGGTTTGACCTACTTCACTGTCCCCCACTCTCATTAATTGGATTATGGCCCTTCATTTAACAAACATAAAAGAGCACCTATTAAACTAATAGGCACTGTGTCAGTCACAGAGAGACAGGAATTAAAGAACAGTTCTTGTCCTGGAGGAACTCTTAACTTACTACAAGGGGAGGCAGGCAAGTTCAAAACAACACAGGCCAATAAGACAAGGCCAGAGGTGGAGCGCACACCACTGGGAGGAGAAAAAAGGCTAGCTGCAGAAGACGAGGCATGGCTTCCTCTTGCTTCTTCAGTGGCAACTTTCTAGAAAAGAGTGCTTGTTGATATGGATGATAAATAGGCATTAGCAAAGCAAATTGTGGAGGATAAGAGAGCCTAGGAAGGATGTAGGTGAGGAAAGCAGGGTTCACTTAGAACACTGCATGAACAGATCTTAGGACACACATAGGGAGGTACTGTTATAGGTGGAAGTGGGGTTCTTGGGGTGCCGTGGGGAAAAGAATTTCCAGAGGCCCCAATGGGACAATGGGGTTTGTAGAAAGCTTTATCGATGATGTAAAATTAAAGGAGTTCCCCTCCAAGTCCCCATCTCTGTCTGTCTCACCATGGAACAAGTCCAGTCTTGTCTTCACCATGGCTAGAATTAAGACCACTGACCAGAATTTCTGCTCCATTTAAAGTCCATCACCTGGCTAGCTTAGTATCCAGCTGAGTGTGGGGTCTGCATGGCCATGAGCCATGCAGCTGCTTAAGGTCACATGGCTATAGGCTAGCACACAGTGAGTGCGGGTCATGGAGCAAGACAGCACAAGAAGAGAAGCAGCAAGATAAAGGGAATTCTTTGGGTATTTTACCCTTCTTGCGCTTACAGTGGCTCCACCCTCCTAGCCATTATCTTTCTCCCAGACTAGACTGACAGGCAACCACCTTCTCTACTCTCCCCCTGACTTCATTTTGCATGCCACCATCTTCCCCTTTGTTTGATCCCTTCCTGGAGTGATCTGCAGGGAATAGACCGGTGGTTTCCTGGGGAGTGTGAAGTTGTAGCTTCCTGGAGAAGCTGTCCAGATGACCATGCTTATAATGTGTAGCATCCCCTTTGCTCTCTATTATTAGCATTAATAAACTAGTTAATTATGATAATAACAGTACCAGCCAAAGAGCCATGGAGATAGATGGTATTGGTATATATATATATATATAAAATAGATAGATATAGATATAGAAGTAACATGGTAAGGAGTTTGAACTTTAGCCTGAAGATAATATAGTTATTGATTATATATTACTTTTAGCCATTTTAGAACCTTTAAATCCCTCAATACTCTTCCATTTTCTACAACCCATAGTAAACTGAGGAACTTTGTTACATAGACTCATGTTTCCTTGATTCCCTTTCTTCTCTTTTTCTGTTTTGAGCTGCCTTTTTCCCAATTTGTCACTTTATCCCCTCTGGACTCACCAATTACCTCTCCAGAAACCTAATATTTAGAGGACAACTTTCATACTTCTGTTTACTTGTCAAAGTGTCAGGTGCTACTTATAAATGTAGTATCTGTTTTAGATTAGCAGCTAATTTATCTGCATTTAAACCTTCATGTTAAAATTACTTTGAATATGGTCAGTAAACAGTGTGTCAAAATGTAGGTTTCTGGATCCTATTCTAGACTTAGTGAATCAGAATCCTGAGCACTGGGACTGCGCTGGATTTAGTAGGGGTTTGGCATGGAGATGGAGCCTTGAAAAACATTCTTGTCTCCTAATTGGAGGGTTGTCTCTGCTTTCTTACATAGATAAACCAACAGAGGAGGGAGGAAATCATAATATTCCCATAGAATGATAAATCTGGCTAATATGTGAAAGAACCAAGATATAAACAGAACTCAAACAAGATTTCAACACAAAAGATCAATACTAGGAAGTTTTCCTTTTATGGCCTTACCTGCTTTCTCTAGGAGGCTGAAAGAACATGAGTTTTTTCTCTGTCCCAGTGTTAACAATAATCCCCAGAGGTAGTCTCATATACCAAGGGGATCATGTTCACAAGTAGAAAATGATTTAGTAATTTCATTTTAAGGCTTACCCAAAGTCTATTTAATCCCTGGCTCTTTGTACTGATAGAAACTTAAGTTGCCTACCAGATAAAATCTTGTTCTTACTGTTCTGCTGTATTAATTATGTTTCAATCAGTAGACAGATGCCACACAGGAAATTTAAACAGGAAAAATTTAGTATAAAGAAATAACAAAAGAGAATGGGAGTAGTAATAGGAAGTAGGCTAAGGGGGGAGGGGGGACTCTGAGGGATACCCAAGGGATACTGAGAGAATGAGCTCAAGGAAGGAACAAATTTAGAGAAAGAGAATCCTCCCCAAATTTGGACTCAGCTTTCATTGGAGGGTGTAGAGTTGAAGCCCACTGGATGTTGGAAAAGATCACTGGTTGTTATAGCCTACAGAGGGCCTCTAGTTGTCAGGTCATCTGAGAACTGCCTACTATGATACTCATGAAATTCACATGAAACTGCCAGGTTAGGTTGTTACTGACTTGCTAGAAAGCCAACTTGGGCACCATCTGGACTCATGGAAAGCCACCTGGAAGTGACAGGGGTGTGAGAAGAAATAGCTGTGATTCACTGGAAAACAAGCTGGTAAATCTATAGAACTTAGCTGTCATTGAACTTGCAGCTGGAATTGTGCTGGGGGAAGGTGTCACTTGTTGCTTAATGCCAAGAGACTGATGAAAAAAAGCCATTTGCTCTATAGGAGCTCAATTAAATGAGCACTCCTGAACCAGGAAGTAAAACTCTCCCCCAGTGTCCCTCTGATATCCTGTATGTACTAATAGTATTCAATAAGGCCCAGCTTTGTTATTTCAGAGCAGGAAAAAGGTGAATTTGAAGCAAGAGGCAATAAATTGATAAGTGGTACATCTGCTTACTAACTAAATAAAAGCTTTATTTTCTAAAAGACATTTCTCAATATACTACTATATACAGTCAATAATATCATTTTCTTAATAATGATGTAAAGAAAATGTTATCTGAATCAGCAAAGGACAACTTCCATACTTTCTCAGGTTTATTTGTCAAAGAGTCTGTTTTTAACCTGGACGGATATTTGTACTATTAGAAAACAAATAGTTTGGTTAGTGACATTGCTGAAAAAGTCTAATTAATTAAAAATGAACTGGAAATTATAAAATTAAAAAAATATGGTTTCAATTGCAAGTGCTCAGCTCTGCCTGTAGCATGAAAGCAGCCATCAGTAATATGTTCCAATGAAACTTTATTTAGGAAAACAGGCAGCAGGCAGGATTTGTCCCAAGTAATATGGTTTGCCAACCTCTATGCAGAGGATAAGAAGAGGGTAAAGAGGACACTATAGAAGGAAAAAGTGAGCATCATGATAGCCCTAGACATCAATGGATGAGAAGGCTACAGAAATAGTAAGTCTTGGATCACTAATCAGTTTTGCAATTTTGTCCAAGGAAGATGTAGCAGAGAAAAAAAATGGAATATGAAATTAGACCAACCTGGGAGCTGCTTCCTACAAGCTAAGCCTCGGTTTTCCATTTGTGAAATAGAGCAATAATAATATCTTAATCACCTAGTTTTTGTGAGAAACAAATAATATAAAGCTACACTACAGGTGCTCAATAGCTGTTCTACACTCCAGGGGTCTTAATTTCCTCATCTGTTAGTAAGAGGCTTGCATAGTGGAGCTCTAAGATCCTGTTCAATATACAAATCAACATACTATCACTGAATTTCAGAGTTCTGAAACAGTCTGGCATGGATGTGTGTCATAATTTAATCTTGCAGCGAGGGCATTTATTGTCCATCATCTCAACTTCATTAAAATTTTGCTTTTTCCAGTACAAAAGAATCACATGGCGAAATTTCCAACTCTTTCTCCTGACTGTCTAAAGAGTAGTTCTCCATAAGGAGAGGGGGTGACAGGGGTTATTGGTCCCTAGAATATGAGTTTTGTTTGGCTCCAACGTTGGGAAACCTACTGGAATTTAGTGTGGAGGAACCAGGGGTGTTAGACTTTCAGGAATGTATGGGGCAGTCACACACAACAAATATTCATTCTGTGTTCTATATAGATTTATGTTTCCCACTGGATATTCATGGTTATTTAAAACTTGTTGGTAATTTTCTGAGCTGAGAGTCTAATCCACTGTACATAGAAATGCAAGGCATTTTGAACTGTTTTAATATACACTGTTTTCTAGAAATGTACATATTACATAAATTGATGGAATATAATACTTTGTTTCCATCCATACTTTATCAAGAATAAAAGAAAAAATTCCAAGAAAAGCACATCATTAATGCTAATACCTCTTAAGAAATTTTAGTCAGTAATACAATGCACTTGGATTAGTCTTCAATCATATCCCCAAAGTCTTTATATGTGAAAGCACCTGACTATCACATGTTGTGTGTTTTTTTAAATAGTTTTGTCCTCATATTTGCTTTAAAATATACATAACTTTATTGGAAATAATTTTATTTCTGCTTTAATTATTAAAGCAATACATTACTGTTTTGGAAATTATGTGTTAAGTACATTAAATTATTTACAAGTGTGTTTTCCGGTTACTAATGATGATGTTGCAGGATAGCATTAGAAGGCAGCTCAGGTCTGATGGGACTGAGGACTCCTTCACAAATTTCCCTAGGCAAGCCCTGTCCTAGATTCTCTTTGTTAATGACAAGTGGGAGAAGAAAACAATGCAACCTTGTTTCAAGTTCCCTAGAGCAGACATTAAAGATCCTCATCAAATATCTTGTATTTGCATATGTTTAACATTACTAATAAGATGAAATTTCAAACAAACCTCTTTCTAAAACTGCGTGGTTGATAGTTCCCTTCATTTGTAAAAAAGTGATGAATGTCTTTCTGGCAATGAGTAATGCAGGACTTTACCCCAATGTCCTTACACTTACTTTCCTCTTCATAAAGCACCGGAGACTCTGGGAAAAGTTGTACAGCCCAGAAGCAGCTGACATCATCCTACCAAGTCTTCCTGGAGAATGTCGATGCTTAGTTGTCCAGTGATTATTATTGGCATTATTAACAAATCTTCCTCTTCAGTGCTGAGTTTATACTGCTACAGCTTTTCTGGTTGAAATTTTTATAGCCATTTATCAGCTATTTTGAAATATGCAGAATAGCATTGCCTCTCCAAAATGAGAAACCTGAGCAAAATTTCAATAGTTTTTCATTTCTATTTAAAACAAAGAGAAAGAAGCTCCTCAATCTAGAGAATGAGATACAAAATTTCTTCTTGCCCAAAGAAGCACCCAAGTTTCCTTCATAAAGTGACCAAATACACATTATGAAGTCCATCATGATAGGTTTGTAGGACTTCAAATGAGTTCTTTTCAATTTATGCCTCTTTATTTCCTTCATTTGTGAATGCTGATTTTCCAAAGAGCCTCTATAACACTTTGCTTGTGGTAGCTCCTTGATGCTGCTTGAAATGATTTAGACTAACTTTAGAAAGGTCATGTTGCTGTGGCTTTGGTACAAAATAAAAATGAATGGACTACCTTTCCATTTCAGATGATAGGCTCAAATTGCCAGAGCAAGTTCTATTATTGAAATTCATAAGGAGAATTTTTGCTTCATACTTTGTCTTCCTTCATATAAATTGAGTGACTAGTTGCTGGGCTATTTTTCACTTTATTTTACAATTTAGACTGCTCTTAAGGCCGCAGCAATCTGTGTTAACCATTTCTATTTTATTAACATCTGGAGCATTGAATATACCACAGCAAATATAATTCTGATTATTTTAGCGTTTAAAAACATTTGCCAATGAATATACACTTGTTTTTCATTACTATGTAATTTTCCAGTGCAGTTTGGCAATATTTTTCTGGCAGGTCAAATAACTTGTTTTCCATATTTGGTGTAAACATCTTCTAGATCAGCGGTTCTCAACCTGTGGGTCGCCAACAATGAAAATACATCCTGCTTATCAGATATTTACATTATGATTCATAACAGTAGCAAAATTACAGTTATGAAGTAGCAACAAAAATAATTTTATGGTTGGGGGTCACCACAACATGAGGAACTGTATCAAAGGGTCACGGCATTAGGAAGGTTGTGAATTTGGATATAGAGCAAAGTGAATCAGCAAAGTGCAGAGCCATCCTTCTCTTCATATCACCCATACAGGGATGTTATCCTGCCCAAGACAAATAAGGACCCCAAAAGATCTGGTCATAGCATAGGGAATATTGTCAATAATATTGTGGTAACTATGTATGTTGCCAGATGGGTACTAGACTTATTGGGGTGGTCATTTCACAAGTTTTATAAATGTCTAATCACTATAATGTACACCTAAAACTAATATAATATTGCATGTCAATGATCATTGAAAAATGTTTTTAAAATTATTAAATAAAAATACATAACTGCAAACTCAAAACAAAACAAAACAAAATGATCTGCTCATCTCATATAGCCAAAGAACCATGGGAATCTTGGTAGGAGAGATGGTAGCTAAAACCTCATTAGGATACTAGATGGCTTCTTGGAACTTTGTCTATTTGCAATGGAAATATGCCTAATGATAGATACTTTTGAAGAGAATGTAGTCTCACAGTCTAGAGGAGAAAGGCAGAAGGAGAGAAAATGGAAAGTGAATTTATTTCTTCATTTATTCCTTCACTAAACAATTTACAGAGTGCTATATGCACAAAAAATTTAGGGTCACATTTCTCACAGTGTGATAACTGTATCTGACACACAAGTTCATCAGGATAAGATAAAGGTTTATGGTAATGGCACTGAACCAAAAATGTAATGGCACTGAAAACAAGGGAAAAAAACCCTCTATAATTTATGTGAGTCTCTTGCTGTTTTTGAATTAATAACCACAGTTAACATTTAACACTTACTTTTTATACTGAAGACTTTAATATACATGATTTTATTTAAGCTTCATAACAATTCTATGAAGTAAATACTATTCTTCATGCATTTAATTTATTCATTCAAGAAATGTTTAGAATACATTGACCATGGCCACTCTGTCCATGCTCTATCTAAGGAATGAAAATGGAACTAAGAAAAGATAGGTAAGCTCCCTGCTCTTGTGAAGACAAACAAAATGCACATATTCAGTAAATATGGGAACTAAAGGCTTTGGGTAACTGAGATCTAGACAGGTTAAACAATTATCTCAGGTTCATAAGCAGAAAGATCCAGAGCCAGGATCTGAACAATTAACACAGGTTAATTGCAGAACCGCTGCTCTTTATTACTACGTAATATATTCAAGAACCAAATTAACATAGGTCAAACTATGTGAAATTGACATTTTTATAGGTGAAAAATGTCAAACTTTTAGCAATTGCATACCATCAACCTATTCTCATACACATCTTTTCCATAGTTCTTAATTCTTTTTTTCATTTGCAATAACTCTTACTTCCAGAACTGTTTGTGATTATTGACAACTCAAATTACAAAGCTGGGAATTCACATAACTAGAAAGTTTGGTAGGCCAGACAGCACTGTAGTTTGAGGATGACTTGTTGGTCCTTTTCAATATGTGAAATGTGGTCTGCCGTAGCCAATTAAGGAAAAGGAGATGGTCTTGAGCAGTTTCAAAGCAGTAACTGTTGTGTGGTGAAGACTCTCTTTTATTTATTGCTGACTATTTTTGTCTCATTTCCAACACAATGTAGATTAAATCATACCATTTGGACTAAGAAAAAGATGACTTAGTACCAGGGTTCTTGTCCAAGCTTATGGATTATTGTTTTTAAATACATATAGTCAACAATACCAAGTCAAAACATTTTGGACACATAACACAGTTGCATATATAAGAACTATGTGGCAACACTGTTCTCTGAAGTAGAAATAAAGTTATGTGTTCTGTTAATCAAAATAACCTACTAGAGAATTCTAAAACATTCTAAGAGCCATTGTTTTCTAACAACCTAAAAGAAACCCATAAAGAGAAATAATTATGTAAGTATAGACACATAAATATTTACATTTCTCTCCAAACATATGTCTCTCCAGATCAAGGTTTCTCAAACTTATCACTATTAACATATTGGGCCAGATAATTCTTCACTGTGTGTGTGTGTCATGGTTGGAGAGATGTTCTTGTATTGTAGATGTTCATAACATTCTTGGGCTGTGCCAGTAAATATCCTCTCAGGTATGATAACTAAAAATGTCTCCAGACATTGCCAAGTATCGCATGGGTAAAATTTCCCTAGTTGAGAACCACTGCTCTTAACAGATCTAAGAACAGATAAGTATAGAGGCATATTGTGCTATGAATTTGTGTCAAGTTATGGGGAGAAAGAAGATAGTGTTTGTGTTACAGTCATTATGGACCATGAGATCCAGTGCTTAAGAATGGCTGGAATCACACTGACCATTGCAAATTTCAACTATACCACATATGAGCTGCGAGATCTTTAAAATGAAGGCAACAAGAGGATTTCAAAGAGTTATGAGCATTTAGAAAGATAAAGCTTTTAAAGCACTTGGCATATTGCTTAGCACTGAGTAAGTACTCAGCATATGTCAAGTTCTATTATTTTAGATGATACTAATACAATTATCTCTTTTTCTCTCAGTGCCTCTATTACTCAGTACCTGCATTACATATAGATACACATACATATTATACAAGCATTTCCATACATAGCTGTACTTTTATATACATGTATATATAATTGCCAATAGGTAAAACATACCAGTGCATGTATGAGTTCTGAAGTCTGTGTGTATTGGAGGCAGTGGCCCAGAGGGAGAGTCAACCAGACTATAATATAAAGCAGATGTTACTCTGTTTGATCATTTTTTTTTGGCAGATTAAAAAAAGAGGAGTTAAGTAAACTTTATCTGGCATTTTTGAAGAATAAGGTAATCAAATGGTATAATTAATAGAGTGTTAGCACATAAATTCAAACATGGATTATCAATTATAAACATTAAAAATACAGCAAAATGCATTTAACACAAACTTACTAACATGATTAATACATTTTATTTCAACAATTATTTATAATTAGCTTACTCCTTTTTTTTAGCTCTCTGCTAAGCATAGTTGTGGTTTTTTAAATGAAATTTTAGGAACTTACAAATCTTCAAGATAATGATTTTGAATATCTTTTCCTTTCGAGGTGTAAAAGATGTAAGAGTTTATGCTAACTCTACCATGATCTGAAGGTGTTTTGCAAAGTATTTATACTACTGACATTCACTTATTTCTACTGCATTTGCCTCTTTCATATAAATTTAGAATACAGAGTGTAGTAATATGTCTATTTTTCTCCATAAATTAAACTCTTTTGTCAAAAGCTAAGAAGTTCTGTTGTAAATTGAAATGGTTTTCTTTTCTATCACTATGGGAGCTTAAAAGATATCTAATTCTTATCTAACAGAATTAATAAAAATTAATTCTGGCTCACCATCTGGTAAAGGAGGCATTCATTTGTCATAATTTGTAGTAGTTAACAAAGTAACTATCATACCTATGGGCAGCTGAGATGCTGGAAAATTCCTCCTTATACTGAATCAAAGCCTCTCTCAGAATTTACACAATATATTGATTATCTGATCACTAAAAACAACAGAAAATACATTTAATTTTTACATAATAATCCTACATATACTTGATATTAATTCTTAAACTTTTTACATATATGCATGCATATGAATTTACACATGTATGTACAGAACATATATGTATATATTATATACTAAAGGCCTGGTGCACAAAAATTTGTGCACTTGGGGGGGCCCTCAGCCCGGCCTATGCCCACTTGCAGTCTGGGACCCCTCAGAGGATGTTCTCCTGCTGGCTTAGGCCCGCTCCCTGGGGATTGGGCCCAAGCTGGCAGTCAGACATCCCTCTGGCATCCCGGCAGCCCTCGGGGGATGTCCACTTACCAGCAGGGAGCAGACCTAAGCTGCAGTCAGACATCCTTAGTGCTGCTGAGGAGGCGGGAGAGGCTCCTGCCACCACTGCAGTGCTGGCAACCATCAGCCTGGCTTGTGGCTGAGCAGAGCTCGCCCTGTGGGAGCGCACTGACAACCAGGGAACAGCTCCTGCATTGAGTATCTGCCCCCTGGTGGTCAGTGTGTGTCATAGTGACCAGTCATTCCCAGTGGTTCTGCTGTTAGGGTCAATTTGCATATTACCTTTTTATTATATAGGATAGAGGCCTG